>NW_005871242.1:516706-518224 GCF_000147115.1 Myotis lucifugus | reverse complement strand
TCCCTCCCTCCCTCCCCCCCTTTTTTACTTTGTTTTTAAAGCTGTTTTGGTAGTTGCCTCATAGATAATATACTTACATTTGTATTTATTATCTATTTAAAAAAGCATCTATTCTGTAATATGGCAAAGGGGGAATTTGGCTCACATATTCTATCTACTCCCCCATACCAAAAGCTGTATTTTAATTTTTCTTAGTTATATTTATGGTTTTTAAGTATGAATATTTGAAACTGTTCCTGAAACCCTTGGTTCTAAGAGTCACTCAGGACATTCTCATGTAAACGGAGACTGCAGTGGCTCTGCACGCCCCTCCAGCTTTCCTGCCCCACGCTAAGCCTCCATCCGTCTTACCTTTACTTTTACATTCTGTCCTGAAACTGTAACAAAATCTTTTTGTGCTTTCTCTTCAGGTTGATGCAAAAAAATTTTTTTAAAGCACCAACATGTACAGAATATACAGAATGCAGCATCCAAGTAGTCTAGTTGGACCCAAAGTGAAGAAAGCATGTCCTTAACGTCTGCTGCTCAAGGGATGGCACAGCCCCCAGAGCAGAGAGAAGGAGTAAGGGGAGGGCAGCACATTCTTACTGCACAGTGTACTGCTTGGCTGTTAGGGCTTCCCTTCCTCACCAGGTGTACCGGTATTATTTGTAACTGGCCCTTCATTTTCATCTTGAAGACATTCTTTTTAGGAACTTCTGACGGCTTGTTCTGAATTGTGCCCTAAGTTTTCTAGGCGTTTATACAGCTGTTCTTCTTCGACTTTGACAAAATTCTTTATTACATTCTTGATTAGATGTACTGCTTCTTGGATTCCACGCCACATTCTTGGGGTCTTTTTCTTTTTTTTCTACAGTATATCCTTTAGGAATACTTTCGGAGAGATTCTGAGATGGATAACATTCTTAAAACTTTGAGTGTGTGAATATGACTATTTTGTTTTGATGCTTCATTGCTCATTTTGTTGAAGTCTAGGTTCAGCTCATTTCCCTTCAGAACTCGGAAGCATCATTTCGCTCTCTGTAGGCGTCCACTGGACTGAGGCTTGCTCCTTTGTGCGTGATCTGCTCCTTCTGTCTGGACCCTTTGAAGGGTGCTCGTACCCAGCCCTTTGGCATGTCAGGAGGTGTGACATCTAGAAACATTTGTTCTATTACATTTTTATCCCCCCCCCCCCCCCCGCTCTTTTATGGGTTTTACTTCTGAAATTTCTACTAGATGGATGTTGGTGTTCCTGGATTGGATTAATCTTAGATGCCTCTTAATTTTTTACCTTTTTTTCTAGGAAAATTTTTATTTTGATAAATATATTTACAGGTTCAAGAACTCTTTCCTGTTCTCTGATCACTCAGGTTTCATCACAAGTCTGTTCTTTTATGGAGGCACTAGAAGCCCAATGCATGAAAATCATGCCAAGGTAATTCCTTCCTTCCCCCAAGCTGGCAGCACCCCGGGGCTCCCTCTGGCTGCTGGTACCTGGTTTCCCTTTGGCTGCTGGCAACTGGGAACTGGGCTTCC
>NW_005871242.1:318771-516606 GCF_000147115.1 Myotis lucifugus | reverse complement strand
ACCCCCCACCTGCACTGCCTTGGCCTGGCCGCTGCCTGTGTCTGCCGCCCCCAACCCCCCCCCCCCTCCTTTGATTGATTGCCCTGGGCCTCTCTCTGCGGGGGGATCGTGGGGCGATGGCGGGCGGGGGGTGGGGGGGGCCCATCTCCCTTCCATCCCCCCTCCCCAATCGCATTGCACCCGCCTTGGGTGGCCTGGCCCCAGGGTGGGTCAAAGAGTGGTCATCTGGACGGGCATTCTGCTGTTTGGCCGTTCAGTCGATTTGCATATTATGCTTTTATTATTATAGATTATAATCTTGAATCTCTCTAAGGAATTAATTAGAATTTGTTTTCCAAAATTACTTTCTGTTTCTGGAATTTTTGCTTCATCCAGGGTCATTTCTGTTTCATTAAGTCTTGGGACTTCTCTTGGAAGCCATTGTTTTTTCTCAAATGTCTGTGGGAGTTTGTTTTTCTATTCATATGCATGAATGAAAAACTGAGTTCCCCAGTACAGACAGCTGGGGTTTCTCTGTATGTGTGGCTGGCGAGTGTCCCCAGCAGGCCTCTTCCCTGTATAGAGGAGGCTGAGCAGACTCTCGGTGAGGCCAGGTATGCTGTGCGGACTGGCACAGGGGCAGTGGGTGGCTGCCTATTGTATTATACCCAGGTTAAGTGCTTGATGCCAGCAAGCCTATGGGTAGGGGAGGGAGCCAATGTGGGACACTGCTCTGTAGATACTTCTTTATAATTCTTCAGTTAATTACAATTGACATCTCTTCTTCCCATTCCATGTATGGATACCTGCCAACTCTCGGCTTTTAGCTTCTCTGCGTCTCCACTGTTAGGATGACTGAGGCTGTCTGGGTTGTGCTTCTGCTTTATTTTGTCCGTGGTTATAGTGCCAGCCCTTTTAGTATGACAGACTCATTAAAGTCTCAAGCTTAATAATGCTTCTCCTCTTGTCAGCCCGGTGATGAATTTATTTTCTTTTGAAATTTGTTGTTGTCATTTTAGTAGGACTTAGGAGAGGAGGAAAACTTGTGTCCCACTGCCACAGTGACCCAGAAACCCGAATAATTCTTTTTATCTTCAGTTTTATTATAATTGACAAATAACATTGTATAAGGTTAAGGCGTATGGTGTACTGATTTGATATGTGTATAGACTATAAAATGAATACTACATTAAGGTTAGCCTACCCATCACCTTACATGGTTGCCTTTTTTTGTCGTGAGCACATTTAAGATTTACTCTCTTAGCAAATTTCAAGTATATAATATAGTATTGTTAACTATGGTCAGCATGCTGTACTTTATATCACCAGACCTTATTCATCTTATAACTGAAGTCTATACCTCTGGACCAACATCTGCCCATTCCCCCATCCCCACCCTGGTAACCACTAGTGTACTTTGTTTCTAGGAATTTGTCTTTCTTAGATTCCACATATAAGTGAGATCATCTGGTATTTGTCTTTCTCTGTCTCACTTATCTTACTTAGCATAATGTCCTCAAGGTCCATCAGTGCTGTTGCAAATGGTAGGATTTTCTTTTTTCTTGCAGATGAATAATAATCAATTACACACAAACACATACACACAGAGCACACAGCATATCTTTATTCATTCATCTGTTGATGAATACTTTGGTTCTGTTCATGTCTTGGCTGTTGTGAATAATGCTGCAATGAACACTAAGATGTGGTTACCATTTTGATATACTGATTTTATTTCCCTTAGATATATGACCAGAAGTGAGATAGGTTTTGAATAGCTTTATTGGGATAAAATTTATATACCAAACAGCTAAACCATTTTAAGTGTAAAACTCAGAGTTGTGGGTCTATCATCACACTTAACTTCAGAGCATTTCATCACCCCAAGAAGAAAAGACTGCGCCAACTAGCGGTCACTCTGTATCCTCTCCCTTCACCAGGCAAGCTTTTGTATGTTTGTCCCTATGGATTTGCTTAATCTGGACATTTCATATAAATGGAATCATATAGTATGTGGTCTTTTGTGACCAGTTTTTTTCATTTCTTACATTGTTCTCATCCATGCTATAGCATGTGTCACTACATTATTCCACAATAAGAAATTGTGGAATAATATTCCATTAAAATTGAACAGGCCACATTTTATTCATCATTTGATGGACATTTGGTTGCTTCCACTTTTTGGCTCATATGAACAATTGCTGGGCCATATGGTGATTGTATTTTTAAGATTTTGAGAAACTTCTAAATTGTTTTCCACAGTGGCTATACCATTTTACCTTCCCACTAGCTGTGTGTGTGGATTCCTGTTTCTCCATGTTCTCACCAACACTTGTTATCATTTTTATTATAACCATCCTAGTGGAGTGAAGTGGTGTCTCATTGTAGTTTTGTTTGCATTTCCTGAATGACTAATGGTTTTGAGAATCTTTTCATGTGCTTATTTGATTGTGCCAGGCCAGCGCAGCCAAGGGTTTGGTGAGCCTGAGGGAGGGCAGTGAAGGATTTAGAAAAGACAGACAAAGAGAATAAGCTGGGTCTAGGTCAGCCGTGGGCAAACTACGGCCCGCGGGCCGGATCCGGCCTGTTTGAAATGAATAAAACTAAAAAAAAAAAAGACCGTACCCTTTTATGTAATGATGTTTACTTTGAATTTATATTAGTTCACACAAACACTCCATCCATGCTTTTGTTCCGGCCCTCCGGTCCAGTTTAAGAACCCATTGTGGCCCTCGAGTCAAAAAGTTTGCCCACCCCTGATCTAGGTGGATCTTCCTGTGCCTGGTAGAGGCCACAGAGAGAGGTCCAGAGGGCAAGCTGAGCCTTTATTTTATAGCCAGAGGTAAACAAGGTAGTGGCCACCATAGTTACAGTGTTCTTGTGAGTTTCACTTGTTTTGGCAGCACTTGCTGCACCTCCCACAGCCCATTAGCTACCCAGATAGGATCTAGGGAGCTCATAAGATCAAGCTTAATTATGTTAAGAGGGCTGTGCCCTCTAAGTTGGGACTTGTTTGTGGCTTTGCCAACAGGTCAGAGGCTTAACCCTATAGCCGCTCCCTACGTCTGATTATTTATATCTTCTTTTGAGCTGTGCGTTGCCTTTCTATGATTTTAATTGGTTTGCCTTTCTATGATTGGGTTGTAAGAGTTCCTTATATATTCTGTATATACATCCCTTATCAGATAGATTATTTGCAAATGTTTTCTCCCATTGGGTGGGTTGTCTTCACTTCCTTGATAGTATCTTTGGCAGCACAAACGTTTTTAATTTTGATCACGTTCAGTTTATCTATGTCTTCTTTTATTGCTTTGGTGACATACTGAAGAAATTATTGCCTAATCCAAGGTCAGTAAGATGTATTTCTATAGTTTCTTCTAAGTTTTATGGTTCTAACTTACATTTAGGTCTGTGATCCAATTTGAGTTACTTTTTGCTTATGCTGCGAGGAACAAGCTGAATAATTCTTAATGATAGATAGAATATGTTGGGTAAATGTAGAGCATCTTATTGATTTGGATGGACTGAATTCCTGGAGAGCAAGATGCAAAAAAGTAGCCTTGCTGCTTAACCCTATTTAAGTAGGGTCAGACGACCCAGAAAGCTAGGCGTCATTGCTTTAGGAAAAATGTGGGTTGGTGTAGAAAACCACACATGTACAAAGCAACAATGGCAAATCCACTAATTCCAGGATGTTCTGTTGAGTTCTTTTCTTGTCTCCACCTCAGATGCAAGTTGGTTTATAATTTTATGCTTATTCCTTTAGTAAATCTCTTTTTGGCACATTCTTTCTTTGAGAGGGCCCACATATTCTTTAGTTTGCTTCTTTCTTTCCACTTTCCAGCCCCCTTCCTACCCATTATGGCAAGCAGAAAAATGGCTTTAAAGCATGATAAACAAGTATATATTAGACTAGCTCACCATTCCTTGGCCTTTAATAAATTGGTCGGATGTCCTCTGCTATCTTAGCTACGCCACAGACCCTGCTGGATAGGCAGTAGTTTTAGTTGTCTGTTTTGATTTGGCAAAGTGGGCCAGGAAGGGACTGTGAACTTTCTCTGTGGCTATAAGGAGTCAGTGCTTTCACCGTATCCCGCCTTGGCCCGCATATTTGCACACTGAGCTCCCTCATCGGGACTGCCTGGTGTTTCATACACTGAGATTGCTGAGGAGTGTTGCAAAAATCAGTCTGGAGGGCATGCTGCAAAGCTTATTCCTACTGTCTGTTCAGAACAGCAGTTCAATTTTGCTAGGAGATTCGTTATTTTTTGAACCAGCGTCATTGTAGTTTTTTTTTTTTTAGGAGCTATTGAAAAGCTGAGGAGCAGAGTTTGACTTTTTTGAGAGTGGAATCAGATCAACTCTGGTGCAGCTTTGGAACAGCGCATCTGTGTTAGAATAGAGAGTTTTTATCTTCAGAAACGTGCAGCACTAGTGTAATTGTGGTTCAAGTTTTTTCATGTAGTTTAAGGATTCATTTTTTTAAAAAAATATATTTTATTGATTTTTTACAGAGAGGAAGGGAGAGGGATAGAGAGTTAGAAACATCAATGAGAGAGAAACATCGATCAGCTGCCTCCTGCACACTCCCCACTGGGGACGTGCCCGCAACCAAGGTACATGCCCTTGACCGGAATCGAACCTGGGACCCTTGAGTCCGAAGGCTGACGCTCTATCCGCTGAGCCAAACCGGTTAGGGCTAAGGATTCATTTTTAAAGATTTCCATGTAGCCATTAAGGATTCGTTTTTAAAGATTTCCCTCTTCGTGTGTTTATATTGTAGAGCTAGTCTTTTCTTGACTTACATAACTTTTTGGGTGCTGTTAGGATGTGTTAGAATACATTTGGGTCCCTGAATAAAATGTTTTATTGTCAGGTGTACAAACTTAGCAGTGTCTTCCTTCATTGTTCCTTAAATCAACCACCTCATCTTAAGTTTCCTTTTATTTTTAGACAGGAGGTATCTTTTCCCTTTTATTTTGTACAGCAAAGGTCACAGACTGTCATCTTTCACGTTTTATTTAGCAGAGCCAATGTTTGGTGAAAAAATTGAGCTAACTTTTCAAAATTGGGAGATTTCGCCTAAAATCCCTGATTTCAAGTTTCTGTTGAAAAATCCGAGACTGCAGCACTGAGTGAGCATTATCACTGGCACTGAACAGCAACCCGTGCCTTCAGGGCTCAGGCGCCCCCAGTTGCCCGTCAGCAGCCCTCCTGTGTTGCCTCTGGTTCACATTTATGTCACCTCCCTGAGGCTGTCGGCACCTGGGCTTCTGGTCTCAGCCTTCAAGTCACAGTAGCGTATGACTTTACACTCCTGGTCTGGTTTCCAGGCATGATCCTCATAGTCATGCTCTCAACCCTGAATAGCACCCAAAGGTGGATATGGCGTGGAGCTAATGCACAGGGCTTTCCCAAGGCTTTAGAGACCTAACCGTTTGTCTTCTTTGTCTTAATAAGAGCATCCAAATGGTATAATGTGCAGGAGCCACAAAACCGGAACTATCCCTTCCAGCAAGAGAAGCACTGGTAGACCTTCGAAAAAGAATAAAGATTCTTGGGCCCCATCTTCTGTGTGCAGTAAAAATCTTGGGATAAGGGACCCAGGCATCTCTCAGCTTTTAAGCAGCTCCCCAGGTGGTGATTATGATGGACACACAGGCCTAAGAACTGTATTTAAAAGGTGTAATTACTTGAGCTATTTATAAACCATCTTAACACTGAAAAGACTCATTATGGAATTCTTTGAACTACTGACATTCAACGCTGAAGTGCTTAGGTACCATGCCTAATTGAACAGCAGACATATAAGTGAGAGGGCATCTCTGAACCTGAACTGTAAGGCCATTAGGAAAATGCGAGTTGACTGTAAAAGAAATAGCACGCATTAGTTTTTCAGGATTCTGTGAAGAAGGTTTCTCATGTCTGTGATGGTTGTGCATTCATGTGGAATTTCACCAGCAGTTTCTGTTATGCTCACATTCACGCAAATATTTGCTTTGGAAAATGTATAGGGGATCAGGCAGAGATTCTGGGGTTGCTATAATGTAAGGTTGCACAGGATTAAAGTACTATTGCAGCCTCTATTCTGATTGCTTGGGAGGTTGCGGGGGTGGAATGGTTGTTTTAAAACAGCGGTTTAGATATTTGTGGGGATGTTTTTAATTGCCACAATAACTGGGGGTGAGGGTTGGCTACTGGCCTTAAGTGGGTAAGGCCAGGGCTGCCAGGCATCTTGTAGTGCATGGAAGGTGCAGCTCAAGGGAGATTATTTCATGTGCTACTCATCTTTGAATGTCCAGTTGGACATCCATGTCGGGAAACACATGTTCCCAGTGATCTGGAGTTGGGCTATATAAACTTTTTTTTGCATGGTTTTAAATATCAGTGAATTTTCAAGGGCTATAACTGCCATTGAGTCAAGGGAAGATTTTGTAGTTGCCCCCACTTATCCATGGGGGATACGACCCTTGACCCTAGAGGGTGCCTGAAATCGCAGGTAGTACTGCACCCTATATACTAGTACACTGCTTTTTTCCTATACAGGGCTACATGCATACCTATGAAACCTTGATGTATAAATTAGACTCTAAAGGAGATTAACAGCAATCACTGATAATAAAATAGAACATTGTAACAGTATAGTGTGTTGAAAGTTAGGTGAATGTGATTTCTCTTAAAATATCTTATTGTACGGACTCACCCTTCGTTGCCTTGTGATGCGGTGAGAAACATTATAAAGTAAGTTACACACAAGCACTGTGATCCCTTGGCAGTTGATCTGATAACCGAGACGGTTACTGCGTGACGAGCTGGGAGGTAGAGTATAGGGCATGGTCGCGCTGGGTAAAGAAATGATTCACCTCCCAGGCAGAATGGAGCAGGACAGAGCCAGGTTTCCTCATGCTGCTCAGAACAGTGCACATTTAAAACTTTTGAATTATTTCTGGAACTTTCCATTTAGTATTTTCAGATCGTGGTTGTCTGAAAGTAACTAAAACCATGGAAGGTGAAACCGCTGATAAGGTGGGACTACTGTACTTTGTTGTGTTTGGAAATTTACTAAAAAATGTTACCGTTTCCAGATATCACAAGGCAATGCTCCTGCTATTGAGTCAACTCAACACACCTGGGCCAGTGTATACTTGAGCCTGGCTCTCAGGTGACTCTGTGTTTAGGTACAAGCAAGTATGTGACTGACCTGAGCATTTAACTACAGAAATCATTTTACTTTTTGTATTACATTTAGTAAACCACTGAAGTATCATGTTTAATAAATCATATTGATTGTTTTGAATTTTGTATTTAGGCAGGTTATGCTCTCATGAAGTTCACTTCAGAATAATAAAGTAGGTGTTGCAAAACATTTGTTATAAAAAGGTATTTTTGCTCTTACAGAGTTGAAGATTGATATTTTAAACACATTAGATTGACCTGGGGAAGATTTGAAAGTGATGCTGTGAGCCTCCCTGATTGAGCAGTTCTCTAGGAAATTCTGGGAACTCTGCGACCCTTTCCATTTCATGGCATACTGAGAAAGTGATATACTTTGTGTTGCACACTCGGGTGGATGGAGGCAGTGCTTCAGGCTGCAGGGGGCGGTGTCTGGGGATTCTGGTGGTTCCAGTCCTGCCCCAACTCCTAGCAGTGCTTGTACTGACACACGCTAGGGATGCTCATTTAACATTTGGATTCTTCCTTTCACAATGTATGTGTATATCAAATCATCACCTTGTACACCGTAAAATTTTACAATTTTATTTGTCAGTTATACCTCAATAAAGCTGAAAAAACAGTTGGATTCTTGAACCTCGCTGCAGTAATTCTGACTTTGTGAGTGACCCCAAAATCTACTGTAATGAGCTCCTGGACGATTCTCCCAGGTGGTTCTTGGATAACACGGTGAGCAGTCAGCCCTGCTCCTCAGGGTGGGTGCAGCAGCACGTGGTGTCCCACAGAGACCAGAGCAAGGAGAGGCCAGGCTCCTTCCTGGGGGTGGGCGAGGCAATGTTACGGGGTTTCCGAGACACAGGGGAGATTCAGAACTCTTGTTTGGTTGGGTTTGCTCTTCCCGGAGAGCGGCTGTCTGGTGGGAAATGGTAGAGCAAACGCTGCGGAGAACCTGACGCCCAAGAAGCGCTCATGTTGCTCCTGTTACATGAATGTGAACTCTGAGGGGTTACGTCCTAAGAAGCTGAGCACGTTTCCGGATAAGGTATAGATCCACGCTAGGTCGTCTTTGAAAATCATGAAGGAAGAGAAAAGTGCTAAACATTTTTGAGAGGTAGAACCTAGTTTTAGAAAGGAGACTGTAGAGACTGGTGAGTTAAGGTCATGTTCAGCCAGATTTTAGGGGATTATTAAAACTGTTGGGGGAGTGGGGAGTCCTCCCCAGATATGCCCTGGCACGGGGTCTAAGGGAGGATGGTGGGAACCTGAGGCTGAAGTTGAGGATGCCCAGGAGGGTGGGGGTGGGGTACCGAGGGTGGAGGGAGTTTGACAGGTTAGTGGAACTGGAAGTTGTCTGGGGTGGCTGTAAGCCCACATGTTATTAACATTATTAACATTCCCTGAAGGGATGTTATTGGAATACAGCTGGGGAAATGCTGATGTGCTGGAGACAGGCCTGGGCAAAGAATCAAGAGCCTGGGTTTTCATTTGTGTCAGGTAGCAGATGCCAAAAGCTTCCTTCAATACAAGTGAAGGCACTCCTGAGGGTGTTTACCTTCGCGGGAGGCGGCAAGATCAGTGGCTGCCAGGCTGGAGATGGAGAGATAAAGCATGCAGTCTGGTTGGGGAAACAGACAAGTAATGTGAGGATCACAACACAGTGGTTGCCTGCGGTAGAGGTGAGGATGGGGAGCTTTGGGAGGCTACGGAAGGCACACCTAAGTTCCCCAGGAGGGAGGGCTTCCTGGAAGAGTGATTGCCGAGCAGCCTTTTTAAGGGTAAGGTGCTGGGTGCTGGGAAGAGACAGGTGCAGACAGTGCTGTGAATAATACTGTTCTGAGCAGCTGGTGTCAACAGGGAGGAGCCAGGGAGAAGGCTCCAGCCAGACAAGGACCAGGACCAGGGTGCAGACCTGTGTGCCGTGCTAAGGAGTGTGCATTTTACTGATTTAAAAAAATAATGAATTGGCTCTGCAAATGGGATTTAGGAAATCAGTCTGGAAACAGTGTAGAGATTGGGTTGCAGGTAAGGAAAGGTGAGATTGGAGGCACTGTGCCTTGTTAGGAAGGTGTGCGCGTGCATGCGCGCACACACACACACACACACACACTTAAACCAAAGTTTGCTCTTCTCTTCCATGAGAGGAATCCAGATGATTCTGAGCTCGGCTGGTGGTCCCACAGGGCTGGTGGTCTTGACTCCTTAGGGCCGGTTAGTCTGCCCGCCTTTGAACATGTCTCATCTCCTCTTGTGCTTGCTTGAGCTCCAGCCGAATTCCTGAGAGCAGGAAAGCCAGGGCCGGTTTCGCTCAGTGATTAGAGCAGTGATGGCGAACCTTTTGAGCTCGGCGTGTCAGTATTTTGAAAAACCCTAACTTAACTCTGGTGCCATGTCACATATAGAATTTTTTTGATATTTGCAACCATAGTAAAACAAAGATTTATATTTTTGATATTTATTTTATATATTTAAATGCCATTTAACAAAGAAAAATCAACCAAAAAAATGAGTTCGCGTGTCATAGGTTTGCCATCACTGGATTAGAGTGTCAGCCTGCGGACTGAAGAGTCTTGGGTTCGATTTCGGTCAAAGGCACAGCACGTACCTTGGTGGCAGGCTCGATCCCGGCCCTGTTGGGCACGTGCCGGAGGCAAACCAATCAATGTGTTTCACATCAGTGTTTCTCTCTCTGTGTCTCTTCCACTCTCTCTCTCTTAAAAAAACAACAACAACAAAAACCCTCGGATGAGGATTAACAAAACAACAACAAATCCCTTCCTCCTAAGAGCAGGAAGGAGGAAGAGGAGGTTACGAAGGGCAAAGGGGTTTGTGCTATGGTAATTTAAGGATATTTTTGGAGGAATCACCGCAGAGCACTTTCAGTTACAGCTCCTCGTTTATGCCGTGGTGCCATGGCCACAGTTAGCTGCAAGGGACGTGCGGGAAATGTCATCTTTATTCTGGGTGGCCACGGGCCCAGCTGGAGATAGGGAGTTCGGTCACTGAGAGAGGAGGAGGAGTGGACAGCGGGGTTAAACCACCTGCAGAGAGGAATGCAAGCCCCTTGTGATGAGGATGGGGCTGAGGCGGGACAGGGAGCAGACACTGCAGAGCCTGAGGTGTGGCCCTGGGCAACTGAGGGGTGTGGAAGGAGGGAGGGGGACTGAGGGTGGGTTTCTGTCTGGTGCAGCTGGGCGGATGGGAGATGCCCTTCTGGTGTGGGGTGGGGGGAAGATTGATGTTGAGTTTGATGCCTGGGCACATTCAGATGGAGATAGCCAGTGGCAAGTGGGTATACGAGTCTGGGCCAGAGGGAAGAGGTTTTGGAATTGACTAGGGCTGTCAAGGAAGTATGTGCAAAATGAAAAGGAGGACTGAAGATGGCATCTTGAAGAAAAATATTTAAAGGGCAGGCCGAAAGAGTAGTGATTGAAAGAAATCCAGGATCAGTCGGAGAGGCAGAAGGAAAGTCGGAACAGAAAGGTACTTGGGAAACAAGAGAGAAGGATTTTAATAAGAAGGGTTTAATTGTAGAGACATGCCATAGATGAGTCCAGTAAGATAAAGCCTGAAGCACCTGGCAATTAGGAAGTAATTGAATGTAATAAGAGAGAGATGGGTGTGTGTGTGTGTGTGTGTGTGTGTGTGTAGTTATTTCTGTATATTTGTGTGCATGTAGCTCTCTTTATATATCAAGTGTGTGTGTTTGTATAAAGTTGTTTAGATTAAACCTAAGTTTGATCATATGACTGAAAATCTGGGTAGATGGCTGCTATTTCCCTGAAGTAATGTCTAGGGATGGAATCTGCACATCCTGTGCCCCTCACCCCTGGTATTTTGGGCTTTTGTCACTGTGACAGGATAGTGACTAAACTGTTCAAGCTACAATGTGGGATATATTGCTCTGGCTCGTGTGGCTCTGGTTGGAACGTTGGCCCCAGCACTGAAGGGTCGCAGTTTTGATTCGCAGTCAAGGGCACGTACCTGGGTTGTAGGTTCATTCCCCAGCCCTGGTCAGGGCTCATGTAGGAGGTCCCCAATCCATGTGTTTATTTCATATCATGTTTCTCTCTTCCCTCCCTCCCTCTATCCTTCCCTCCCTCCCTCCCTCCTTCCCAATCTCTAATAATCAGTGGGAGAAATATCCTCGGGTGAGGATTAACCAAAAACAAAACAACCAAAAAAACAAAATTTGGGGTATATTAACTGCTAAGTGAGATGTTTTTGCAGACACAGTGGGGTAGGTATTTATATGCCTTAAACATCATCAGAGCCTTTAAAGTATGTGATGAAAAATGAGGGTCCCAACTGCCCCAGTTCACTGCCCTCTTTGAGCTTTACCATCAGGCTGCGAGTGAGGATGCGTGCTGGTCACAGCTGCAGCAGCCTTGGTCAGGTGACACTGGACATCGGGAGTCTTCCTTTGAAGATAACCCTACTACACCTGGGCTATGTCTGATAAGTTCACAGGCACAAAATGATTTTGAAAAGTGGACCATGTTTTATGATATTTTAACCTAATTGCAGCTATCTAATGGCAGATTTCTAGGGTTTCCTTCGATTTGTGTGTGTGTATTTTTTCTTTTACGAGTACAATATTTTACTCCCCAGTTCTAAATTATCGTTGTTAATAGTTAAACAACACTGCCCTCTGGTGGACAGAGTATAACACTTTAGTAGCAGTTCTCAACTGCTAAGTGCTGCTTGCTTTTCCTGCCTTCAGATTTTTTTTAGAGGTCAGTTAATACGCTTTTGTTCTTTCCGCTTAATCTAATCTGGAAGTTTATAAAAATTCCAGTGGTGTAAAAATATGACGAAATCTGTTGTGTATTAATCTCACGATGTTATGAAATTAAATATTTGGAATTTTCATGGCAAAACACTTAAGTTTTGAAATAGAAATGTTAACTAGAGATATTCTCAGATGGACATTTTGATGGGCCCCTGATAATAATAACTCTTGAATACAGGATGCATTAACATAGTATGTGAAACCCAGTCTGGAGCATTTTTTCCCATTTACAAATTTTGCAAAGACTTCTGAGGAAATCAGTATTACTAGAGATACAGTCACTGAAAGACTAATGTGGAAGGTCCTAAATTGGCTGTTTCTTAACTGGTAGCTTTGTAGTTGCTGCAGTTGTTTTGCTCTTAAATTATGGTATAGCCTGACCGGTGTGGCTCAGTGCTTGAACGTTGACCTATGAACCAGGAGGTCACAGCTCGATTCATAAAGGGCATAAAGGTTGCAGGCTTGATCCCTAATAGGGGGATGTGCAGGAGGCAGCCGATCAAATGATTCTCTCTTGTCATTGTTGTTTCTATCTCTCTCTCCCTCTCCCTTCCTCTCTGAAATCAATAAAAATATATTATTTAAAAAAATGGAAAAAAACCAAAAAAATATGGTGTATACTGACAAACTGAGTAGGCTATTTTTCTTAAATTTTTGGTTTAATGCTGAGTTCTGTGTTTAATTGTAATATGGACTAATGATATATATACACGCATATATGTATCTTTGTGTGTGTATCTTTATATCTATTCCTCTGTGTCTGTATGCTTGAGATGTGAATTGTAAAATAATTAAAATGCTACTTGCAAAGCAAGGATAAAGATTCCATATTCTCTCAGATCATGCAAGGAGAAGTGAACATTGTCACACGCTTATGTAAAAAGCATCCTGCTAGGAAATTTTTATATTATTTATTCTTTAAATCTCAGTAGAATTCTCCATTACTATCCCCTCCCCCCTTACTTCATCGATGAGACTCACTGAGGTTTAAATAATTTAACCTCAGGTCACATTGCACGTAAGTCACAGCTGGCATGCCAGCTCAGGTGTGATGTCAGAGCCTAAGTCTTCCCACCTACAGCCTTACAGATAATCCGAGTGAGGTCCCGCTATGTTCATTTGCCAGTCTCCTAACATCACAAGAAAGTGGGCTGCAATTCTGACTTTGTCCTTAATTGGTAGTATGATAGTGAACAAACTTTAATTTTTCTGGCTTCACTTCTTTCGTCTTTAACTTTGTGTCTCCCTGAGTGTTGGGGAAGAGGAGATGGTGGCATGAGTCCATGGCAAAACACTTTCGACCAAAAGCCCCCTCTTCTATGCTTTCTATATTGGACTTCTGTGTCAGACATCATGCATGTCTGACATCATGCGAAGGCACAGTGTCTCTACTCAAAAAGAAGTTTAAACTCTTCCATATGATTCCTAGGTCCCTTCTAGCTCGTTTCTGAGGGATGCTGATGCAGCACAACAGCTCCTTGTGTTTTCCTTGGGAGGGGAAGAGAGTGTGTCCTAAGGCGTCAGATTGGTTAGTCCATGTCCCTTGCCATGGTGGCATTCGGGTGTGATGACAGGGCCATCAGTTAAAGGGGTCTGCCCATGAGGGGCAGTCCTCTGTGTCTCGGGATTCTGAGAGGTCTAAGTTCTTTATCCATTTAATTGGAGCACCCAGCCTGCCCTTTTTCCTTACAGTCTAACTTCCATCCACCCAATCCTCCATATCCCAGCAGAGGGAAATTGTAACGCTAGGAATATGACAGTAGTAAAGACATACATCAAAATACTGAAACAAATTAAAATTTCTACTTGTCTCAACATTGTAGAAGTAGAGAAGATTCCTTAGCAAGACACAAAGTAACAGAGAGCAAGACCCAAGCACTTTCATCTATAGCTACATTAACCATGCCTTCCCAACAATTCTTTTTCCTGGTTGTGCCTATGCTGATCACATACTGAAGTACCCAGTCGGTGTCAGTTCACTTGATAAGACAGTGGTGTTAATGAGGCAAAGGTCAATTCTTAAGGTACAGATAACTCATTTTAGTACATCAGGAACTTTGCAAACTATTTTACAAAAGTGTTTCTGTTGGTTAAAATAAGGAGGCCCTGGCAGCTGAGTAGGGGTGGCTCAATGCAAAACCCAGCTGCCCCAGGGAAAGTAAGTTAGAGCGCTCACGCTTTGGATCAGGGGTCCTCAAACTTTTTAAACAGGGGGCCAGTTCACTGTCCCTTACCGTTGGAGGGCCGGACTATAGTTTAAAAAAAAAACTATGAACAAATTCCTATGCACACTGCACATATCTTATTTTGAAGTAAAAAAACAAAACGGGAACAAATACAATATTTGTATTTGCATGTGGCCCGCGGGCCGTAGTTTGAGGACCCCTGCTTTGGATGGTCGATTGTTAACCGTCTAAAATATTTAGCAATCTTTTGGTTGTCCTTGGAGCAGCTGGCACAGTGAACTTTAAGTTAGTCCTGGTTAAAATGAATATAATTAAAAAAAGAAGATTGAGACCTCGTTTAATTTTTTATTTAAAGGAAAAATGACAAGGGATTCTTTTTGTGGTGGCAGGTTCCCCAGAATTTGTTGGCACTAAGATTTGTCTAGTTTTGGTTCTTATATCTAGGTAGTATATTTAAAAAAGAGGGTATAGGGGGTCAAATATATGGTGATGGGAGATGATTTGACTTTGGGTGTTGGGCACACAGTGCAATATACAGATCTTGTAACATAGAAATGTACACTTGAAACTTACATAATATTATCAACCAGTGTCACCCCAATACATTTAATTAAAAAAACAACAACAAAGTCATAAAACTATTAGGAAAAATTTAAAAAGAGGGGCAGGGAATAAGTTTCTTTTGTTTAATATATTTAATTCTACAAATATTTATTATAAGTATTTGCTGTGTACCCAAACTGCTAATGACTGCTTATAAGAAGCTAATGAACTTACAGCAAGACAACATTCCTACCAGGAGCCATTAAATGGAAGATGATGTGTAATTAAGTGCCAGATAATTGGTACAAATGTCATGAGCAGATGACTGATTCCGTGTTAAGGGTCCTGCATGGACACACATCCGCTCTCTAAGGAGACAGACTGTTGCAAACAGGAGCAGCGGGGAGTCGGCGCTCTGCTCATCATCTGATTACAGTGGAGGAGAGGACTCGCAGGCTGGGAGGGAGCAATCCCGGGTGTGCTGTGCCTTGAAGGAACAGGAGGTGTTTGAGTGTATGGAAAGAATGGGGAGAATATTCTTTTCTAGGAGAAGATGAGAGATGCTGTGGAGGGCAGTGGGGAAGTGAATTAAGGTAGGATCATGGGAGGCCTTGGATATCAGTTCAGAAAGTTGCAACTCAAAGCGTGTGTCCTGGAAACTTTATTTAATCCCTCTCCACTGGATTGACTACCTCTTTCCTTAGGGGTCCCCACTGGACCTTGAACCAGTCACTCTGAAAGCTGATTTATTTACAGATTTTCCTTTCACTAAATTAGACCAAGATTACACCGAGTACCTGGATTGGAAGTTGGTTGTTTTTGAAATCCCACATTTATCAATTTATTATATTCAGGGTGAGTTAATTCTACAGATAGTTTGATTTTAACCATTTTATGTTGAATTTTAAAATTTAGATTTTTGTGATATCTTGCTCTCATTCTCATGCTGAGTACAAAAGACATAAACAGTAAATTCTTTTTAGCAATGCATTTAACTTAAGTCATATAAAAAAAGATTCAATGAAAAGAAATTAAAATTCCACAAAAATGTATCATTAATATTGTGTTTATCATTTATCGGCTGTTGTAGTCACAGTGTGTTAGTCCACTGGTATTTAGCTTAAGAACTTATTATTTTTATTTCCAAATTTGAGTTTTAAGGAGAGATTTTACAATTAGTTGCTCATGCTGATTTTTCTTAGCTTGAGTTGTTGTTTTAAGGTATGAAGCTGATGTTCGATCTTTAGCAGTAACACGTGTGGCCCGTAGAAAACCTGTGCTTCTCACACACGTAGGGCCTCTGAGCTTCCTTAGCTAACAGTGAACTGAAATTGTGGGGAGCTGATATAGGGTTAAGCCTCAGACTGACCTGTGGGCAAAGTCACAAACAATTCCCAGCTTAGAGGGCACAGTCCTCTTAGCATAATTAGGCTTGACCTTATGAGGCTCTTTAGATCTTATCTGGGAAGCTAATGGGCTGAGGGAAGTGCAGGAAGTGTAACTATGGTCAAAACAAGTGAAACTCACAAGAACTGTGTAACTCTAGAAACCACTACCTTGTTTACCTCTCACTATAAAATAAAGGCTCAGCTTGCCTTGGGATCCTCTCTCTGTGGCCTCAGCCAGGCACAGGGAAGATCCACGGAGACTAAGGAAAGCTAGAGAGTTCTGAACACTGTCTCTGTGTAAAACCTTCTTCGCCGACTCCGTCCACACCTTTGGGAACCCCTGGACCCCATGGGGCTGGACCCCAGCATATGGCGACAGGCCGAACAGGATTCCCCTAGGTAAGCCCCCCCACACTCGGGACGGATAGGACTCCACCGTAGGGTGCTGCAGACCCCCCTATAGAGGATAAGTAGGGTAAGTGGGTGGATAGTACAGAACTTAGATTGAGAAGATATGCCATACTTAGTCTAGAAGGAAGAAGACTCTGTATTGATTTCTAGAATGAGAAGATGTGCCATACTGAGTCTAGAAGAAAAAAAAGACTCCGTATTGATCTTTTAACGTGTCCATGCTTTTCTGAGGAAGGAAAGGTGCCGGAAAGGTAAATGTTAAAGGCATGGGAGAAGGTAGGCCCAAGGAGCCTTATCCTTAACCCCACTGCAGCCTTTCCACCCCGGGAAAGTGCAGGATTGGCAAGCTCTCCCTGGGGTGATAGATCAGGACTCAGGTAATAGTGGAAAGCACCAATCCTACTCTTAAAATGGATACAAGAGAGCATTTGGGGTTTTTCTTTTTAATGCCTGCTTTGGATTGAGTAAATGCATTTTACTTAGTTTTAACATATCAAAGTTAGCTCTTGACACAAAAGGTAAAACTAACAATTTGGCTCAAAATTGGGGTTTTGTTTTGAGGTGCTGAGGCTCGGGGGTTGAGCCAATTCACGGTAGAAATGTGAAGCTGCAGCTTTTGGGGTTGAAGTGGGAAGTTGTGAATACAGAGGAGTATGTATGCCCAAGGCAATTTCTGATGGAGGAAGGGCTAGCCTCCCTCCCCCCAACAGACAAGCAGGTAGGCCAAAAATTTCCTACCAGTGGAAACTTCTAAAGAGAGGCTTGCTTTCCAGTTTCCCATCCTTGGTAGAAAGAATGTAACTAATCTGCATTTTAATGGTTACCTGTTTCCAGTCAATGGCAGCCCAAGGCTTTGGGAGTTTGCTAAATTGAATTAGATATTCTGAAATAACAAAATGCTAAAATATTAATCTAAATTTCCCTCATGAAAAATCTAAGAGGACTGTGCCCTCTAAGCTGGGAATTGTTTGTGACTTTGCCCACAGGTCAGTCTGAGGCTTAACCCTATATCAGCTCCCCACATGAAATCTGTAAGTCATTGGGGATATTTCTCTTCTCCCCTCCCACTCATTGGCTCTGAACTATAAACTCTGCTTTTTTTAAATTAAATTTATTGGGGTGACACTGTTTATGATCTTTGACATGTAATTTGTATGTAATAGTTTGTTTTATGAAGATGTTAAAAACATTACTGCTCTACAGAAGAGAGAGAATAAAAATACACATGAAGGGAGAGATGCATGACTTTAAGAGAACAATAGCCTGGAGACTAAAGGTGTGGTGAGTTATGAAGACTCTAAAATATGGCACTCAAACGACAGGAGAAGTTGATGCATCTGAAATATGAATTCTCTCCCAGGAGCTGGTTTTCAGCAAAGTTAACTGCTGTGGGTTTGACATGTTGAACATGAGACATCTGTCAGATAGTTAGAAAGTGCTGATTCTGCTTTTTCTCTGCTTTTCAGGGCAGACCCAACTTTCAGGAATGGTAGGCATAGTCCAGAGAGGCCCTCAGTTGCTCAGACCTCATACAGGATCCCAGGAAAGAGCATCTGTGTTCTCAGGGCACGCTCTCGTCACCTGGCAGTGCCTTTCCAAGGGTGCGGGCAGTGGGCTTGCGTGGTGGAATAATGGGGTAGTGATGCATGGTGTGTTGCTGGCCGTGACTGGACCCCTGTCTATGGGAGAAGTGTGGGGCAGAGTACCCAGCGACTCTCTTAAGCACAGGTCAGGGGTGGGGAACCTTTTTTTCTGCCAAGGGCCATTTGGATATTTATAACATCATTCTCGGGCCATACAAAATTCTCAACTTAAAACTTAGTCTGCTATTTTTGGTCAAATATTTAATGAACTCACCCCTAATTCCTTGGCAAGGCCAGACCAAGTGGTTTTGCGGGCCTTATAAGACCCGCGGGCCAGACGTTCCCCACCCTTGGCATAGAGGCTCCAGTCAGCCCATCATAGAAAACTCAGATTCTTTCATTCCATTCTTAGCACGAGACACACATCTTTCTAGACTCCTCCTGAGACCTCGCCCCAGTGGCAGCTAACTACGTTGTATGTGAGCTGCTTCTAGCTGTGGTTTACTGTTTATTTTTTTCTTATGTTGTCATTGTCGTAAGTTTCTCAGATTTTGTCATTGTTGAAAGTAGGCATAATCGTAAATCGAGAGGTCCTTTTGCCAAGACAGAAAGGAATGTGGCCTTGAGACCTTTAACTGGACTTGGTAAGATTTTCTTGTGTGTGTTTGGCTTTCTTCACTCTTGTAATTGAAAGGATGTGAACTGGTCTAGTTATCAGGTTTTCCCTCCTTGTTCTGTTTTAGCAGTCCAGCTCTGGCCCTCTGCCCCAGGTGTCTGGTCTGGCCGATAGGCGGTTTCTCCTGAATTGCTAAATCATTGACATCTTTTCTTTTCACATATTGTAGTTTCCACCTCCTGGGTACGTCCCACTCAACAGAAGTGTGAGGTGGACTGGAACTCGGGGATGTCAGGTCTGGATACCAGGAGTTGTCAGTGTAGAACCTCACTTTCAAATACCATCTTGTAGTTTTCAGTTACTTTTTCACAGGCCCTTTCCAACTTTAATATTATAACAACCCTGTGAGATAAACCTCTTATTTGCCTACAGCTATTAATTGTTTACATCATGAATCAAAATTAGTTGCAAGTTTTTATTTTAATGAGTACAAAAGACTGGGAAAAAGTTGACTTTTAATGAGATTTTAAAAGTAATAGGTGAAAGCTCAGGCTCAGGAGGCAAAATTACTTGCCCCAAACCCATGGTGAGTAATGTAGTGAAGGCTGATTCCCAGTAGGACTAGTGATGTTAGGTGGTTCTTACTAAATATTTCCTATGTGCCAAGCAGCGTTTTAAGCACCTTAAGTGCATTAACTTGACTAGAACACGTTTGCCACCTCCCAGCCTGTCTGTGGGCTGACAGATAGTTCTTCTAAGCTTGCATTTTAGAAGGCAGAGAGTGCTAAGTGAGAAGAGCAGTGGGTTGAGAACTAATCGATTCTTGGTACTGCTTACAATTAAAGGGCAAAGCAATGCCACACGCCAAGGAAACAGCTGAATGGCACAAGAGGGACACACAACAGGGACAACGTATTGTCACAGGAGCCAGTGGGGGAGAGAGCTTCTGAAGGAAACTCTTTGTCCTTCCATCCAGACTGCTCTGCTGTGGGGCAGGGTCCAGAGCAGCTCCGGTCCTGCCTCCCTGCACCTGGCCCCGATGCCCGCATTGACCCCTACAGAGAGGTGGGCCATTACGTTTTCCTCTAACGTCCTTGGTGCACGATGAGGGTTTTTAAACAGAATCTCTTACTGAACGAAATAAAATAAGAAGGAACAGCAAATAAATAAAAGAGTTTATAGAATAGAGAGGAATAATCCTGATTTAAAGTCTAGCCAGGAGTTGTCTGATGAGTGCCGCTTCTAGGGCTCTCTGGCTAACTTCAGCTGCCCACTGACATGCCATTTGATTCTGATGGGCTTTCTACTTTAGGAAGATTCAGTTCTTCCTAGAATTTGCTTCCAAGTTTTACCTTTGGGAATGGAGAAGGCCCCCTCAGCTTACCCCGTTAGCCCAAGACTGCTTTCCTTCTACTCCTGTGCTGTCCCGGTGCCCGTGGGTTCTGGTTTTATCCTGGGCCCCATACATGAGGAAGACAGTTCCCCACTGAGCGTAAACATTTCCTTGCCCATTACATGCAACCTGAGGTTTATATGGCATCTCGAACGACCTTGTAGTTTGACATTTGTGCTTCCTGGTATCTCAGTGACATTGGGCTTCAGCACCGAACAAAACTGATGCAAATTCCAGGTTTCATTTGGGTCAGTGGGGCTTACATTGTGATTACATTCTGCATAATTCTAATTAGCCAGTTGTCAGTATAAGAATCTACCTAGAATAATATTGGAAATAACCAGACTATTCAATAGTACCTAAATTATATTACTAAATCACGTTTTATGTATTTGTTAAAAATAATGTTTATATAGTTCATTTTAATAAGAATAAGTATTATTGCCCTAACCGGTTTGACTCAGTGGATAGAGTGTTGGCCTGCAGACTGAAGGGTCCCAGGTTCGATTCTGGTCAAGGGCGTGTACCTCGGTTGCGGGCACATCCCCAGTAGGGGGTGTGCAGGAGGCAGCTGATCGATGTTTCTCTCTCATCGATGTTTCTAACTCTCTATCCCTCTCACTTCCTCTCTGCTAAAAAATCAATAAAATATATTTTTAAAAAAGAATAAGTATTATTGAAAACAAGTTACTGTAAATAATAAGGGAAAAAAGTTTAAGTTCTCAAAGCTATGGGTAAGTACAGCTCAATGACATACTGATTTTGTTTGTTTCCTTATGTTCTTCTGTATACTCACATTTGGGCTGACAGTTACATTCCATCTTCTTTCTTTTTTTTAAAACTTGGGTCTGAGGAATGTTTCTTGCTCTACTCTTTTAATTGTGCATTGGCCTGGTGGCTTAAACTCTATGTTCTTCATGTGTGAAAGGAGTTAATAACCTCTCTACCCACAAAAAAGGGTAAGGATATTTTCCTTAAAACGTTATCAGTAAAGGGGGCGTGGTCTCATGTTCAAGTTTTTACTGATTTTGTATTAGGAATGTGTTGATTATTTTGAATAACAAAGAACTGTTTGGAGAAAACACATTAACTTGAAATAACCACAGATGTTGCTAGTTGGGATGCTTCTAGGGGTTACTAAGATGGATTAGAAAGGAGGGAGAGAACAGATTTTGCACACATTTAGTAATTATTCCTGGGGAAATGATCCTAGAATTGTAAGTGATCCTAGAGTTGCCGTCAGCCATCTTTGGAAGATGACTTTTAGAGGTCATACAGTAAGTGGTTACATTGTGCAGATAACCTGAAGTGGACAGAACTGTGGGTGAGGATAGAATTCCCAGTTACAGCATCATGAAGATTTAAAAATTGCTGTATCTCAACTTAAGACCAACTGAACTTGCAATAGAACTGAAAATGAA
Source organism: Myotis lucifugus (assembly GCF_000147115.1). Lineage (NCBI taxonomy): Eukaryota > Metazoa > Chordata > Mammalia > Chiroptera > Vespertilionidae > Myotis > Myotis lucifugus. Next base: position 495,124 of record NW_005871242.1, on the reverse strand, counting down.
ACTCCATTGGTAGCAAATATTCTAATGACAGATTGCATGTGAAGAGCTTGGATAACTCCCTGAAATGTAAATGAATAAAAGCAAGTAATTTCTATTGCTTTATGTAGTATGTGATTTTATGTATGTATAAAATTAACATAATAAAGAAAATATTATAAGCTATTTGATTATTTGACCTACATCCCCAAAAGGTATATATTTAACATTTTTTAAAGTCTAAAATCTCATACTAAATCGAATAACAGTTAGTTTGCTTGCCCGTTTGTATTACTTTGCTTGACTTTTTTGAGAAATAACACATTAAGTCAAATAAGAATTTATTACCTGCAGCTTGTCATTTCTAAACTAAAGGGACAGTGTTAGTGACAATAAAGTCTAGAAATACACTACTGATTTGACATTTTGTTCCTAATGAATAATGTGTCATTTCTCTTAAAGCTTTATGAAATTTGTAGCTGAGATTTGTTTTAATCGGTATGGTAAGACTCACAGATACAGATATAATTGTCATGAAGGAAGAAGTTTGTAACCACAGAATCCTAGAAGCAGGCGACGTCGTGGCCCACCTGCAGGGCCACTGGGTGTAGGGCAGAAGGCCCAGGCTTCAGTGGGGTTTTTGTGGGAAGCAGTGGGTAAGGCAGGGTAGATACAAGTTTAGGACTGAATAGTTTGAATAATTTCATGGGTTTGGTCTACAGGGGTGGCTCTAGTTGTCCAGGATCAGTCCCTGGGGTGACTTAGAGCCCTGGAATATGCCTTACTGTGAGAGCGATTGATGAGAGAGGTGGCGGGTGTGGCCCCGGATTGGTTGGTGTGTGTATCAAAAGTGCACGCTTGGGGAGTCCTTTGCTGGCCCAGGAAATAGCCCTGGGAGGGGCTGCTTCTCCAAGATCAGGCCCCAAGTACCAGAGCATCAACACAGAATATAAGCAGATATAGCCCATACAGACTCTGTATGTTAACATCCAAAATGTTTTGTAATTTAAGTTTCATACTTTCCTTATTGAAAAACATTGGTTGCCGTTGGTGCGTATAATATATTCATAAAATATTTATTTAAATTTTAATGAAAAGTGCATTTTATAAATCTGGCTTTCCCCACCCTAGTTCAGTCTGTCAGTGATATTTCTAGAAAAACAATTTATTGTATTTTACAGAAGAGATGTAAACAGAATATTGGTTTGTGAATTTTTAAATAGTTTTTTCCTCTGAATATTATCGATATTATTTATCCTTTAAGGATAATGGCAGCTTTTTTAGATTACATTTCAGAAACAAAGCAAACTAATGGAGAACTTCAGGACGGCACTGGGAACCTAGTTGTGGACTCAGGTAGTGTTTCTGTATGTATAGTCTTTAGAGGTAGAGCTCATGAGAGATTAGAAAATATGTAACAAATTTATTTTCCAGATTCACTTTTTGAAATGGTGAGTTTTAGGGTGTCAGTCAAAGACAGTGTTAGTTTAAGCCTAATGTGACAGCTAGACGTTTGGAAATGAGACATTTATGTAGTCGAGACATACTTATTCGCTCATGGTCACGATCAGTTGCAGTTAGGGGACCATCTTAGTTCCACAGCCAGTATGATAACCCTAATTTTATTAAGCAACCTGACTCATGTATTTGAGGTTTTTTCCCCCGTCCTTTTAACATTAGCTTAATAGCATGCAGGTTGGAAATAGGAATCCGATGCAGAGATTGGAAGTCGGATGGAGGAGTACAATTTCACATGCTATCCCATCGCCCATTCCACCCTTCATTGCTCCGTTTGTAATAAGATAGCATAGCTACTAAGTATTGGGAAGCAGTATATTTGCATTTTCTTGTTTCCCACGGGGTCATCCATTGACTTTGACTTGTCATTGGACAGGATGCAGGCACAGAGGATTTAACAGAAAAGTTGTGCTAAATATAAATAGCCCTTTTGTCAAATTAGCCTTTGAAGTGATAGGGAAATTTGGTCTTTATATCTGTGTATCAGGATCATGAAGAGTTGCATATAATAGAAAACTTGAGCTAAATACTTGAACTACCAGTTTGTTTCTTTTCAGCATATGAGAAGATAGGGGTAGGAGGTCTATGGTGGATTTGGGGACTCTTTCTGTTTTGTCTCCCTACTAACAGGATGCCTCCAGTTAAGGATGGCTGCTTCAGCTAGAACCCTGTCCATAGTCCAGGCAGAGGAAGGAAGAGCTGGGGGATGGCCAAAGGGCCCATTCCATGCCCCCCGTTTTCCCCCTTGTAAGGAGCTTCTTCGGAAGGCATGCCCGACAACCGCAGCTTACACCTCATAGAGCACTGATGACCCATGGATTGGTAAGGGATTGTCTGAGGCCAACAGAGGTTGTCTTGTCTGCGTTTCCAGTCAACTCTTGAAGAGATCTTTGAACAGGGAGGAAGCTGGCAGTTTTAGTTTAAAAATAATACTAAATAGTAATGATGATACTGAAAGTAAGGATGATTATATTAACAATAATGTTGTTATTACTGAGCTTCTGTTATATAGTAGTTGCTATCTGAGTGCTTTATATGTTTATATGCATCATTCATGGAACCCTTATAACTCCCCCCTTATCTTCATTTTTCCAGATGAGGAAATTGAGCTTATCAGAGGTTAAATAACTTGCATACGGTGACATAATTGGAAAGTGATATAGCCCAGATTACAAGTCTAGATCATGTGCTTCTGCCGCATTTTTATAACTTAAAAATCTGTAGTTCAGAAATAAGGAAACAAGGTGAAAGATACTAAGCCATTGGCCCAGGGTCACATGAGCAGTGAGCACTCAGCTTCTGCCCCCGGGTATTATTTCCACAGCCCTGGTGTGCTTTCTCCAGGTGCACTCTCTGCCTTTAGCCCCTTTATTTGGGCCGATCTTCTTCAGAGGTGGCTGTTTTTGGCTGCTATGGTTCTAAGCCCTGAAAGTTATGTTCCTTTAGAACAGTGGTTCTCAACCTTCCTAATGCCGCGGCCCTTTAATACAGTTCCTCATGTTGTGGTGACCCCAACCATAAAATTATTTTCGTTGCTACTTCATAACTGTAATTTTGCTACTGTTATGAATCGTAATGTAAATATCTGATATGCAGGGTGTATTTTCATTGTTACAAATTGAACATAATTAAAGCATAGTGATTAATCACAAAAACAATATGTAATTATATATGTGTTTTCCGATGGTCTTAGGCGACCCCTGTGAAAGGGTCTTTCGACCCCCAGAGAGGTCGCGACCCACAGGTTGAGAACCTCTGCTTTAGAATGCTTTACTTGACAAGGAAGCCCTAAAAGGCAGTATAGCTTCGTGGCCCAGAGTGTGGACTTTGCTTGTGTTTGAATCCTGCCTGTGCCAGTTTTAGCCATGTGATCTCAGACGAGTCATGTACCTCTCGTGATTTAGTGGTCTTATCTGTAAAATGGGTTAATTATGTTGCCGTTCCAGAGGGCTTCAGGTAGAAATAGCAAGTTAATACCATAAAGCTGCTTAATAATCATTAGTAATCATTATACAAGTACTTTCCATTCTGATTCTATTATTTATCAGAAATGTGCATTTAAATTAAACTGAATATATTTTCTAGCAACTCTTAAGCACTTGGTAAATGTATATGGAATGAATGAAAATAAACATCAATTGTTTTGTATTGTTGGCCTCTACTTTTTATATTGGTAAGAATATTTAGGTTATAGAAGATGAGTTATTTTTAATGTTTGTATTAACCTCTCTTACCAAAATTAAGGACCAGTATTACATTATGCTACTAATCTTGTGCTATTTTTTACCTCACTTTTCTCATCTACAAATCCATTAGTTTATAAGTGTTTTTATTGAGATTGTGTTGAAAGGTACTGCTTACATCCATGGCACTCTTAGTGATGTAAAAGTTTATGCCATCATATTTAAAAGTAGACGTTAATGACTGTGAATCTCTTCCTGACACATTTTCCAAGTAACAGCAGTCACCCATTAAATATTAATCTAATAACAGGAACGGTAATGTAATCATCGATAAAGTGACTTTAGATGGCAGCATCATTTAGCAGTGAGATAAGGACTGGCAAAGCAGGCTGTTTACCCTCTGACAGCAGTTTTTCAGCGTTACATTTACTTTTGCCTTTTCTGCTTAATAACCCGTGAGTTAAATCCTTTTAAAGGGAGACCATCCATCTCCTTTCACGTGTGTCATTCTCGCATCGCAGAAAATGCTGCATAATCCTGAGATGACAGCCCCACCTCTGATGTCACCGAGGATGGTACAATCCTCTCGGAGCCTTCGCTGGGGCTCCTGCTGCTGCACTGGGGAAATGGTTACATTAAAGCTCACTCCCGTCATCTCAATTATCTCCTTGGAAGTAGTTTTCACAAATATAGCAAAGCCCTACGGTGGTTGTTTTCGGTAAGCTACCAAGGTAGAGAGCGGCAGAGGCAGAGGAGGGCGAGCGAGCTGGAGCACGGGCTGCTGAGCCTTTGTGAGAGGGGCTGAGGCGGCAGCTTCTCTCCAGGGCTCGGTGCTCGGAGCGCTTCCATTGACATCACCGTGTGCAGTGCAGGGCAAGCGGGGCTGCCAGGAAACCTGAAACTAATTTGCTTCCAGTTGACTAGAACAGCAGATTGTGCATTAGCTGGCTGCTTTTTCTAGCTAACTTTTCTCAAGCGTTAAGCTGATGAACTGGGCATTTTCTATGATCAATGGGTAACTGCTGGAGCTACAGTAATCTCTGTGAGTAACCTCTATTTGTAGGCTATGCAGGCAAATCTCTTTTTATATATCGATCTCTTGTAAAATGCTGCTGTGAAATGATCCGTCTGTATTATTGACTGCTTTTGCTTACTAGTCCTGTCTTTTGACCGTCCCAGTGGGAGACTCCTGGGGCTACAGCAGGTTTTGCTGAATCCCGTCGTGGAGAAGAGCGTACTGCATTTATTCAGGGGTGCCCACGCCAACTGTGCTTTTAATTCCCCAGTCATCAGAAGGATGCCACCTGCCCTCTGAATGCTTTTGCCCAGTCCCTCACCTCGCTTTAACCTGGAATGTTTATTTTAGCATCGGATATTGGATTATCCAAAATTTTTATTTCTAAATAGAAAGCAGAATATTATTCTTACCTGTAATTTTATTTCCTTTCATTGGTTTGTGTGCTTTTTTTGTTCAACCAGCTTTCCTGGCAACACGGAGTTCTATCATACTATTTCTGCGCCCTGTTTTTGATATTATATAGAATGAAAGGGGAAAACAGGCTACCCCTGTAGTTTTACAAAAACATAATATTGTGGCGCTTGATGGGACGAGGGGAGGAGTTTCTCTTAAAGAGCTCCAAGTCTTTTCCACCTGCATGCCTGAGGTATGGCTCTGCCTAGAGCAGTGAGGGAACAGCTTAGCTGTAGGGTAGCACCAAACATGTCTGTGAACATGTGGCCTGAGGTCCTTTCTGCTGGAAGTTTGTAATAAGTATTTTAACCCCTTGGTGCCTATATGGGGTGGGTGTTTCCTGTCTATTGAAAGTGTCACTTTTAGAGTAATCCAAGATTTATTTCTCCCTCACCAGGAAACTTGACTTTAAACTTTCTGTAAGATTTGCATTTTCAGATATACTTGGAATTACTGCTCATGTCAGGTTAGAGCCTGAATCCTTAGCAAAACTGGGTTTCTTGTTGAACATGTAAACTACTGCATGCAACTGTGCATCAGCTGAGGCTTATTACAGGCCGGAGGCGGAGCGAGCTGGCTGTTTACCATTGCACCCGGCTTGTCTTGACACACAGCAGTTTGGAGAAGTCCACCGCTGTAGTTAACATCGCTGCTAGGAGCTCCAGCTGCTTGGCATTCATGATTTTTAAAAGATTGTATAGTATTTTGAAACATCAATTTCATTTTTAAAAATATAAAATTTTATATGAGAATTTATGTTAGTACTGCTATGTCCATGTTAACTTTAGCATGAGAGCCTACTTATAAACAAGACTGTGGAGTTATTTATAGGTTTACATTTTAAAATAAAAACAAAATGTCAGTGAAGATCAGAGAAATTTTAAAATTGGGTTTTTCAGGGAGAATGGTGGTTACCAGGGATTGGGTGTGAAGGAAATAGGGACATGCTGATGTTGATTAAAGGCTACAGACTTCCAGCAATGAGTTCAAGTTCTAGGGATCTAATGGACAGTTCAGTGGGTATAATTAGCAATATTGTACTATATACTTCCTAGCTGCTGAGAGTTAATTTTAAATGTTCTCAACACACACACACACACACAATGGTAATTATGTAACATAATGGAGATGCTAGCTAAAACTGTAGTGGTAATCATTTTGCAGTCTATAAGTATAAAATGAACATGTTGCACACCTTAAACTTACACTATGTTGTATGTCAATTATATCTCAATAAAGCTAGAAAAAAATAAATTGGATTTTTAAAAGTGTGGATTCCTAAACAGGAAGAATTAGTAGAAAATGGATAAAATAGATGAAGTCAGAGGAGCAACTCTGATCAGAAGCAATAGATCTGGAAAGAGAAGTGAAAGGTGTAGAGATAAGAAGAAACAAGGTGGATATTAGAAAAAAGTGAAAAAACCAACTGATTGAAAAAAAGGAAATCAGCTTTAGAAACAAATGATTTTGCCCGGCTGGCGTGGCTCCTTGGCTGAGCATTGACCCGTGAACCAGGAGGTCACGGTTCGATTCCCAGTCAGGGCACATGTCCAGGTTGCGGGCTCGATCCCCAGTGGAGGGGTGTGCGGAAGGCAGCCGGTCAATGATTCTCTCTCATCATTGATGTTTCTATCTCTCTCACCCTATCCCTTGCTCTCTAAAGTCAATAAAAATACTTTTTAAACCCCAATGATTTTAAAGACAGGCTTAAATTCAGCTCTAACGGCTTTGTGTTTATACTTGATGATGAGTAGCCATGCACATTGCAGAGGCTTTGGTTTAAAACCAGGGTCCGGTCCTCTTCTCACTTATTGTACCTTCTCCATGCTGTATGTGGGGCTGCTCCTCAGCCTCCAGAGCTGCCTCTGAGCTTGACTGGAATGTAAGCTAGTATCACTTCCCCAGGGACTAGAACTGAGTGAGAAAAGTGGGTTCTGAATCATTAGTATGTGAGGTGAGCACAGCTCTAACCGTTACTCACTCGGGAAAGAGTGTCTATTAAAGGAACAGTCTCTGTGTGCACATGCTGAGAGCTCGTGCAGTGGTTGGCAGGCCTTCCCCCCCCCCCCCCCCCGCATATAAATACCTTAAATATCTGTGCTTTTGGAGAGTTATTAGTGACCAGACAAGTATCCTTGACTACATACTGTAGCCTTCTCCAAAATGTGACTTCTAGTAGGGTAAAGAGCATGTGCCCAAATATAATGTACTTAGATTACTCATTTTAGTAAATTCTCATTATTCATACTCGTTTTCTATTTGTTTGTGTGTGTGGGTGTGTTTGTTTGTTTTGGCGGAAACAGAGTTTATTGGGGGATAGACAGACTTCCCGCTGCAATAGGGCAGCAGGAAGGGGCCCAAAGCGGGTTACCCTGCTCTTATTTTTATCATGATAACTGTATTTTCGGTTGCTTAGAAAAATGGAATAAATTATTTTTCTGTGTGTGTTTTAATACAACTTTTTCTATTGCATTGCAAACCTGAACCATATATCACTGTGTTACTGGAGGGCGTTCTTGATGATTAGACATAAAAACATTGATCATTATTATTCAGAGTTAAAGATGATAGAAACTTATAGGTTAAAATGCATTTGAGATTTTTTAGTTTTACAAAGCTTACTTTTTATATTTGCTTTGTAAATTGGACCTTTGTGTTCCATATTTTTATTAATTTCATGAAATTTCATACTAAAGGGGACAAGTGGTCATCCTTCTGTCTATATGGGATTGAATTCCTTTCTGACAGTTTAGGGGGAGGTTGCCTTTAAGCTTGTTTTTGCAAATTTTCCAGTGTTAAAATAACTGAAGAATTTATAGTTCTTTTATCATACTAACTGATTGTGTAAGTTTTAATGTGTTTGCTGACTGATAGTTATTAGGAAGCTGAGAGCACCCGGGGCATTATTGCATTTACTAGTATGCAGAAGTGTAGAGTCATGGGCCATTCATTGTGAGGGAAATTAACTATGAGCTGTAAAATAAAGAAGCGGTGATATCAGTAGGGGCGATCTCTTGCTCTCTTGAGAAGGATCTCCGGGTGATTGGAGGGCCAACCAGACCAGAGTGAGCCAGCCTTTCTCTTGGTAGGAATGAGAGGCTATGCTTCCTTTCGTTGATGTCTATTTGATTTAAATAGTTGGACCTTTCAGTTAGGAGGTAGGAACTCTTGAGATTATCTTTTAGAATAAAAACGTAGTCATTTAAACGTAGTCAGACCAACTTCCAGATATTGTTTTAGTTCTCTGGAGAAGTGCTTCTCATACTTCAATGTGCATATAAATTATCTAGGGTTCTTTTTAGAAATACAGAGTGTGGTTAGAAAGGCCTGGGGTGGTACCTGAGTCTGCACTTTAACAAACTCCCGGGTGATACCTGTGCTACTGTCCCAAGGCCACACTTTTGAGTAGGAAGGCTCCAGGGCAGTGCTTTCAAATAGAATGTTCTGTGATCATGGAAAAAAGTTGCATTTCTGTGTGATGCAATATGATAGCTACTAGTTACATATGGTATTGAGCACTGGAATTTCAATTTTCTTTCATTTTAATTAATTTAAATTTACACAGCCATCTGTGGTGATGGCTACCATATTGTATAGCATAACTTTTAGAGACTAAGATGATCAATTGAAAAAATTTATGCTTAATGGTAATGGCTCATGTAAGATAATGTTGAATTATAGAACTGTGGCCAAGGTTGTCTCCCCTTAACTTTACCGCCGCCTGAACCTGTCTGCAGTAGACAAGCAATACAGGTGGAGTTGCTGGCCTGCAAGCTCCCTGATGTCAAGAGCCATGCTGACTTTGTTTGTCGATCTGTTTTCTAGTTCTCAACACATATTTGATCCCCAGTACAGGCTGGCTGAGCAAATGGAAGAATTACTAGCTCTAAAGTTCAGAAAGACCCCCCAGGTTTCCATTCTGTTCAAGCCTATACTTGGGAGTAGATGACAGAACTTGGGTGGCACCGACATGTACTATTTTGCTGGTTGATTATAGGATATTCTTTATTCATTGATTTAACAAATATATCCCTTTTGCTAGGTATTGTTGTTCTAGGTCCTGGGGATATAATGGTGAAGAAAGTAGACAAGATCTTGCTTTTTGAGTTTATATTATGCTGGGAACAAAACAAAACAAAACAAAACAAAACACAACAACACCTTTGCCTAAAGACAATGGGCCCCAATTTCTAGGGAATGTGTATACAGAGAATTCATAATTGTTGTTCTCTTGAAGGCTCTAGGCACAGACATGACAATCATATTCCCTTGGGGAACCTATATTCCATTGCTCAGAATCTCTCACGCTAAACTTTTTTTACTTGCTTTGCATTTCAGCTTTCAGTGGCCAAATATGCAGAACACTTGCCGTATAGTTCTTGTTATTAGGATTATTACTTTCTTCAACCATTTTCTTTTAAGGACTTTGCTAGCCAGAATGGAAGAAAATCCATTCCATTTACTGGCCCTCAAACAGGATTATTCTTTGAAGCACATTATGGAGCAAGTTAATTTCTCCATGATTTGAAGAATTATTTTTTTCAAAATTGAGGTATAATTGACATACAACATTATATTAGTTTCAGATGTACAACATAATGGTTCAGTATTTGTTTATATTGTGAAATGATCACCGCAATAAGTCTAGTTAACATCTATCATCATATAGAGTTAAAAAATTTTTCTTGTGATGTGAACTTTTAAGATCTGCTCTCAGCAATTTTCAGATATGCAATACAGTATTATTAACTACTAGAGGCCCGGTGCACGAATTTGTGCACGGGTGTGGTCTGGCCGGGCCCACCCTGATGGGGGCTGATCGGGGCCAGGCCAGTGGGGGGGTTTAGGGGGCGCGGGAGGTTGGCACTGGCCCTGTCCCTGATTGGGGGCAGGGTCGACCAGGGGGGAGGGGCCGCAGGCAGTTGGCCAGCCCGGCCCTGCCCCCGATCAGGGTGGGGGCGCCAGTTGGGGACAGGGCCAGCCAGTTGGGAGGTAGTGGGGGGGTGCGATCAGGGCCCCGATTGGGCCAGTTGGCCGCCGCAGTACACGTCATAGCTACCAGTCGTTCCGTCGTTCCGGTAGCTTGGCTTTTATATATATAGATAGCCACTGTGCTGCACATTGCCTCCCCATGACTTAATTTATCTTATAACTGGAAGTTTGTACCTTTTGACACTCTTTATCCATTTGCCCATCCCCACCCTCAGCCTCTGACAACCACCAATCTGTTCTATGAGCTTGTTTTGAGTTTCTTTTTTTATTATTCCACATTGAGATCATATGGTATTTGTCTTTTTCTGACTTACTTCACTTAGCATAATGGCCTCAAGGTCCATCCATGTTTTCACAATTGGTAAGGTTTTCTTTTTATGGTTAAATAATATTCTATTGTGGTGTATCAATACCACATTTCCTTTTTAAAATTGATTTCAGAGAGAGAGAGAGAGAGAGAGAGAGAGAGAGAGATTGATTGATTTGTTGTTTCGCTTATTTATGCATTCATTGGTTGATTCTGGTATGTGCCCTGACTGGGGATTGAATCCGCAACCTTGGTGTAATGGGATGACAGTCTAACCAACTGACAGTTACCTCCAGCCAGGGCAATACCATATTTTTTTTATCCATTCATCCATTGATGGACACTTAGTTTTTTTTCATATCTTGGATGTAGTGAACATGGGAGTGCATATATCTTTTCAAGCAAGTGTTTTCATTTTCTTCAGATATATACACAGAAATGGAATTCTGGATCTTATGGTAGTTCTAGTTTCAGTTTTTTGAGGAACCTGCAACTGTTTTCTAGAGTGACGGCACTAATTTACATTTCCACAGCAGTGCACAAGAGTTCCCTTTTCTCCACATCCTCGCCAACACTGGTTATTTCTTGTGCTTTTGACGATACCCTCCTAACAGGTGTGAGGTGATATTTCATTGTGGCTGAGATTTGTATTTCCCTGATGAGTGACATTGAGCATTTTTTCATGTATAGTTGACCCTTGAACAGTGGGGGTGGGGGGGGTTAGGGGCATTGAACCCCTGCACAATTGAAATCTGCATATAATTTTTGACTCCCCAAAATGTAGCTACTAATAGCCTACTGTTGATCAGAAGCCTTACCAATAACTAAAACATCAATTAATGCATTGTGTTACGTGTATTATGTACTCCATCTTACAATAAAGTAAGCTAGAGAAAAGAAAATATTATTAAGAAAACCATAAGGAAGAGAAAGCACATTTACAGTATTTTTAAAAATATATTTTTATTGATTTTTTTAGAGAGGAAGGGAGAAGGATAGAGAGTTAGAAACATTGATGAGAGAGAAACATTGATCAGCTGCCTCCCGCACACCCCCTACTGGGGATGTGCCTGCAATCAAGGTACATGCCCTTGACCGGAATCGAACCTGGGACCTTTCAGTCTGCAGGCCGACCCTCTATCCACTGAGCCAAACCGGTTAGGGCTACAGTATTTTTTTATTGCATATAGATGAACCATGTAGTTCAAGCCTTTATTGTCCAAGGGTCAGTTGTACTTGTTGCCCATCTGTATGTCTGCTTTGGAAAAACGTCTTTTCAGACCTTCTGCCCATTTTTAACTAGATTGTTTGCTTTTCTTGATATTGCATTGTATAAGTTTTTTACATATTTTAGATATTAACTCCCTATCAGATACAGGATTTACAGATTTTTTTTTCATTCAGTATGTTGCCTTTTATTTTATTGATAGTTTCCTTTGCTGTACATAAGCTTTTTAGTTTGATGTTGAAGAAATCTTTTTTCTATTACATTTTATTCTGTTATTAGAGGCCCGGTGCACAAAATTCGTGCACTCGGGGTGGTAGGGGTGGGGGGGTCCCCCAGCCTGGCCTGTGCCCTCTCACAGTGCTGAAACCCCACAATCAATCTCCCCAAAGAGGTAGGCCCTGCCCACCCATTCGGGGCTCCTCTATGGATTGCCCCAAAGAGGTAGGCCGGAGCTGCGCGGAGCCGCCGGGACCCCCGCCTCGCTGTGCGGAGCCGCTGGACCCGCCTCTGCGCAGTGCACATAGCTTCAAGTCCCCGCCCACCCACACGTGCCTTGCCACACATGCAGCCTCCTGGTGATGGATTGTTATGGTGTGAGGGCATCACGGCGTGAGGGCATGACGACCACATAGGCTTTTATTAGTATAGATGATCCTGTCCTCATGTTCCAGAAATGGACAACTATTTAATACACAACCCTAAGCACTCTCAAAATTGTATCTTTTAAAAAATATATATCTTTATTGATTTCAGGGAGGAAGAGAGAGGGAGAGAGAGAGAGAGAATCATTGATTGGCTGCCTCCTGTGTGCACCCCCTACTGGGGATCAAGCCTGCAACCGGGCATGTGCCCTGACCAGGAATCAAACCATACCTCCTGATTCATAGATCAATGCTCAACCACTGAGCCACGCTAGCCGGGCCTGAAATTGTATCTTCTTAATTGTATCCCATTTCTTTCTCAGTATATTAAACAAAAAGAAAAATTTTAAGTAAGTGGATTTAGTTACTTGTAGAAAAAAGCATTTTTACTAAACAACAGGAAATCATTTGTTGGGAATCTGACCAAGTACAGAAAGCTGTGGATAAGATTCCTGGTGAAAAAGGATGACTCCTGAAGGAATATAAATAGATACCCTGAAAAGTGTATATATTTCACGTGAGTGTAGAAAGCTCTTCTCTCTCCCCTTCCCTCCTACACATTTTATACTACATTTTCTATCCTTAAAGGGGAAAAATCAATGCAGTAAAGTTATGAACTCTTATTAATTTAGATTCTACTACTGTGCAGTTATATTTAGGTAAGCGCTAAAGTTCCTTGTTTTATACTTAGCAAATCCCTTTGTCACATATATCAGACCAAATTTGGGCAGCACTAATTTAGTAAGACTTTCTGGAGGAGTAACAGCTATTTCAGTTTCAGTTGGGTTCTTACATTAGTAATAGATGCAGACTGACAGAAGGCAAAGCACAGCTCTAACACGTTAGGTATCAGAAGTTGGCACAGGCTGAGCAGTGGCTCTGTGGATGCTTGCTGAAATTAGAGAGGGCGGGGACAAAGGCAGGGGGTGATAAGGGTGTGGATACTGGCTGGAGAGGGAGAAGGGGCAGCCCTTGCACCTTTGTGCCATCTATCTGCCTTGTCCTGGCTCAGGCACTCACCATCTTACCTGCACCATTGCCAGCAGCCTGTGTTACTCCTGTGTCTGCTTATGCCTGCATTTCTCCCCTGTGCACCCTTCACGTGCTGCAGGGCAAGCTAAGCAGACTTTTCATGCTTTGGCAATATTCAGCTGTGAATCCCCTATGTTCAGTACGTAACAGGCAATTAATAAATGTTTGCTGAGTTGAGTGAATGGATTTTGGAAATGAATGACATTTAATGGAGAGTATGACCCTGTTTAAAAGGGCGCAGAAAGAAAACAGTAAAGTAAAGGAAGAATTTGTGTGTGTGTGTTTAAAATACCCTAAACAGTCCTGAGTTTTAAACATAAAAGAATAAATCAGAAATTCTAAATAAAAAGGTCAGGATTAATATTTTATGAAGTTTAGTTTGCTGTTAAAGACAGTTCAAGAGGTGACAAGAAACGCAGACAGCAAACATAAACCGCTCTTGCATTCTAGCAAAGGGCGCCTTATTCGGAGGGAAGGATCCGATGTTGTCTCATGAGGTTTAAGGCTATTTCTATCCAGAAGCTACAACTGGAAGATTTTTTTTCATTCTTTATCGTGTTTGGTAACGTCGCTGCTCTTAAAAATGAAAGTCTGAGAACTCAGAGGCCTCTTAGTTTTTCCCAGGAATTTATTCCTGAGAAACAAACGATTAGGAATCTAGTCCTGACTTAATGTTGCATGGAGTACTTTATTGAACATCATTGCATGTACCTTAATCAAGTCAGTTAGCCTCCCAGAACGCTCATTTTCCCTGGCCTGTGCCAGTCTTTATTTAGGTAAGCAGTAAGTAAAACGTGTGAGAACAGTACTAACTAGAACAGTGGACTTAGAGCAGGAGGCCTGATTAGAATGGGGAAGCAGGCTGTTTGTCACACAGGGCTCTGCCTTTGTCCTTCTCCCTTTGATCTCCTTTCTTTGACCAGTTGCCAAGTTGTTATATCAAGACATCGCAAGCTCTCACTCTCTCCCGGGGGCACACTCACACCTTTCTTCCCCCTTTCTTTCTCAGGTGTGCTTTTTCTCCCCACGTTGTCAGGGTTCCCATGAGACTTGCAACAGGGGAGCAATGGGCAATGGCATCTAGTCTTGACCCAGACTAACCCCCTGAACTGGGCCCCAAGGCCTCCTTTTCTCTGACTCTCCACGGAGCTTACCGCAGCTCGCCTAGGCTCTCTCCTGTTGCTGCTTCTCTCCTCACTAAGCCCTTCCTGGTTTCACCTCCCCAGCTTTAATAAACGTACTCTCAAAAAGAAAAAAAAGGCATCACAAGCATTGGCCCACAATTGATGCATTTGCTGTTTCCTTTATAAGCTACATTTTAATGAATATCATTAAAAATGGGCAAAATATAGATGAGTGGATAAAAAAGCTGTGGTACATTCATACCATGGAATACTATGCAGCAGTAAAAAAAAGAATCTCTTACCCTTTGAGACAGCATGGAGGGACCTGGAGCATATCATGCTAACTGAAATAAGCCAGTCAGAGAAAGATAAGTATCACATGATCACACTCATGTGTGGAACCTAAGTAACAAAATAAACTGATGAATGGAGTGGATCCAGAGACATGGAAGCATAGAACAGAGTGCGGAATCTCAGAGGGAAGGTGAGGGAGGGTGGGTGGGTGGGAGGTAATCAAAGACCATATATGCGTAACCCATGGACACGGACAATAGGTGCTGAAGGCCTGGGAGGGAGCTGGGCAGGCTGGAGGGGGTCAATGGGGGAAAAAGGGGACACGTGTAATACTTTCAACAATAAAGAATCATTTTTTTTAAATGGGGAAAATAAATGTTCTGAGAGGCTAAATGAACTGACTAATGTAAATGAAATGATGTTCAGTAAAGTACTTTCTTGGAAGCCCATTTTCTTGATTTTTTTATGCTCACTCTTCTTTGGGCCAGTTTTTATTTTAGTGGTTGTTTTATAGATGTTAGTGTAAAATGTTAGAAAAAACTCAGTGTTAAAGTTTAACTTTCCTTCTCTTTGTTGACTGGGTTTCACTACAGTACATTTTGTAGTTAAATTCACAGATGGCTTCTATGGTCACTATGGGCAATTTCGTTAAGACACTTCATGATAGGTAAAAAATTGTAGCCTTTTGAAGCTTTAAAATATGAGCTAACATCATGTTTATTTCAAGCATATGTACTATATGTAATGCACAGCTAAAATTCTCTGGACATTTTAAGGAGGAGAGGTGACTTCTTGCGAAGTTGGTGATTGTGGGAAGGCTTACTGAAGGAGAGGGAGTTTAATTAGTTCTTGAAAGGTGAAAATAATCTGATCATGTGGCGATAGGAAGAAAAACTATGCCATATGGAGAAAAGAGGTTAAGCAAAGGCAGGAAGTATAAAGCTCAGTGTGTACATACCATTAACTTTATTTTCAGTATACAGGGTGGGGCAAAAGTAGGTTTATAGTTGTGAATATGTGAAACACAGACTTTATTCTTTTCCTCTTTAAAAAAAAATTCTCACCCAAGGATATGTTTAAAGAGAGGAAGGGGGATGGAAGGAGAGATGGGGGGAAGAGAGAGAGGGAGGAGGGAGAGGAAGAGTAACATCAATGTGAGAGAGAAACATCAATCAGTTGCCTCCTGTATGCATCTCAACTGGGTTCAAATCCGCATCCTTTTTGGTGTATGGGGCGACCTTCCAACTAATTGAGTCACCTGGCCAGAGCCAGAGTTTAATCTTGTATTACTATTTTATTATTTACTAATTTTTGTGTTATTTTCCATATGGGCAGCTGTAAACCTACTTTTGCCTCCACCCCTGCCCCCCGTATATTGGACAGAACACTTTCAAGGTGTTCATGTGCTGCCCCCCTCCTTCAGTTAGAGAAGCAGTGGTATAACATTTGAAAAGGGAGTCAAGTGAGACAGTAGATTGGGAAAGGTAGATTGGGACCAGATTATGGATCCTAACTTTTGGATGAAGGAGTTTGGACTTGAGACTTTATTCTCTAGGCAATGGGGAACTACTGAAAGCAACCTAAATTTTTGTTTTAGAAAGATTATGGTACATAAGATGAAATGGAAAAATGAGGCTGGACATTGGATGACCATTTTAGAAGATATTTTTAAATTTCAGGGAAAAGATAGAAGACACATCCTATTGTACCTCCCTACCAGCAGAGATGGAGGGGAGGGAAGGGATATAGGAGTAGCAGAGGTGGGATAGACAAGCTGGTTTTGATTGCTTGTGTCATGTTGGTAAGTACAGCATTCCTTTGAGCCTGTTTTCTCAATTATGTTAGGTCTATGAATTACTAGATTTCTTCACGAATTTTATATTCCGTAATCATGAATTTTTGGAAAGCTATACTTTAGCTTGCGAAATAATGAAAAACATTGTAAAATCAAAAGGAAATATTTCCCACTATGAATTAAGTCTTTCTCTAATCATTTTAAGATATTTAACTGTGTTAAAGAAAGAAAAACACGTTTTTGGATTGTTCACTTTTTTCCTTTTATAGCATACTAGTGGCCCAACGCGTGAAATCGCACACAGTAGGCCTCCCACCACGGGAGTCGGTGGGAACCGTGCAGCTTCCGTGGGAGCCTGCAGGAGCTGTGGTGCGCCCGCAGGAGGGAGGCGGGAGCGAGTGCTGGTGCCCGCGGGAGGCGGGAGCAAGCTGCTGGCACCTGCCGGAGCCGAGGGGAGGGACAGAGAGGTGCTCCATGCATCTCCTGGTGACCAGTAGCACAGGCACCTCTGCCCACCTGCACACGCCTGCCCACCTGCACACGCCTGCCCACATGCGCATGCAGCCTCCTGCTGATCAGTTGTTACGGCGTCACAGCGTGACAACCACAGGCTTTTTATTAGTATAGAAGATTAACAATAAATTTATAGCTTTAAAGTGCTGAAGAAACTAAAGTCCCCTGAGCGATTAAGGGAGAAAAAAACTGTTCAAAGCCTAAAAAACTATAAAAAGGTGTAAAAAAATGCCATATAGAATACTTCCCATTCATTTTGAGAAGTCAGCATTACCCTAGTACCAGAACCAGAAAAAGATAATACAACTACAGACCAATATTGCTTATGAATATAGATGCAAAAAACAAACAAACCTAGAAAACTGAATCCAGCAACATATAAAAAGGATTATACATTATACACCATGATTGAGTGGGATTTATTTCAGGAATGCAAGGTTGGTTCAGTATATAAAAATCAATTAATGGTATACATCATGTTACTAAAATGAAAGACAAAACCCACATGAGCATCTCAATTGACAGAGAAAAAGCATTTAATAAAATTTGACACACTTTCATGATAAAAACACTTGAAAAACTAGAAGTAGAAGGGACCTCCCTTATCCTGATACCGGGTGTTTGCGTAAAACCCACAGCTAACATCATACCTAGTACTGAAGGTCTAAAAGCTTTCTCCTAAGGTCAGGAACAAGACAAGGATTTCTGCCCTAACCACTTCTATTCAATATCCTGCTGGAGAAGGAAAAAGTATCCAGACGGGAAAGAAAAAAGTAAAACTCTCTATTCAGAGATGGCATGTATAGAGGAGGAAATCTTAAGGAATCTACAAACAAGCTGAGAACTAATAAAATCAGCAAGATTGCAGGATATAAGTTCCACATACAGTAACCAGTTGTATTTCTGTGTGTTAACACTTGGAGTGCGGGTGAATTTCCCGCCAAAATATAAGATGGCTCTGTCTTTTGGTTTTGTTCCATCCACCAAAAGGGTGGATTACAAACAAATATTTGGTAATACGCAGTTACAATCGGCCCGAGTTTACACGTTTCCCGCACTCCACCGCAAATCTATATGAACCGAGTTAAAGACGGCTCCCGCAGAGTACGCGCAATTCACGCGAGCCGACTTAACTCGTTTCCCGCACTCCAAGTGCTAGCAATGAATAATCTGAAAATTAAATAAAAACCCCACAGTTCTACATGTCATAGTATCAAAAAGAATAAAATACTTGGGAGAATAAATATAGTCACTAGGGAAATAAATGCAAGTCAAAACCACAGTGACATACCATTTCGTACCCCCTGGGATGACTGTAATAAAAAAGATGGACCCCTGTGATGTTGCTGATAGGAATGTAAAATGGTGTAGTTGCTTTGGGAGATTGGCCGTATCTCAAAACATTAGGCATAACCCAGAAATTACACTCATAGGTGTATACCCAAGAGTATTGAAAATAAATGTAGATGTAAAACTTGTATACAAATGTTCATTATTCATAATCCAAAAAATTGGAACAACACAAATATTCATCAGTTGATGAATGACTTATAGACACTGGTATATCTATACAATGGAATATTATTTGGCCATAACAAGGAATGAAGTTCTGATACATGCTACAGTGTGAATAAATCTTGAAAACATTGTGTCAGTGAAAAAAGAAACATAAAGTGCTATATTGGATGATTCCATTTACATGAAGTGTTCTGAATATGCAACTTAATACAGATAGAAAGCAGATTGGTCTGAGGAGACAGGGCAATGGGGAGTGACAGCTAATGAATACGTGTATTATTGGGGGGATGGCGGTGATGAAATGTTCTGGAATTAGTGGTGATTGCTGCTCAATGTTATATGAATATATTAAAAACGACTGAATCTTAAAAGGGGGACAAATTGGAAGTCCTGTGACATTCTTTAATGAAAAATTAAATATGTCAGTATACCATCCTAGGAAGAGGGGCCTTTATTGTTTTTCACTGTCTTCCTTTTCAAAATCAGGGTTTGAAAAGTCGCTTCCTCTTAGATTGCAGCAGCTGCATTATCTTAGTTCTGCCTCATGAAGGTATTTTAAATCCTGACATCACAGAGAAGTGTTTCTTGGATTCCATCAACACTTGATGCAAATTTAATTTTAAAAATATATTTCAAATTATTTAAAAAATAGAATATGAAACAGTATGCACTCTCAGATGTATTACTATTCATAAAATTTTGCATAACTTGAATAGCTGCTGGATAACATGTTAATCTATGTTTCCAAGTTACCTGATTTTGTGCATGCCTTAGAATCAAGTCTTTCATGTTATTTCAATGTGTAGTACCAGACATTTGTCAAATACTTCATTCGATAGGACAGGTACAGTTATCAGTGCTTTAAAAAAAAACAACAGTGCCAGGCCAGTGTGGCTCAGTGGTTGAGCACTGACTTACGAAGCAGAAGGTCACAGTTCGATTCCTAGTCAGGGCATATGACCGGGTTGTGGGCTTGATCCCTAGTGTGGGGCATGCAAGAGGCAACTGATCAATGATTCTCTCTCATCATCTATGTTTCTATCTCTCTCTCTCTCTCCTTTCCTCCCCGAAATCAATAAAAATACATTTAAAAAACACAAAACAATAACAGTAGATATCCTCTTTCAAAAATTTGTCCACCTAAGTACACTGCATGTCTAGTATAGATGAGGGTTTTCTTGATACAAAGAAACCAAAACCAAGTTCTGAAGGAAATTGGATACCAAGGCTGATATGACTGTAACCGTTATCCATACTCCCCCCAATTTAATTTTTTGTTAATGAGAATGTCTTCCTTGTTCTCACTGACTGCCATATGAATAAGAAAATATAAATTTGATCCAATATTTTAAATACATACTAATTATTGTTTTCATTGCTTCATATATTGGGATTCTGCATAAGATACCATTTAAATTTTATGCATTTTGGGATTCTGGAAATTTTTCTCTACGTATTAAGTCTCCTATTCCATTTTGACTTCACTCATTTCTCAGGGATGTTCTGAAAGCATTCCCCTCCCCACGCCCCACAAATCAAACAGTGAAGCAGGGAGGCTTCCTGCTGAAAAAATATTTACTGACTTTAAATAGCTCACATCTTTTTTCTGAGGCTCTATCTCAGAGCTTGTGCTGCACAAATATTGTTGGCTGGATCGTAAGGCTATTGTTGTTATGCCTAATATAAATATTTTAGTTGCTGTTTCATGAGTAGTATTTGGAAAGTGATACGTATCCTTATTTTAATCTCTTTTGCACATGCAGCAACTGAGCTGCATGTGTGGGACTTTATCAGAAGTAGGTTAGATATGGCCTGTGTCATTAAATTTTCTCCTTCTCTGCCAAAACCTGTGTGGTTACCTGTAAGGTAAGTGGCAGCGACCACTGGCAAGGTTATGAGAAGTGGTAAGGGGGAAGGAGACAGCGAAAGAATCAAAGACCGTTGAGTGCCTAATAGGTGTGGATATTTATTGACACACATTGAACCTGTTGTTCAAAACCAGTCACGTGTCCATTCTGTTCTCTTCATAGGTGATCATGGAGGAAGCACTTTACTCCCACCGAATGTCACAAATGAATTTCCAGAATATGGGACCATGGAGGACGGTGGAGAAGGCCTAAGAACTTCTCTCGAGTTTGATGCAGAGTCTCCGCCATGCTGCCCGCAGGGGCAGCAGGGGGTTCAGCCTCATCCCAGCCACCACTCTGGGCTCGACAGTATTACAGAAGGACCAAAAGATGTTGGAGGGGGCTCCTCTCAAAGTCACCTCAAGGAACAAAGTTTACAACCCATAGACTCTTTGATTTCCGCTCTGAAAGCTACAGAAGCCAGAATAGCTTCTGGAACGTTACAGGCTACAAAGGTACTGGACAAAGATGCTGTTTCTAGTCTCTCAGTTCAGCAGGTAGACAAAGAGCTGGACACTGCCAGTCATCAAACACAGACAGCCAACAAACTGTTCCCTGCTGGCCAGGAAAAACCACCAGATATACCTCTTTCAGCTGAAGTGACGACGGGGGAAGGTGTTCTTTTGCGCATCCAGGAGGATCTGACAGTGCTGCTAAGTGGAGAAGCTCAGGGGGAGCTTTCCCGGGTAACTGCCAATGGGAGGAAAGGGGCTCTCCGCGTGCAGGAGCCAGCTTGTCCCGGGTCCTCCCTGGGGAGCCCAGCGGCAGCCCACAGCTCTGCGGGCAGCATTGGCTTCCTGAGAGAGGGGAGGTCTGAGCTGCAGAGAGAGCACCCAGGGGGATGTGATCGAGGCAGCTCCACGGGACGGCCTGGCCGGGTCAAACATGTGGAATTTGAAGGGGTGGAAATATTGTGGACAGGAGGGAAGAAAAGAGAGACATGGCAACCTGCGGATTTTGAGACATCCTCGGAAAGGACTACCTCTCCTGAAAGTCAGGGGTTTTCCAAAGTGCCAAGCCACCTCATCTCTTCTGCTGGTTTGTGTAATTCAGTTGGTTTCACCGAGTGTGTTGGGGCCGACACCTGGAGAGGTCCTTCAGAGAGGCCGGCCACTAGCTCGGGGACATTTCCCCCTGCGCCTCTTGTTGAGGGTGGCGAGGATGAAGTCTTCCTAAAGGAAAACAAAGACCATCTTGAGGAGAAGCCTGAACTGGAGAGAGACAAGGAGAGGTGAGCCCCCATAGTCCTACTGTCTGTGGTCCTGGTACATATAGTTGGAAACGATTATCCGCGCTTGGCTTTGAGAACTCAGCTCACAATTTCCTGGGTCCTTTTTATCAAACAATAGAAGAGAAGTTCCTGTAAGCTAGATTCCTTCTAAGTATCCCAGATATTCGAGTGATCTTGTTATCAAGTTGTCCATTAGGCATAGACCAGAAAAGCAGAATGATTGAGAGACTGTGAATGCTAAGCTATGTGAATCCATTTCTGACATTTTGTTATATTTGACAGGCTTCAGGTTTTCCAACATCAAGGTAACTACAACACCCCACAATTATCTTTAATAATATGAAAAGATTTGGACTCTTTTGACATATCCTATAGTCATTGTATCCTAACTAAGGCATTTTTTCTGGGTGCAACACCAGTGCCTGCATCCAGCCTACACACATGTATGAACACAGAGGTTCTGAGTGAGGGGCTGGCTCAGTGTTTTAGGATTAGAGAGGAGGTCAGGAGGCTAGAAATAGACTGTGTAATTCAGTTGTTCTGTGGCATTCACATGAGAATCCCTTCTCACAGGAAGAGCATGTTTTGATTATGTCCCTGATAAGTAAACTCAGCATCATATGGTATTTCCTGGTCTTTCCATTCATTTCTGACATCACATCCACACCAGCTGAGAGCCTGGGTTAATGGAAGACATGCCCCGTCTTTCTCCACTTCCTGTGTGCGTGGTCTGGCCACACAGTGCTCCTTTCGGCAATCACTTGAGGCACCATTTCAGATTTGCACCATCTTTTCTGCCCTGGGTTCATGACGCCACATTTCATTGTTCTTAAGGGAGAACATCAGTGTCAAAGCTGAAGCACTTTTTTTGTTTGTCTGGTTGGGATAGGGAAATGCCTTTTCCTCTATAATTAATTACAAGTACGAGGAGAGTGAGGCTCCTTTGGAATGGCTATCAGGGCTTCTTCTCTCCACTCCCCCTTTTCCATCCCCCAACACATAAAATCTTCAGACTTCCCTCAAAAGCAGCCTTGATATGTGGCACATGACTCAGCAATTATATTTCCATGGAATATGCATTTTTGCTGTTGTGTAGATTATTCATTTCTCCTTTCCTCCCTCCCGCCTTCCCTCCTTCCTTTTCTCCCACAAATATTTTTTGATTGTCTTCCATGTCCTTGACACTGCTAGATGCTGGGCATAAAGGAATGTTTAAAATAGACACAGCAGCCCTGGCTTGGTTTGGCTCAATAGACAAAGCTTCAGCCTGTGCACTGAAGGATCCTGGGTTTGATTCTGATCAAGGGCATGTACCTTGGTTGTAGGCTTAATCCTCGGCTCTGCTCGGGGAGTGCATGCAGAGGCAACCAATCGATGTGTGTCTCTCACATTGAGGTTTCTCTCTCTCTGTCTCTCTCTCTGTCTCTCTCTCTCCTTTCCACTCTCTCTAAAAATCAATGGGAAAAATATCCTCGGGTGAGAATTAGTAAACAAAACCCCCAAAACACAAAACAAAACAAAAATAGACATAGCCCATGGTCACTGCCCTCATGTAGTTTACTGCTGAGGATAAACATTGACCGCAAAAACACATTAATAATTATAGGACCACAAATTGTGCTAGGTTCTGTAGGGTAAAGGAGAGAGACACACTAGAAAGAATCATTTGAAGACAGGAGAGGCTAATTCATTTGATGACTTGGGCAAGGCCCTTCTTTGGAGGTGATCATTAGGCTGAGCCTTGAGGAATGACTGTGAGTTAACCAGGCAGAGAACAGAGGAGGGAGAAGATTCCAGGGAGAGGGACTCACAAGGGCAGAGGAGGCTGCTGGAGTGCCCGGAGTTGTGTGAAGCAAGGGCCTTATGCAAGTTTGAAGACTTGACACTCGACCAGTGAGGCTGGAGCATAAGAAGCTGGGGAGAGTGGTGGGAATCAGTGTGTGGGGAGGAGCTTTATCATAGGAACTTTTCATTTTATTCCAAGTATAGTGAGAAGCCATTAAGAGACAGAAACCCTCTTGGTACGTGGTAGGCCTTTAGTCATTTAAAAACAACCAAGACAATTGTATTGTTGAAGATGAATCCTATCATATCTAGGAGGAATGTAGATTGCTTATGAGGTATTTTTATCCCTATTTTTATTTTGTTTCTATTTTTAGGAATCTGAGGCTCAGAGAGGTTAAGTTGCTAGGTGACATAGCTAGCACTCAGCACACCCAGAATCCAGCTCCAGGTTTTTCTAATTCTTGACCTCATGTGCCTGAGTTTTAAAAATTTTACCTACTGCCGAAGCCGGTTTGGCTCAGTGGATAGAGCGTCGGCCTGTGGACTGAAAGGCCCCAGGTTCGATTCCGGTCAAGGGCATGTACCTGGGTTGCGGGCACATCCCCAGTGGGAGATGTGCAGGAGGCAGCTGATCGATGTTTCTCTCTCATCGATGTTTCTAACTCTCTATCTCTCTCCCTTCCTCTCTGTAAAAAATCAATAAAATATATTAAAAAAAAAATTTTACCTACTTATTGTAATGTTCATTTTTAATATTTGAAGAACCTGATACATATTAATTAATTAATGCCCCACCCCTGTATATTAACTTAAAAATTGTTTCTAGGTTTTCACTGTTTTGGTTAGCCTTGTTGTAAACATGTCTGTGGGCTTTTTTTTTTTTTTTAGGTTATTCACTGTCTAATTTTGGACTTGGAATCTCTCTGCAGTTCTGCCTTATTGTCAGCAGGGGGCAGCCCTCAGATTCTAATGTCATCTGCTTGAGGGTGCTTGGTCTTTAAATCAGAAAGTATTAATAGACTGATGAAAGCTTAGTGTATTTTTACTCCATTAAGTTTACACAACATATTTACTTGCTTCTGTTAAAATTAAGCATGACGGTACTGTTGATTATTTGAATATGTGGAGTTTAGTTGGCTGAAATGGGAATATTTTATTGAAATATTCATTGGACTAATGTATTCACATACTAGGAAACTAGTTTGAACCTATGTTAAATTATTTTGAGGGTAGTGTAGCACATGTAGGCTATGTTTTTCAACCTGAGTTTGTTTCTATGGTATCTTTCTTCCCAAATATATTAAGATGTAAGCCCAGTGAATACAAGTGTTAGCGCTACAGAATGTTATTTTTTTTATATGGTTGAAGGGGGGAAAAAATCAAAGAAAAAGTTAACCTGATATTGAAATTCTTCACTCTCATTTCTTCGCAGGATTCTTGACCACGAGGAGCACTTTGCGGGAGGAGAGGATGACATCCTTGGGCCCGGGTACACGGAGGACTCCACTGATGTGTACAGCTCCCAGTTTGAAACCATCTTGGATAACACCTCTTTATACTACAGTGCTGAGTCCCTGGAGACATTATACTCAGAGCCCGATAGCTATTTCAGCTTCGAGATGCCCCTCACTCCCATGATACAGCAGCGCATTAAAGAAGGCGGTCAGTTCCTGGAGAGGACGTCAGTGGGGGGACAGCACGACATCCTGAGCATCTCCTCAGACGGCGGGATCGTGATGGGCTCTTCTAGCGAGATCACCAACGGGCTCAGTGGTGCTGGGGAATCCATCTACATGAAAGGCACCCCGGAGATTGCCTTCTGGGGAAGGTACTAGTCCCGTCCTCTATTTTCATGCTGGTGGTTTTTGTATCATTTTCTTTCTGGGAAATCAGAGTATGGAATATATTTGAAAAGCATTTGGCCAGTTTCTATGGATGTAAGTGAATGATGTGAGCAACACATAATTTGGGTTTCAGGGGCAGGTAGAGCACCCTTTAGTGGTTTGCCAAATTGGCAAGCTGCGGTCCCTCGTTTATTGGATGACCATGTACACATTGGCCACAGCCCTGAACGTACACCTGTGAGTGAGGAGGAGTAGATGTCAGCTCCGATGACGCAGCTTTGGTGGCAGGGCCTGGTGCTGTTAAAGGACACAGATAGGTCTTGGCTTTCGTTCTGACACTGACATTGGTTGATGACTTGGAGCAGATTGTTTGATTCGGCCAGAGGTTCCTTAATTGAAAGCTGAGAGTGTGGGTTTGATGGTCACCAAAGTCTCTTGCAGCCCTTTGCTCTGGAAGGTCCTGTTGTCGGGCAGTCTTCCTGTTCCTGGGATGGCAGGGGAAGGATCTGATTAGGTGGGTGCTGGAGAGAGCTGATACTTTGGTCAAGACTATACATATTTATTCCCTCTACATTAGGATTTGTCTACCTGGGAGATAAAATGATATTACATGGGTTCTATGTGTCATACCTGTCATTTAGTGACCCCTGTTTATGGGTTATCTAGCACTTCATTTCCTCTTGCTCATCATCCTCGGGCTGTTTACTTGTCCTTTAACATCTCCATTGGTGGGCAGAGCATGCAAAACTTCCCAAAGATGTTATGGATTTAGTTTTGACATAGTTTTCCTAAATTCAAGTGTGTTAGTGTGTGTTGGTGGAGGTGGCAGGGAGGTTGAATAGGGATAAACTGTTTCAAAGCTCAGTGCTTTTATTAAAAGTCAGTATTCATAGTACAGTTTATCAAGAAACTCTTTTATGAGTAGTTCATCCTGTATTAAGCATTTTCTGTCACCAGTTTGTTTATGGTCTATAGTTCATTGGGTGAGTACATTCAAGACTGGGACATTATAATATGTAGCTGTGCGTTTCCATGTGAAATGGACCGCGGATGTTGGTTGTCTTCTTGGGTCACAGTGAGATAATGAAAAGATCACAGGTTTCAAAAGCAGAAAACGTTGGTCTGAATTACTTGGGCAAGCCACTTCTTCTCTCTGAAACCTGCTTTATGTATTTGCAAAATAGGGTTAATGATCCCAGTGCTCTGTGTGACTGTGAAATTTAAAGAGCTAATTGAGATTAAAGTACCCAGCAGAGCCCTGGTTGGTGTGGCTCAGTTGGTTGAGTGTCATCCCATGCACCAAAAGATTGCCAGTTTGATTCCTGGTCAGGGCACATGCCCAGGTTGCATGCTCAGTTCTCAGTGGGGAAGGGGGGTGTGCAGGAGGCGGCTGATCAATGTTTCTCTCACATCGATGTTTCTCTTTCTCTTACTCTCCCTTCCTTTCTCTCTAAAAAAAAAAAAATTCAAAAAATCAATAAAAAATATTGGAAAAATAAAGTATCCAGCAGAGTACCTGGTACAAAGCAAGAACTTGAGTAAATGTATGACTCAGAACTGGGTGCTGATAAGCCCACATTTAGACTTCCTATATCTCTGAGATGGTGCTACTCCAATCCAACTTTCTGGGGCAAGTGAAAGTTACTTACATTACAGACCCAAAATAGGTTGGGGAGCTGAGTGTCTTAGGCCGATAGGCTTTGCTATAGAAGCCACAGGGAGGGTAAGTAAATAAAATTCACAGAGTTAGAACAGGAAGGAATTGGGTGAAAGGTGTATCTGAAGTGTGGTCTGCTCCCTTAGAATAGGAAGGCATCATCCTTGTGGCCAGCTTAAGTGCCATCATTAGCAGGGCAGAGTTAGATAGTTAAGGGGACATTGGGTAAGGTTACAGTATTTTAGCACCTCAGATTGAGACAGTGGTGTACTTCAGCCTTCTTGGGATAAGGTTTCAGCTGCGTCACGCGCATTGTTGGACCATGAGATCTTGCCCAACGATAAGACTGAATGAGAAGCATCTTAGAGACGAGCCAGCCGAACTTTTCACCCAACTCTGGGCACCTTTCCACATGTATATGTCTCTATTCAGTGTTAGAAAAGATAGGGCAGTCTCAATGATCTTAAGAATTTTAAAGAAACTGATAACTTGCATATGTTGTTGTTTTTACCCCCTTTGCCTCTTGGTGCCTTGGAGAAGTTGCAGCACCAGTGGAATTGTAATGTAGGTAGAAGGATTATGACATTTTCCAGTTTGAAGTGGGGCCCTAAATAGCCTTGTTTTATAGTCAAGAATCTGAGCACCAGTTTGGTGGGATGGATTTACCTGGTGATAGATCCTGTACCAGAATTCAAATGGCCTGACTCCTAGACCAGGTACATTCACTATTCTAGCTGCCTGGTCTCATCGTTATCCTTTCCTTTGATCTAATTTCTCTCAATGCCGTTAGGTCTGTAGAGCCAGAAGTCTGAGCTGGTGATTGTAGAGCTACTTTTTGTTGTTGGTGGTGTGTTTTCAGTTGGAGAAAAAATTTACCAAGTTGTTAATAAACATGTCTCCATAAATTTTAAAGTAATCAATGAGCCGGCTTTTAAAAATTCCTTCTGCATTGAAGCATTCTTCTGCAGAGGTAAGGAGGCAGACACAGAGGTATTGAACCTATGAAGGAAATCCAGACTAAAATGCTGACTGCACAGTAGTAAACAGGATTGACTTCCCTTAGCCAAGACTCAGAGCTACAGTGGTAGGATTCAAGGAAAACACATTTTCAACTGTGTATTAATAAACGTGATATGTACACAAGAAAAATGATAAATAAAACAAGGACACATGCCTAGCATTCCGTATCTATTCACCAGCCCCTCCTGTTTTCTTGGCAGTGGACTGGGCAGGGCTGGGGTGGGGGAGGAATCCTGACTGAATTGGATAAAGTTAACTCTGAAGAAGGAGAAAAGGAAAGGGGATGATATCTATCTCCCTGATGATGCTTCTGTGATTCCAGCTAGACATAATCCAAGAAAATTAAGCCCATCCCTGTTGAGGTATTGATTTTAATGTTAGTTGACAGCCAGTAGAAAATATTATAAAATACTTTAGGTAAGTCTCTAAACACAGTTTTATGTCATATGCCTCCCATAGGTTTTATTATTTAGTAAATACATGGTGCTTAATTCTCATAACAAGCTGGGAGAAAGGAACTATTAATGTCTTCATTTTTCAGACAAGGGAACTGAGGCACAGAATAGTTGAGCAACTTTCTCAAAGTCACATGGATAGTAAGGGACATACCCAGGATTTGAACTCAGGCAAATTTTGTTTCAAAACGAAAAGACATTTGTTTGGCATTGCCTATGTATATTTTTTTTAACCCTGTTCTGTTTCAGTAAGTGCCGTTAGTCGCTGAAAATGATTTCAGTGGTAGTATTTGATTTCTCTTGAACTCAGGAGACACTGTTCTCCATTGCTGCTGCTTTAGAGAAAGGTAGAGTGTTTGGAAAGGTGATGAGGATGTTGTAGCACTTGAGCACATCTGGTTCCCCCTCAGGAAGTACCTTGCGGTCTGGGAGTGAGCCACACTTTGCTGGCTAGAGGGGGATTGTTCTTCCCTTAAGTCACAGAAGGAAATACTCAAATCTGCAGTATTCTCATATCAGGTGAGAAAGGACATGTTTAAAGAGTATGTGTGCTCACTGTTTGTCTTTTAAAGGATCATATGCCTTTGTGATAGCAAATAGATCACTCTTCATAAGGTGAAAACTTCTTTAAGATCCTGGAGTAAATCTAGACAGGAAGAGTTAAATTCTCTCAGGTGCTCCAGTGTTCTGAACACCAAGCTTGAGCCAGGGAACCACACGTCCGCCAGGAAATAGCTCGCCCTGTGAATGTAACACAATATTTTAATGAAGGAGCAAAGAGTATCATCCCCTCCCTTTGTGGTCCAGCTACAGAGCACTCAGGCTGGTGGGTCAGCAGTGCTGTGTGAAGTCCAGTCACATGGCTCCAAAATTAGAAAGGATAATTAGAGACTTACAGTAATACATGTTCCAATGGGTTCCTTTGTGTCTGGGTGCTTCTCCCTTGTCGGCCCATCAGCTGATGACTGCAACTCCAATCAGTAAGTTCTGACCTGGAGACTGTAAGGCACAGATGTTGTCATTGTGACCACTAACAGAGCTGAATATTGTCCATTTCTGTTGAGCTTAGGTTTGGACAGACAGGAAAAGAGAGATAGCAAATATAGCACTCTGGCAGAAGCTTCTCTTTTGATTCTCTGAGATATATAAAACTTCCTTTTAAACTGATCTTTTTAGTGTAATAGATATATTTTATGTCTCAGCTTCCCAGTTTTTCTCGCGGATATGGCTCAGGATACCGAGGACTCAGGAGACCAGTGCAGCAGAGGAGGTGGATTACATCTGTGTGCCACTGATATGCCTGAGCAGAGTGCTCCGCAGGACTTGGGTCCACTCTGAATTTGGTAGTTGTGGTTTGGTGCCTTCCTCTTGTTTTTTCCCCCTTCTCAAGTGGAATGCTGGCATTTAGAAGGATCCTCTTTCTTCCTCAGCTAGTCTCTCTCTCTAGTGTCTTTCTGCCTAGGAAAAAAGTTCCATGAAACAAGATGAATACAGAAATTTGTTGATGTGTGATTTCAAAAAATTTTTTTCATCCCAAATTTAAAACCTGCAGGCATTTTACCGGCTTGTGTAAATACTGAAATCACGTGATCTAGTTAAGCTGGTGCCAGAGGAACAGATTTTGATCTTGTGAAACTGCCTTTGGAGAGCTGGCTGACCATGGAGCTCCCTGCTCCGGGCTCCTCTGTCATTCAGAGCAGGAGGCTGTCTGCCTCAAGGCTCAGTTCTGGTGGCTGTGGCTCTCCTGATCTTTTCAGTTTTATTCTTTCACATTTTAAAACTTGTTCTGTAGAAAACAGGTTCTCGTTTTTCTCTTTCTAGCTTCCTGAAGCAGTTGTAATGGTGATGTTTTTGTTTGTTTAACCACAAAGGATTTCTTGCTCAGTGATGGGAGTGGGGGCTCTGCTAGGTTTCAGAGCCAATCATATATCTGGGTTCGAATGCTGCCTCAGTTACTTACTAGGTGTGTGATCTTTAGTAAATTACAATCCAGGAACCTTTCCCAGTGTAACCTATCTGCTATAGAAGGGTGAAGAAGATGAGATTATAATCAAGTGGTAAAAAAAATCAAGAAGATCAAGTGGCTTAACAAGGCCTGGTATATAGTAGGGAAGAAATAAGTGAAAATGAATAATAATACCAGCAACAATAGCACCTGAGAACAGTCATCTTGTCACTCCACCATATATTCAAGACCCGTACCACTCTCTGAGCTGCCAGCACAAACTCTAAGCTAATCTGAATTTCCTGAAGTGTCACTTTTTTCCATAAGAGTACAATGCATTGCAGGAGGGCAGCATAAATACAAACAACAGGAGGTCAAGTCATTCTCTTTACGGGCTGCCTGATTTGGGGTAAGTTGCTTCATTTCAAGGAACTTCTGATTCCTTACTGGGAAAGTGGAGATAAGCTACCACCCAATCTACAGTTTTGTTGTAAGAATTTGCCAAGTTCTGGTTTGTGGATATTCATTGTAAACCTGTCATGAGTTTCACAATAGTCTGAACAACAGAAATATAAGAAAACATAAGAAAAAGCCTGGTGAAGATGAAAAACCAGAAGGATTTGGTGGCTGTTTGAACATAGGACATGCAAGCTGAGTCAGAAGAATTGTGAGGTTTCAAGCCTGGATGACATGAAATCAAGTAAGGACCTCAGGAGTCTGAGAGAATAGCAGTTTGCAGGAGAGCACCCTGTAGTGGGCAGTTGAAACAATTACGTTTGAGGGAAGCGAGTCCTTCACCTGCAAATGCTAGTGAGAGTGTGGGACTGCAGCTCAGCTGGAGAGACGTGGGAGTCCCAGTTAGAGGTGAGGCTTGCAGCTGTGGGTGCCAGCGAGCTCATGGAGAGTTAGGAGCCGTCTGAGGCCTTACATGCAGGCGCCCTTGGGTGTTGCGCGTCTCTCCGATTCCCTCTGTGGAGAAAATGTGCTCTCTCTGGTGAGTTTCCTGGCAGCTCTTCTGCACTTGCCTCCCCTCTCTGACAGTGGCTTGGTTGTCATGGAGAACAGTGTGGAAACTAAATGCTCCGGTCACTGCTGTTCTGGTTCCTCTCAGGCAGGCCTGGCCCTGGCTCTGGTGGTTTTGGGCTCTTTCTGTTTATTGGGTGGCTCTCGTATAAATTGGGGCTGACATCAGGAAATGTTCCTGAATTGGAAATAGGGTTCCCCAGAAACTTCTAGTTCTGTAGTTTAAGCTTTAAAACAAACACAGTAATGCCCAGGATATTGGTGGGTGTTGGTGTGAAGGGGGCTGTGGGTGCTGGTTCAGTGGATGATCTTTTATTAAGGAATATACTAAAAGACCTCAAATGGTAAAGGGCATTGGCGCTATATGTTATTATAAGGAGAATCGTAGCTCTAAATAAAAATGGGGCTGGCAGTTAATATTTGAACTGGTGCTACAGCAATCATTTTATTCATATATCAGTGTAATATTTAACTTTCAAAGAAAGCAGTAACATTTCCTCTCAGCAGAGGTCACTTAACACAAGATTTGCAACACTGGATGAGAAAGTTGTCCATTGAGCCATGGTTTGAGGAAGAAAAAAGAAGACCTTCTCTAAATAAATAGTCTTTTGAAGGCATTTTACATAGGAATACTAGTTTATCAAAACCCCAAATGGGTACATTTCCTGTGTTTTAATCTTGCTTTTCTTTTTCTCCTATGGATCTTATATGCTCTCTATAATGTTAAATTGGCTCAAGCCCCTAATAGAGCCTTACTATTCAGTACCGGAGTGACCATGGTGCAGGGTAAGTTGAATGTAATCTTTCTCATGAATGCTAATGAGGATTAATATTAAGCTGCATGTAAACCAATGTTAGGTAAATACTTTGACTTCATAATCCCCACACCTCATATGCTGCCTCATAAGCCTGTGCCAGAGCCTTGATCCCCAGATATCTGCTGGTCTCCAAATCTGGAATTATTAAAGGAAAGCCCACACACACTAATCTGAAATTCTTAATCTTTCTACTCACAGTCTTGGTCCCCAGCAGCCTGGACTGGGAAGCTTGTTAGGAGAGCAAAATCTCAGGCCCCACCCTGACCAACTGAATTGGAATCTGCATTTTTAAGTAGATATCCAGGCGGTTTATATACAGTAAAGTTTGAGAAGCGCCGGTCTAGAAGCACAGTGGTCCATGGACCAGATCTAACGTAGGAAAGTTCTAGAACAGGGTTCTCGAACTTGACTGCACATTAGAGTTGTGTGGGGAGCTTTTAGAAATTCTGATTCCCTGAACTTTATCACTGGAGTCACCTGTACAGTGATAGCTTTAAACAGGTGAATCTTATATTCAGCCTAGGTTGTCAACCTCTCCTGGAGTTCGTTAGAAATGTGTAAGGGACCTCACCCCTGACTGTTCTCTCAAATGTGTGTTTTAACAAAATCCCAGGTGACTTATAAGCGCTTTAAAGTGTGAGACGCACTGGAAACTGTTTAGATGCAGAATACAAAGCTGATAGTTCCTTCCTTCAGCGGAGTAGGCCTGTTACAGATCTCTGTGCTGGTGGCAGGGAGAAATCTCCTAAGAGGTTTATATACAAGTGAGTTGAGTGGACCTGGTTGTGAGCCTCAGAATGGTTTCTCGTGTCATCTTTGGTCTGGTGATCATAGGGTGCCTATTCCTACTCTAGAAATATAGGTGTTGATCCATTTTCCTGCTAGGAAGCAGTATCATTTTTCCTAGGGAGGAGTGTGGGTTCTTAAGTCAGACTACTTTGGTTCAATTTTTGGTGAATTATCTCTCTAACCCTCAACGTTCTTATCTGGGGAAGGGGATAATAACTGTGATTATCAGTAATAGCACTGCTTGAGCTGTTCAAAACTTTTCAAAGTCACCTGGTATAAATGGACTGTGGTCAGATTGACTTAGGATGTGGTATATCTGCAATAATAATTCTAAGAGCCTTAGGTTACTTGAAGGTGAGGATATTTAATGATAGTTTTATTGTGGTTATAATTACTCTATTTAGCAGCTCCCCAACACAAGGAAGCTGACAAGAGTGGTGATATAAAGTCTTTAGTATAGAGAAAATAAGAGACATTGAATAATTATTGTTGTGAAACAAAACCATAAAGGGTCATTATTCACACTCAGCATTCCTTTAACAACTATTTTAGGATCCATTATATGATATTATGTACTTAGTCAGGTATGGGCCTGCCTCTTAGGCAGTGAACTACTCAAGTCTTTAGTCTTGAGACTCAGAGACCCGATTACAGGGTCCAGCACGTATACTGGACACTCAGTTTTTGTTGAATGAAGAACGTAATTAGCAGCTGTGTTATGCTAGGTACTAGGTGTCTCCCAGGGAGGAGGCAGATAGGATGACTTCACAAATCACTCTGGTGCAGGACCTAGAGAGCCAGACAGTAAGGCTCCCAGGCTGGGGCCACTTAGCATGCTTTTCGCAGTGGGCTTTGAAGGAGGAGGTGGGCATGTGTAAAGAGCTGTGGGGGAGCTGGGGCAGGGATGACTTTCCAGATGGAACCAGACTGAGGCAGAAAAAGTAACAGCTGCTTGGGTTGGGGGTTTGAAGTTGGGAGTTGAGGGGATAATGCACCCTGCCTCCTGTTCTGTTAGTCTGCTGGACTGAACACATGCAGCTCTCCTCAAAAAGGTAGCCAGGATGCCGTTGCCACTTTATAGCTTCTGAAACATTGCAGGCATACCAGACGTGCAGACAACAACAGAGACCCATGTCCTCACCAGCCAGCTTCAGAAATAAAACATGGGTGAATCGCAAACTGTGGATGCCTCCCTGGTCCCATTCCTCTCTTCCTTTCCCTAAAGGCACCCATTACCTGTGGGTGTTTATAAGTGTGCACCCACAAACAATATACAGTATTCTTTCCTATACTTTTGAACTTCATGTAGATGCTATCGTCTTGTTTCCTTTTGTAACCTGCTTGTTTTTGCTCAGTATTTCAAACTCATTCTTATTGATTCATAAACCCCAATTTATGAATTGCTGTATAGACTTCATTACATGAATATAGGCTATAACTTTCCTATTGATGAACATTTTGACTGTCTTGTATTTTTGTTATCTCAAATGGCCTGGCATGGCATAGCCATGAATATTGTAATTCGTGGCATCTTGTGCACACATGGGAGGGTTTCTCTAGGCTAGGTATATATTTAGGAATAAAATTACTAGACTGTAAGTTATCATTTTCTGGGTGAACCAAGACATTGTTGAAAGGGCATGTTACATTTTCTTTGAGAGTATGTAATTTTATCTACAGCTGTCTATAACGTAATTTTTAGTTATTTTATCTCCTGATCCTTATAATTCCCATATCCCAACAAAAATAGCAGGAGCCCAAAGAAAATGCCCGGGAAAGAAAATGAAATGAAACCAGCTCCTTTCCCTGTCAGGGCTCTGGTGCGGCCTCTGTTATCCATTAGTGAGGTCTGG
Organism: Myotis lucifugus; assembly: GCF_000147115.1. Lineage (NCBI taxonomy): Eukaryota > Metazoa > Chordata > Mammalia > Chiroptera > Vespertilionidae > Myotis > Myotis lucifugus. The sequence goes on along the minus strand of NW_005871242.1, from coordinate 460,205 downwards.
TGGCTGTCCTGTGGATCAGGTCGCCCAGCTCCCAGATTCTCAGATGGGCTGTGGCAGTTGCTGCCTGTCTGACAGCTGGGAGTGTTGCCCACTTCTGGTTGTCTGACACAGGATGTGAACAACAGGACACATGACTATTTTCACATCAACAATAGCAGAAAGACAGGCACAAAACTGCAAGTTGGAAAACAAATCACATATAAGATTAAGTGTGAATCTAACACAGCTGAACTGTCTATCATTAATGAATTAGATCAATTTTGTTGCCTATTTCAGTCATTTCTCTAGGGCCAGGAATGTGTGTTGCTCTAGGAAATTATGGTCCTTAAAAATAGTACTTCAAAAACCTTAGTGCTATAAAAGAAAATGCAGAGTTGACTTTCTTTTTTTAATGGTGTTGGACACCCTTGTCTTTTTCCCATAAGCAGCAACCGCTCCACATAAACTAAGCCGCTCCACATAAACTAAGCCGGTTGAACTTTCTCCCTGTTGTCAGCCTGCTGCCCGGCTTCCAAAGAGTTAAGCTGGAGGTTTGTGAGGTCATGTGTGACCTCACTGGGTCTGGACTTTTGAAGCAGGGCTCTTGGAGGGAAGCTGCCTGTTGAGAGGGGAGGCTGGGCAGAGGGGGAAGGACTTCAACTTTTCCAAGTTCTTGCCCCTCAGCCCCTGAGGGATATAGTGGCATTCTGGGAGCATGTCACTGTGGAGTCCGTGTGCAGCCGTGTGCACGCACCACAGAAGCAGCTGTGGAAGTCCATTAAAAGGGCCCTTGCAGACAATGAAGGCTTGCTGAGCAGATGGACCGGGAGAATGCTCTTTGTATCTGTGACAAAATTATGGGCAGACTGTTTGCCGATGGAGGTAACTGGAATTCCGCTTGTTTTCTTTGTTTGGTCCTAGGCCCTGCTGGATAATATATACGATGGTAGTTAGAGAAAATGCCTTAATGTTAAGCTGCTTTATTTCAAACGAAAAACATTGTAAGAAAGTCTTAGAAACTTAGGAGAATGATCATTCTTAGAGGTTGTTTGCTAAATAAGGTGACAGAAATGAGAAGCGTGTATTTGTTAGGGGTTTCTGATGTTTAGTCCAGATGAGACGTCTCCCAGCATAGACTTGTGGTGGGACGTAGCCTGGGGCTCCGAGACTGTGTGCGCTTTCAGATACCTTTTGTGAAACTGGAACTTCATTCAGGCGTTGGAAGGTCACCAATTTGAGCTGGTCATTCAGTGGGGTCCATTCTGCCTAGGGCACAAGGCTGTCATTCTTATTTTGGTGTATCACTGCTCTAAAGGGACTGTGTTGTTGGGATAGAACATGATTTGTCTTAGAATTCGGCATTTGGTTTGAAACTTCAAAGGCTAGCCAGTCATCTAAAGAAAAAAGTCATAGGGGTTGTTTCTGTTGGTGTGTTTTTTCTGGAGTTGTGGGACTTTCAGCCACACGGCTTATCTCTGGGAAGGCCTCTCTCTGTGTTCATGTTCAGCAGGGATAGACAAGTGCAGGGTGTAACGTCAGTGCTGGTAAAGAGGAGCTCCGGCCAAGTGCACTGACATTACCTCCACTCCTTTTTTTTGTTAATCCTCACCCAAGGATATTTGCTTCTCTTGATTTTTAGAGAGAGTGGAAGGGAGGGGGAGAGACACACAGAGAGAAACATCAATTTGAGAGGGATACATCGATTGGTTGCCTCCTGCACGTGTCCTGGTGGGCGACTGACCAGGGCTGGGGATCAAGCTTGCAACCGAGGTACGTTTCCTTGGCTGGAATCGAAGCCCAGACCCTTCAATCTGCAGGCCGATGCTGTAACCACTGAGCAAACCGGCTAGGGCTATGTCCATTCTTGAGATGCTTAGGGATAAAGGATTTGTGAACACCCCAGAGCCTGTGAGAACCCCAGTGCTTGAACATACAGGCTAGTCAGCTGATCATAGCAGGTGTGTTTGTGGGTATGTATTGGTAAGTTGGTATTTTTTGCCTTGGTTACAGATTTTTAAGTTCATAATTTTAAGGTCATATTTCCAATATTTTATTTTTAAAAATCTTTATTGTTGAAAGTATTACTTATGTCCCCTTTTTCCTCCCATTGACCTCTTATAGCCCATCCCCACCCCCAGCCCCAGGCCTTCACCATCCTAATTGTCTGTGTCCATGGGTTATGCATATATGCATACAAGTTCTTTGGTTGATCTCTTCCCGCCTATTTCCAGTATTTTATATCATTTGTCTTACGTGTCCCATCAGTATAAAGTTTTTACCTCTTTCTAAGTGGATATTTTGTAGCTTTAATAATAAAGGACAAAGAGAGTGCTTGAAAAAAAGGATGTGAAACACATTTTGTGAGAGGCATAACGCATAGTGGTTATGAGCCTGGACCTGGCATTATAGGCCCATTGGTTTAAGTTCACCTCTGCTTCTTACTGTTGACCTCTATTAAGTTACTTAATTACTCTTGATTGGTTTCTTCACATGTAAAGTAAAGATGCTAATATGAGGGGTCTGTGGTGTGAGGATTAACTGAGGTGCAATGCATGGAAAGCATTAAGCAAAATTTCTCCTGCATTAATAAAAGCTCGATTAATATTAATAAACCTTGGCTGCTATTATGTTTAAATTGTTCTTTCTAATTAATGTGAGGCACCTGAGGAGGAGTTAGAGTTGTGGCTATGCTGTAAGCATGTGGCAGGGTTCCAGGTGGCACCTTTATAGTGCCTTGTACCCCACAGGGGGCCCCTCTTCCTAGCCATCGGTCACCTCTTGAACGGTCACCTCTTGAACGTAGCCTTTGGTGGCAAGGAGGGCTGGGAGGGAAAAGTGGGTCAGTTAGTGCAAATCCATCAACACTTAGTGGGAACATCATTAGGCTCCTGTCCTGCCTGTCAATAATGTGTTGGTTTCATCATCTTTGAATATGGAGAATGGCATTGCAACACTTGTACCTCATCGGTGGCATGTGACCCATGCTGGGAGTAAGAGTGACATGGTTGTCAGGACCTGCTGTTCTTCCGCGATCTTCCCATCTACCAGCGCAGAGTGCCCTCTGCCTCGCAGCGGTGGCTACTCTTGGAGGGGTTATCTGTGTTTCTAGGGCGGCCCTTTCTATCTCTGTGTTCCAGGAGTTAGTAGCTGTGCTAACTAACTGCTTAGCTTCTATTTCCTGGACTGTAACGTGTGGACAGCATCTTTTCCCCATGGTTATTGAGCAGGTAAAATATGTGAAAATGCCTGGCACAGAGTAAGTACTAAATACTAAAACTTTTTGCTTTTCCAAAAATTGTTCCATTTCTTCTGTTGCTGTGAAGGTAATTTGTAAGTCTTTCCTCGTTTTGTTTTATACAAGTTTCATGTCTGATCAGTGCTTCTAAAGCTTTTAATTTACACAATTTGCTTGTGTTATTAGTGGACTCCATCCAGTGTCAGTTTCTCTGTTTGCCTCCATGACTTCCCAGTACAGTCTATAATCCTTACAGCTTTTAAATTTAATTTGAAGTATGAAAGGAGTATGTGCCAATGGTAAAAATTCAAATAGGAGTTTGTTTGGTGTCACTTTCTAGAAGGAATCTGCTGGTGGTTTCCAGTGTATCTGTGCGAGGCGAGGTCTGGGCAGCTCATTGGGAACCAATTGGAAACTACCTTCCTGGTGCAGAAGGACAGATTGGCATGGAGAGAGCTGTCCGTGTCGCCAGCTCCCATGCAGCTCCGTCTCTCTCCAATTCCACAGCACAGTGTGTGGAAGGTTCGGGAGCTCCCTTGAAGGATCTGCCTGCACAGCTGGGTGTGTCACCAAGAGCCCAATGTGCTTTACCGGTTGGTTCAGCTCTAGCCACACTGTTTGGTTCATGTGATCAGGCCAGAGCCTTGCAGGAGTGTGAGGCACAGGGCTTCTCTCAGACTGTTGGGCTGAACCTGCTAGAAAAACACTCAGTCCTGGAGTTCTGGGGAGGCAGAGCCTGGCTTGGGTTCCAGCAAGGATTTTAGTCATTGTTTCGCTGGCCTGAGGGTGTGGTTCAGTCAGCCTGTCTGCTGTTGTGTTTGGCTTTTGGTCACTAATAACACTGGGCGGAGGAGGTGTAGAAGGAGGTGCACTGAATAGGGAGTTGGAAGATGTGGGTTCAACTTCCAGCCTTGCTGTTTACCAGCTGTGAGCCTGCACAAGGCTTCTTCAGGCCTCAGTTTCTTTACTTTGAAAACGGGACCATTGTGAGGGTTAAATAAAATGAATAAACAAAAAAACAAACTCATCAACAGCAGAATGGGGAAGGGGTGGAGGGAGTCAAAAAGAGGATCAAATACAAGGTGACGGAAGGGGAATAACGGACTTTGGGTGGTGAGCATATAATAGAGTATAAAGCTGTTATATTATAAAGTTGTACACCTGCAGTTTATAATTTATATGTTTTTTTACCAATGTTACCCCAATAAATTTAATAATAAAGTATATAATGTACGTGAAAGTGTTAAATAGACTGCAAAGTTCTCTATGGGTTTTTAAAAAAATATATTTTATTGATTTTTTACAGAGAGGAAGGAAGAGGGATAGTTAGAAACATCGATGAGAGAGAAACATCGATCAGCTGCCTCCTGCACAACCCCTACTGGGGATGTGCCCGCAACCAAGGTACATGCCCTTGACCAGAATCGAACCTGGGACCCTTCAGTCTGCAGGCCGACGCTCTATCCAAACTGAGCCAAACTGGTCAGGGCTATGGGTTTTTAAAATTAGTTTTTCTTAAAGAACTGGCTCATTCCTCTGAGCTGGTTTAGGTAGATTGAAATATTTGTGCTTTGGAGGTGGAGGAGGAACAGTGTAGCTGCCTGATGTTTGGTGTCTTTGGACTTTATCCCATCTCTTCACAAAGGTCATTTGGCCCCTCTGCTCTTGAGTGCCCCGGCATGCCTACAGCCTGTATTTGAAGGGAGGAGAGCAATATAATTTCTGTGCTCAGAATGTTCTCTACTCCCTTTTGTTGATTCAGCTGGTCCTTTATTGAGGCTCTGCTTTTCAGCAGAGGAAGCACTGAGACTGAAGCCCTGTGCCTCCCCCATTTGCCCAGCTCTGCTGCTGATTGTGAGACCTGGGATCCCTCAGTTTCCTCATCTGTACAACAAAGGGGTTGGACTAAAAGGCCTTTGCATGTTGGGTGGAGATGGTGACTGTCTTTCTTTTTCTGTCTTCCCTCTATCTTGCTATATCCATCACCTTATTGACCAGTTTCTCCTTCCCCCTTTTAAACAACTTAGGACAGTTATCTTCATAAAATAAGACGAGTGAGTAATGAGGCTCAACATCCAGTCAAGGGCACTGTGTTGACTTCTGAGACTTAAATGTAATGAAAACCTTTTAAGGGTGACAGGGTGTCAGGGTGAGTATCAAATTGTCCTGCCTATAACCTCCTGACTTTGACATTGCCTTGTTTTATAGTCATCCATGACTCATCATTCTCTGATCAGGGCTTCACGTCTCAGCTCTGTTATGGGAGCTGTGAGTACCTGAAAGGGGAAAGAAAGGATGGCATGGCAGCTGGTCGCTGAAATGGAGATGCCATCCTGAGAAGAAATGGAGAAGGAATATTCTTTTAGCCAAGACTGTAATCCCTTCAGGACAGGGGTGGAGGCCTTTGCCAGGCTGTGTGGGAGACGTTTGCTGTGCTGTGGTTTGGTTCTCAGTGCTAGTCATCCATCCTGGTTTCTCAAGTTCTTTATCTAAATCTTGTTGAATGGAGGAGCACATCTATCTTGAGTGGACATTTTCCTCAGCCTTTCCCAGGTGACTTCACTTCTAAGTGACAGAATGATAGGGAAACATTTGTATTTCTTCCATATTTGCTGCTAAAAGATAAACAAAAATACAGTTAAAAACTATCTCTGCAGCCTGCAAATCAGAAGGCTCAGGCCTGTCCCAAATTGTGGGAGACAGTGTCTGGCTCCTAGAACTTGTGTGTAGTGAGGACCTTGGGGGACTCATCAGCTGGGCCAGCTGTTAAAGACCCAAGGAAGATGTCCTTCTCATTGAAACAGTTCACCTAAAGAATTGCAGGACTCGTGGCTTCAAAGGCAATGGTTGGTAAGAGGAATGCAGATTTTGTGTGATTGACTGTATAGCCCAAGTGTATGACTATGTGTTGTAGGAGTTATCTCAGTTGTAGACTCTTCCAATAGCAATGTAAGTGAAGATTCTTGCTAATTCCAAAGGGCCAGGTCTCAGATATTTATTTACCTTGCATAAACTTTGAATCAAGTACCTCAACACCTATTAAAATGCCAGGTATATTCAGGATTGGAGGTGGGGATATGGCTGGCTGGTGTAGAAGGTAATGAAGAGTAAACCTAAGGAGTAAAATGACTGCATTTTCTGACATCCTGACTTTGGAAGCTGGTATGTCCCATCCTTGGCTATGACTTTGAATTCACAATGGAAATCGCATAGCTGTGCATTTTCTGCAGCTTAAAAATGAGGGGACGAGCCCTGGCCGGTTTGGCTTAGTGGATGGAGCGTCGGCCTGTGGACTGAAGGGTCCCAGGTTCGATTCCGGTCAGGGGCATGTACCTTGGTTGCGGGCACATCCCCAGTCGGGGGTGTGCAGGAGGCGGCTGATCTATGTTTCTCTCTCATTGATGTTTCTAACTCTCTGTCCCTTTCCCTTCCTCTCTGTAAAAAATCAATAAAATATATTTTTAAAAAATGAGGGGACGAAAAGTATCTATGTGAAATACAGCCACAGAATGTCAGTTGCCACATTTTAATGTAATAGTAAACTGCCTAATCGGCAGGGCTCACTTTCTATGTGGGGTCCTGGTAAAGTTACTGGTCATTCTGCCCCCCCCCCGCCCCAGTTGATAAGCAATATGGATTTCACAACCCAATCCTTTGAGAGTAACTTCTTTAAAAAGAGAGAGAGAGAGAGAGAGAGAGAGAGAGAGAGAGAGAGAGAAAGAGAGAAGAAAATTTTTTAACAAAGTATTTTACTGGGAAATTTAGGTTGAACAAAACGTACCCACCACTGCACTCACACACAAAAGGCTATTTCCAGAAACATGGCGAGATGAGAAAGAACTCAGTCAGTAAAGCGTTTGAAATGTCAATGCTGCTCCATTCTGCTTCTCAGTTCCATGCCGCTTCACTTGGCTGCCTGAGTGGGAGATGGCCATCTCCTGAGTCGGCAGCATCTCTTCCTGTGGCACCCAGGTCTTCTTGGGAGGTCTCAGGGCCCCACACCATGAGGCCAGCGCTGGCAGGAGCCTGAGAGATCCATTGCTGAAGCCAGGCTGCGGGCCAAGGGTGGAGTTGCCCCACCCAGTGTGTGTTAAGTATCAAAATCCACCCATGGTTGACTGGTGTAGAAGTAATATTTATCTTGTGTTGCACTCAGTTCTATGGAAATATATCTGAAGACAGCAGTCTGCTGGAACTGTACACCAACTTGGCTAAAAATGGAATTAGATGGGCCTAAAAGAACTTTAGAGAAATTCTCATTAAAGGAAGTAACAGGATCTAGGGGTTCTCCCCTCCTCCCCCCTTAAAAGAAGCTCTTCTTTTTGTGCTCTGAAGCCGTTCTTTCCACTTGGTTTCTTGATGGCACGTTTTCTCCCTTCCTGCTCGTCTCCCCCTGCCTTTTCTGCCCCATCTTCAGAGTTATTCAGGTTGTGATGGATCTTTTCCTTTCCCGGAATATTTAATCGTGCCCCCCCGCCCCCCACTTGTTTCTCCAGTCCACGTTTTTGTCTTGCGAAGCCTCAGTAGCCACTGATGGACCGGGACTAGAAGTCATGATGTTGTTGTAGCCATTGCACATCTCAGGCCAGTGTGACGCTGATGAGCCCAGTGTGCCTCCAGAGCCTCCTGCGGGAGGTGGATGTCTGCAGTAGTTCAGGGTCAGCTGGTGAGAGGAGGGTCTCGCAGGAAGAGCGTGATGGTGGGAGTTGGGAGTCTGGGGCTCTGGCTCCAGTTGTCTATATCTAAATTTTTAGCCTCTCTCTGCAGCCTCCATTCACTCATCTGGAAATGAGATTAGATTAAATAACTTGCAACATATAATTCCAATTCCAGAAATCCATTACTTGACTCTGTGAAATCATACTCATTCTGGCTCCTTAGATTAGAGCTTTGTGACCATTTAGGATCTTCTATACAAGAACAACTTGAAAACCAACGAGGAGCCTGCCCAATGATAAGATGGAGAGCAAGCGTAAGGAGGGAGCAGTTCCATTCTTGGGCTGTCTTTCTTGGTCTGCTTACACAGCTTCACTTTTTGTATTGTTCTCCCATGGAAGCAGCCTGCACTGGTTACCCTTCTGCAGAGTTGACCAATAAGAAATATTTATATTGAAACCCCAAATGCACCTCTTCTAGGAAGGTGAGCTCTGAGATAGTAGGAGCTTATAATTCTCTTCGTGGCTGAAGAAAGTGACTGATGGTTGCACCTTCTCCATCCCTTTTCAGAGGCTCCTTGTTTCTCACTTCAATGCAGAAGTGGGAGCCACAGCAGCTGAAATGAAACCAGGACGTAGGAGGTGAAAGTCCATGTGATTTCCACTTGACTCGGAGTTGTCCGGTGTAAGGATATTGTAGGCCCTGTGTACAGGAGAACACTTCTCTCCCTTTGGAGTGGAAGAAGTATGGAGTTGGCAGTCTGGGGTGTATTACAATAACACCTTGAAACTAGGCATATTGCTGACCAAATTCTGAGCTGATCTTATCTTTATTTTTATAATTTTTTTTGGTTAATCCCGAGGATATTTTTCCATTGATTTTTAGGGAGCCTGGGAGGAAGAGGGAAAGACAGAAAGAAACATCAATGTGAGAGAAACACATCCATTGGTTGCCTCCTGCACAAGCCCAAACAGGACCCAGGCCCGGAGAAGCTTGCAACTAAGGTACACACCCTTGACCAGAATCAAACCCAGGACCCTTTGGTCCGCAGGTTGATGCTCTATCCACTGAGCCAAATCGTCTAGGGCTGATCTTAGCTTTAAAATGTGGGAGTTGGGCTAGGCAATATTTAAATTGTTTTCCAGGACCAACACCCCACGAACCTGTGATTTTCCTCTTTGTTTGCAAAGACCATGAGAGAGGAGAATCAGTGAGGGAAGAGGAGGGATCAGAGCAGCCGGTACTGCTGATGCCTGGTAGAGCCTGTAGTGTCTTTGAAGGCAGAGGCTGTCTTCTAATTTTTGTGCAGCCCAAGTCCAGGTTACCTTTGAACATCTTAAAATTGGTTGTTCCTGTGGTCAGTGTACTGATTTTGGCATTTGTTTATCAAGGCGCCAGCAGTCTAAGGCACAACCTCCCACAAACTTCAGTGGCTGAATTTTTCCCGTGGTGGCGGCAGAACTTTTGAACTGGCTACACCTTCACCAGGAGAATGTCTCCCTCCTGGGAGAAGTGGAAACTTTTCTATCCATCTCCCTCTTTCTGTTTCTTTGGTTTTTGTCTCTTTAGTATAAGCCTCAAGGATGTCCGTGGTCCCCCAGCCTAACAGCCTGTGTGAAATGTCTGTTGGCATTCGGGTTGGAGGACCTGATGGTGCTTTTGAACCTTGAGGTGAGGATTAGCAGGGACCATCAGCCACTCTCCAGGGAATTATTCATCTTTGCTATCTTGATAACAGTGCCAGTTAGAACATTGGTATTCTCATTGATAAGGCTGAGCACACACATTGAATGGCTTATTGAGAATACTTTCTGGTCAGGAGGGGGTCTGAAAATCTCTTTTTCTTTCCTTGCTTCTTTCAATAGCACAGGGCGACTTTACAGTTGGCAAATTGCCTTGAGTTTAAGATACACCCTGTCTCAGAGAAGGATACCACTTTACTGGAGCTGGAGAAGACTTTGTTTAGGCTCATCCCACTGACTTACATGCAGGATATAAATTCAGTGTTGGCTGTTACACTTGCATTTGGTTATCTGTGCTGTTGGTCAACAGGGATATAAAAAGGATTTCATCTCTATATGCTTATTTTACTGACAGTAGTTTCCGTATTGACTTCTTAGACTCAGAGGTAGTCTGAGTTATTTGAATTTCTCTCTTCTGCCATATCATGATTACTGTAGTTATAGGATCTGGGAAACCTCACCTGTGGGCAGCAGGGAGGGGAGGAGAGCGGCAGAGGGCTCAGCCTGCCCCACCTGTGTGATTGGGCGTGGATGGGCTAGAATCCAAGAACTCTCAGTTTGAACTACCCATCTCCTAAAACCCTGTCCTGTTCCCCTGGGCGTGATGAATGGAGAGAGAGTTGCCACTCTGCTATGTCACTAACTCTGGGGCCACAAACAGGACTAGTCAATGGGGTGGTGCAGCTGCCAAATGTCCTGGAGATTGCATGGCTCCTCGGCTCACTGCTGCTGTGGTAGCCTCTCTGTCCCAGTCCTCTCAAGGCAGTATCTGTGCAGATGTGGCCAAGCTTCTGGGAGTGATATAATCTCACGTTAGAGTGGTAGTAGTAAAATATGCTGTTTACTTCTGAGGAAATATTCTAACTTACTAAATGTCATATTTTTATCTCATGATTTTTCCCACTTGAGAACAAACTTAACCTCAAGTTAAAACTGTATTCTATTTAAATAACAAGATTTAAAAAAATCTAGGCCAGTTTGTGAACTCATTTGACACACTGCAAACCATGGCTGTACACTCCTAGATTTGAATGCAAAGCTTTTCCCACCGATTTAGAATGAACTGGTCATTGTAACCAGTTTTGTGTGGAACAGTTGTTTCTCATCCCAACCCTGGAATGACGTCATTTTCTTTATACCCAACGTAAATGCTATGCAGACTAGATGATTCTGGAATTTGACTGCTGTTTCTCTCTTGATTAAAATCTTGTGTTGCAAAAGAGCCTGCTAGTGAACAGTATCCTTATAAGTTATTGTTTTTGTGCTTCTAACTTTTCTGGTAATAGATCTCATTTTTCCATGAAAAGGCAGCCCATCCTTTTTAAGGTGGAGTTGGGGTTGTGGTTGAAATTGCAAATATCTTGTGTGTCCTATTTTGATTTCCTAGCTTCAGAGTGTCTTTTTAGTGGAAGTGATTCAATCTCAGTGTGGTTTGGGTTCAAGGGTACAGAACAGTCAGAACTATAAATATGGTTGAAGGAAGGAGGATCATTATTATATTTAGCCAAGAAAAAGTTTACTTTAAGTTGTTTACATATAAGGCCTTGAATTAAAGAGAGGGAAATGTGTTATCCCTTAGGAGTCATTAGTAGAATTTTCAAGTTTCTGATGGAAGATATATGTGTCTACCTCAAATTACTTATATGTGCATGAAAAAGAAGAAGGGAGAGAGCAACTTGTAGAGAATTCCACCCTCTTTAGAGTTATCAGGGGACTGAAGGGGGAACTTTCTATGATATCTTCATTTTTAAAGAATGATTATCAAAACTATTCTAGTTTATTCCTGGGAAGATAGAGCTCTTAGATAATTATGGATAATTGGCATGATGTAGAGGTTATTAATAAATGTCTTCCCATAATCATGTTAAAATTTGTAATCAGATCACACTGATTGCTGGGCCTCTTCTGGGACCAGAACTCTGTGCAATGGGTAGGACCGTGTATAGGATTAGGAACCTGGTTCTTTACCAGGGGTTTTGTCTTTATAGCCCAAACTGGCCATTTCCTGATAGTATTACCGTGGGCAAAAATCCTCCCTTCTTTCCTTCTGAAATGGTCCCAGTAACATCTACTTCCCAGAGGTGTTGCCAGCATCAGTTGAGATGATGCTTATGAAATGCTAACACAGTGCCTCGAACTAGTAAGTGCACAGGGAATGTCAGCTGTTGTCACTGTCTTTGTTGCCATCATCATTGTTACCAGGGAGTTCCATATACTTGAACCTGCTATTTCACCACACATTTCTGTTCTTTCCATTGAGCATAAAGCTCAGATTAGCATCAAGGGACAGTATTACACACTACTTTTTCTACTTCTCTATTCTCTGTACCTTTTTTGGTGCCCTCCGGACATTGCTAGATGAGGACTGAAGTTGTATCTGAAAGCTATTATTAGAATAGCAGAAAGAACTACACACCCAGGACACAGAGTTCTTTGTAGGTACCTTTCCAGGGAGAAGGAAGTCCCATGCCTCTCTTACTACTTTATTGCACAAAGTGGGGGTGGGGGGAGAGAAATTCCAATAATGCAGACCTCGTGCTGATATTTTTAGCTATGGTGATTCTGATTCCTCATTCTGGCTGGTCTATCTGTAACAACTCTCAGGAATGGGTCCCTATGGTCCTTCTGATGGTTCTATTTTATTTTTTATTAACAACCACAGCAGAGACACAGTCTTCTAGAGTGGTGCACTGTGAGTGGAAAAAATAACATGGAAATCAACTATCTCCTTACAAAAGTGAGAGAGTAGGAAAATGTGTGGGTCTCTGCTCAAGAAAAATCCACGCCTGGTCCACGTGTTCTGGCAAAAGGGAACGTCAGGGGAAGTTCCTTTCTTTCTGTGCCTGAACAGGGTGCCAGGCTTGCTGTAGTCAGAGCACTCATTCTCTGATACCTATTTATGTCTAAAGCCTTGGCCGAAGAGCTCTCACTGATTGAATATTAGTAAAACCATACAGTATTTGTGAGATCTAACTCACCTTAGAACTAAACCGAACGTCCAGATTGCTGTAAAGGAGAACCAAAAGAGTTTGTTTCCACTTAAGCCCCTGGTGGGAGCATTTTTATGTCAAAACTGAACTACCTCTAAGCAGTCCCTGCACCTTAGAGGGTTATAAAGGGCCGGTACCCTTTGGAGCCGTGTGGTCTTGAGCGGGTTTGGGTTTTTGGGAATTCACAGTGATGCTTCAGAGTCGCTGTGGTTTGGTTCAAGGAGCTCTGGTTGTGGGCTAACCGCTGGTTGGTGTGGTCCTCGGTCAGCAGACTCAAGTCTCCTTGTGTGTCCAGCAGTAGGCTCTGGCTACTTCCCTTCCCGGGATTCTAAGACATTTGATGAAATACCTGCTAAAATGGGAGGATGGGGGAGTCCATCTAATTGCTACCTTTCTTCTCCTATGGCTAGTAGCTGTGGCTTTTTGTTATTTATTTATTTATTTATTTATTTATTTATTTATTTATTATCATCTCTGCCTTCTCTATGCCTCCATTGGTCTTGAGTATTCTGCTTACAAATAGAGTAAGTTCTCATTGAACAAAGGGGGAGACCAGATACCCTTTATTAGTTTATGCTTTTAAATTCATTCTGTTATCCTCACATCCTGAGGCAGATGGGGTGTCTCTCTCAGTGGTGTGGGTCAGTATGGAAGCTGCTTCCTACCCTGCTCCTTCGGAGACTTCCTGAGAGTGGTTCAGTCCTGTTAGCAACAGACAAGAGTTTCTTGAAAACCTCAAATAATTTTTGCTGTCTTCACCATAGTTGAGTCACCCAGGATGACTGGTTAATACCAGCTGGCTGGGTGCAACCCAGAAAAGCCCACCCACACACCAGCACCCTTCCTCTTCGAACAATGCTTGCACTTCCTCTTGCCATTTCCACATGGGATCCGGGGAGCCCTTTCTCTGCAGGAAAGTAAGTGCGATTCCTCTGTGCTAGTGGGTTTTAAAACGTGTGTGTGTGTGTGTGTGTGTGTGTTTAAATAGACCAACATTTTAAAAATAAAGTATTACGAAGAACTCACTTTTGTCAGATGGTTGGAAGTGGAGTTGCTTTGTCAGAAGCCTGAGTGGAGCGATACTGAGCTCTACTCTGGGCATCCCTGACGCCCCCATGGTGCTGCTTCAGTGAGTTGTCCTCACTAAGGATACATGACATATTTCTCTCTCTTTTTCCGTGCTGCATACGAGCATACCTAGACACAGGTACACACATTAGCAAACCGTGGGACAGTCTACTGAGCCATCCGATTACTGTGGATACCACTGAACTGCCTTATGCATGAGTTGTCACTGCTGGTCGGGTTCACCAGGCAGTTTAGGTTGTAAACTTGATTTTTATCCAACAGAAATCAGGAGACTTCTTTTGCTTTCTATTCTCTACTTATGTTTTTGTTTTAGTACTGTTAAAATAGCAAAGAGTATTTTAATAACCTAAACAAGCATAGGACAATGTTATAGAATTTTAGAAGAGAATTCACCTTGTCCCCCTACACACACAGGCACACGAGTTATGCAGATAAATAAATATACTGAGGCCAAGGAAGTGAGGTGTAACTTGTTTCAAGTCTTACAGTTGATGAAATTGAAACAATGATTCAACTCTCTCTCCCTAACTGGTTTGGCTCAGTGGATAGAGCGTCGGCCTGCGGACTGAAAGGTCCCAGGTTCGATTCTGGTCAAGGGCATGTACCTTGGTTGCGGGCACATCCCCAGTAGGAGGAGGTGTGCAGGAAGGAGCTGATCGATGTTTCTCTCTCATCGATGTTTCTAACTCTCTATCCCTCTCTTCCTCTCTGTAAAAAATCAATAAAATATGTTAAAAAAATAATTCAACTCTCTTGACTTTCTTAGACATCCTGCTGTTCCAGAATGTCTTTGCCATGTCTGCCCACTATCTGTGATCTGCCACACCACACTGGCACCACAGACCTCTCCCAGGGAGGTGGGTAAGCAGTATTCACAGTGTGGTGTCTGAAGGCTTCCTAGGGACACATCCCAGCTCTGCCATACTGCTTCCTCATGCCTCAATTTTCCCATCTGTCAAGTGGACATACTGTATGAAGATTAAATGTGCTAATGTCCGTAAAAGTCTCAGAACAGTGCCTGGAACATTGAAAGTGCTTAATGTATATTAACCCTCATTTTTGTCTGAATACTGTGAATCGCAGTGGAGAGAAGTGAAGTGGAGTCCTCTATGGGTCCCACTGACGTGCTTACCTCAGCCCGGGCCAACCATTTAGCTCACTTAGCTTAGCAAATGCCAACGCCAGGCCATTTCTGGAAGGCCTGCCTGTTTGTCACAAGTGTTTTGAGACATTCTGGCTTAGGTCTCTCCTCCAAACCCCCTCTCCCCCAACCCCTTGCCTATTACTCAGGGGGCACGGGGCTTAGCTGTGTAGCATGATGTGGTGGGACAGTCTCAAGCAGAAGGAATTGCCATTTCTTTGAAATATTGCAGAGTAATTTTGTTTAACTCTGAGGACAGAGGGATCCTTAATGGCCCCTGGGCTGACTACTTTCTACTAAGCACAAGCCAGTATTTTGTTCCTCCATGTAATACCTTGGAGTTTAGCAGGAGGTGGGCGGAGAGAGAAAAGTTTTATGGAAGGATGGCACTGCTTTGTCTGTCTCTGTGAATAATGTGGGTGCGATAACCACAAAGTATTGCTAGGTAACTGCCACATCTGTCAGTCCACTGCCATAGGCTGTGTGGGAGGCAGGGAGATATGTGTGGAGCTAGTTGTGTCATCACTGTGTCCTGGGCGAGCCACAGCCAAGCTCAAGCCTGGCTTTGTGTGCTAAGACACTTGGAGGCTAACTCCGTTGCTACTTTGAGCTCAGTGTTGCGTTGACGCACAGGGGTGATACCTGTGGTGAGTGGTGTGTCCTAGAAGTCTTGGAGCTGCAAACCCTTCCTAGGAAACTTGTTCTTCTCTGGGTGAGTAATCCTGGTTCCTCCTCAAAGTAGGCCTCCGCCATGGTTGGCCACTGCGATTTGCTGTGGCAAACGGAGGCCCCACCTTAAGGACCAGGGCTTGTGTGAGGAAAAGCAAACCCAAGGTGCTCTTTGGTGGAGGGAGTGTGCTAGAGCAGCCAGGGAAATCTGCCTCTTGACAAGGGATCTTTTCAAAGGAAAGCTTTTCTCTAGTGTTTGTGGTCTTTTTCCTCTTTCATGCTTAAGAAAATATTTTGCTTGAAAAGTACAGTTAGATTTGTGTCTAAAAGTTCAGTGGAGAAAATGTGTTTAGACTAGTGGTTCCTTTTCTGTCTGTGCTCTGATAAAAGAATGTCAGAAACGGATGAACTAACCAATCAGAACGCTTTAAGTGATCTGCCCTCACGTTAGAACACTGGCACACTTTTTTTTTTTTAGACTGGCACACTTTTGTGGTTCTTCCTTCTGGTTAAAATGAGCAGCCTGACTGTGAGAAAGCTGCGCAGGAAGTGGTGTGTTGAGATTTAGTTCCTTTTCAAGGACCTCTCCCTTCTGTTTGTTTAACATTGGTTTTGAGCTGTCTGCCACTTCTATTTGTATGATAAGCCCATTTCCTTCAGATCATTCATTTAGAGTATTCAGAGACCCATTGAGATTACTGAGAAATAAACAAGGCATAGTTCACAAAACATTTTTGAACCGCAGTTAACTGAAATAGGTTGTCAGCCACAGAAATAGCTTGCATCTGTTTTATTGAACATTATTATTTCAGAAACATTGGATTTTGGCTTGCATGTACTTAAAGTTTCTTCAGCGCCATTTACTTTTTTTTTTAAAGAGGACAGGACACATTTAATGAATAATGACTCACTAACAAGTAAAGTGCTTTTGGAGAGCAGAAGAGATGAGGAAGGGAGGGTCAGACTGTTTCCTTTCCAGGAAACCCACGTTCTGTCACTTGTCCAGTGGAAAGACCGTACTGACCTTTTGGTACTTTTTTATACTTAATGTGTCTTGGTCATATTACGAAACCTTAGCCCGACATGAAATCAAAATGCAAAATCTAGTATTACTGGCAGTAGATTGTTTTAGGAGCTAAAAGCCCTGGTCAGGGCTGCAAGATGAACTCAGGTGTGATCTTTGTCAGATGGCATTACATGACTAAGTAGTTAAGCCATATGATTCATTTGAGAAATGAGACAACTTCAAACCGTTCATAATTATGCTCTTTATTAGAGAGCTGGGAGAGCTGGGTCTATACAGTAGGCTTTTAGTACAGTCCACTATCATTTCATTCCCAGAGTGACGCTCCTGACCCAGTAGCTGTCCGCCTGATGTACAGCATGATTTCTTGAAGATAAAAAGTTGTTGGTCTAATCGAAGTTAGAAGAGTCATCCTAGTCCTTGAGCAAGGTAGACAATTATTGGAAAACCTCAGAGCTGACCAGAGTGCTTTTAGAATTTAGTCTCTCCTCTCATTTACTCTGCACACTGAGGTCTTTGTCAGTTAGTAATGAAGCATCAGGAACAGTGACATCCTGATAACCTAAGTGGTTTGACCTAAAAACCTTCCATTTAATCCTAGTTTCCTATGAAAACTACACCATTAGGGCAGAGAGGGGACACAATCCATTTCCCCAGGGCCCACCCTGGCGTTTATTGAACTACCTCTTACTCCGTGCACGCATACTAATGTGTATTTTACCTGGATAATGGTTCAGGTGACATTGACAGGGAAGCATTTGAGCATTTATTAAAATACAGTGTAATGATATTCGCATGTGGCAAGAAGGTGTGTTCACCACAAAGCAGTGAAGTCTCAGTGGATTGCTGGCCCCTGGTCCAGTGAGTGCCCGAGAGCTTGCTCGTGGCTGGTTCAAGACTGTCTCACATTTGTCTCTGTTTTCTACTTTCTGATCTTGATCTTTTTTCTCTGTGGTATGCCATCCGCTGAGTTTTTAAGATTATACGTATATCCCATCGGTGTCACTGTTATCTGGGATTCTTTTTTTAGTTAGCGCATTTCCCACCCCTGCCAGTAGTTCTCTATCTTAGTTTTCTTCTCTCCTTCTGAATGTGTAGTTAAAAGCCTTTTCATAATATGAAACCAGAAACAGAGAACTTGATTTGAGCATGACTTGCATGTATATTAAAAAGTAAAGTGTGTATTCATTGATGACAATTTGAGAAACACAAAGAAAATTATCTACTGTTATTCTACCTCCAAAAAATTAGTACTGTTGCCATTTTGGTATATGTATTGCCAACATTTGTGTGTGTGTTTGAGTGTGCACATACTCAGGATGTATTTAAATGAGCGCTTCCCAAAGTCTGTTGCAGATATAGGAAATAATTGGTGGTATATGAGATAATTGTAGGAAATACACAACTAAGCATGTTTAGTTAATAGCTATATACTCTAGTGTGTATTATAAAATAATAACTAGTGCATTAAACCTATGACTTCATGGCTACCATTGCTCTGGAACACCTTCAGATGCTATGGGTCCTCAGGACCTCTTCAGCACCTCACTCATTATATGACTCATTATATGACTTCACTAGTTCTTCACTGTCCAGCACATCAGGAATCTGGTCAGCTCTGCCTTCAAAACATATTCGTGTTTCAACCCTTTCATCACTCCTGATGCCACCATGGTCCAAATGATCCAAGTCGCCATCGTTTATTATAATATCCTTGTACCTAGTGTCCCACTTCAGTCTTTTCTCAGTCTGTGTTCACTTTCCATCTCAGAGCAAAAGCCAGAATCCTTACGATCACCTGCAAGTCCCTGCACGATCTGCCCCATCTACACACCATCCCTCTATGACCTCATCTCCTCCCACTCTTCTTGCTCACTTTGCGTTAGATCCATTGGTTTCTGCCTTGCTTTGAACACACCTGGCCAGCTTCCGCTCTTGCCCTTGCTCTTTCATGTTCCTGGAAGCTTATCTCCATACAGCCCCATGGCCAGCTCCCCCTCTTCATCTCTTTAAAGGCTCCTGTCTAGTGAGCGTTTACCTGGCTACCTTCTCTAGCCTTCTGACTCCTTTCCCCCTAAAGCTTCATATTCCCGTTGCCTGCTTTATTTTTGCTCCCTAACCATGTCACTAAAGTGCTGTGTATTTTACTTTTTATCTGTCTCCCCACTAAACTGTAAGCCCCACCAGGGCAGGGATTTCTGTCTGTTTTAGTCATTGTTAAATCTCCACCTAGAACAGTTTCTGGCACTTAGTAGGCACTCAGTAAAAACTCACTGGGTCAGTAAAAACTTACTGGGAAAGTAGTTTAAAGGCAGGAGCTGATTTAAAGAATAATATTGAGGAAATCAGTACATGTGATAAAGGGGTATGCAGAAGTCATGAAAGTGATAGATGAATGATGTTTGACAAACACTGATTTAAGTAATCGTTGAGTTTTTCTTTTATGTTCTTATAAATAAACTAGTGGCCGGGTCCACGAAATTCATGCATGGGGGAGGGGGGAGGAGTTCCCCTCAGCCTGGCCTGCACCCTCTCCAATCTGGGATCCCTCTCACAATCCAGAACCACTGGCTCCTAAGCACTCACCTGCCTGCCTGCCTGATGCCCCTAACTGCTCCCCTGCCGGCCTGATCTCCCTAACTGCTCTCCCCTCCTTGTCTGATCCCCCTAACTGCCTATCTGTACTCCCCTCCTAGCTTGATCCCCCTAACTGCCTGTCTGCTCTCCCCTCCTGGCCTAAACCCTCCAACTGCCTATGTGTTCTCCCCTCCTCTCCACGCCTTCAGACCCTGGTGCAAGAGTACTGAGAGCTCTCCACCAAGGCCCTGTGCCCGTCCTGATGCCCCCCTCTGGGCCGGGTGGCACCGCGGGCCTGCACGCGCTTGTGCTGTGGGGGGGGGGGGGCCACCACAGTCCATTCTGACGCCCCCCCTTCGGGCCAGGCGGTGCCGCAGGCCTGTGTGCTTCCCCTGGGGGTGGTCTCCGTGGCCCATCCTGATGCCCCCCCTCTGGGCTGGGCAGTGCCATGGGCCTTCAAGTGCCTCCGCCGGGGGGGTGGGGGGGCACCCCCTGTGGCAGCCTCATGTCCCGGTGGCGCAAGTCCCCGCCCCTGTCCCCAACCACCAGCTCCTGTGCGCGCGCATCCTGTTGACCGGTCATGATTGAGACACCTCTAGGACCAACTAGCATATTACCTCTTTATATATATAGATAGCACTGCAGTAAGTGTTCTTTAGTAATTTTCTTTTGTATATTTATGATTTTCTTAAATGCTTACAAGTATAATTGCTGGCAATTAGGATATACACATTTTTCAGACTCATTGAAGCTAGGAAATTTATCAGTTTCCTCTCCAATATGAGTACCTGTATCTCTTCCCATACCTCAGTATTATCTCAGTGCCTTTAAAAATGTTTGCATTGATTTAGAGAGAGAGAGAAGCATCAATGTGAGAGAGAAACATCAGTTGGTTGCCTCCCTACACCTCCTGACTAGAGACCAAACCCAAAACCTGGTCATGTGCCCCAGCCAGGAATCCAACCAGTGACCTTTCGATTCATGGGACGATGCCCAACCAACTGAGCCACACAGGCCAGCGCTTATCTCAGTGCCTTTTAAAAAAATATATATTTTTATTGATTTGAGAGAGGAAGGGAGAGGGAAGGAGAGATAGAAACATCAATGATGAGAAAGAATCATTGATCGGTGCCTCCTGCATGCCCCACACTGGGGATTGAGCCTGCAACCCGGGCATGTGCCCTTGACTGGAATTGAACCTGGGACCATTCAGTCCGCACGCCGATGCTCTGTCCACTGAGCAAAACCAGCTAGGGCCTCAGTGCCTTTTTATATTGCACATTTGATGGCTGAAAATGCTCTCTGAGTGCCTTAACTTGTACTTCTTTGGTAACATATTTATGAGCATTTTTTTTCACATTTAATTCTGATCTTTTTATCCTTCTTTGTGACTTGCTTGCTCATGTTTGTTTTTGCCTGGGGCTCCAGTTGCAGTGGACTGAAAATGACATGAACTGGTTTTATTGGATGGTTATCACAGGCACTCTGGTTTATATCCAACAACAGAATGCAGAACGCAACCAGATCTCCCAGAGACCATAGCTGGAGGATCTGCTTCCCTCCATCATCTTCACTCTTCTGCTTTTTTTTTTGGCAAATGGGATTTCCCTTTTCTTCCTTTTTAGGAGGTCTCTGCTCTCCCATAACTCTTTATTCCACCTGTATTTGGCTTGCGATGTCACTTCCTTTGGCCCTATTTTAATAATGACCTTTCAGTTCAGGTACCATCATCATCTAAGTGCCATGAGTGTCTGTGTGACAGATGTCTAGGAGTGAGCAATCAATTGGCTTCATCAGGTGGTCACTACTGGCTGAGGTCAGGATGGGACTGAGGCAGCTGGGCCGGCTCTGTCCAGGGCTGAGGATGGAGCAGCCTCTCTAGGAAAGACACAGTGACTAAATGTTCAGGACAGTGTCTTTTGCCTATTTTTTAATTTGGTGTATTCATCTTTCTTGTGTGGGTACACAGAAGGCCCTCACATATGAAGGCTAGTGTTGTCTTTTGTCTCATATCATTTTAATTTTGCTCGATGTTTTTACCATGTAACCAAATCTGTTAATTAAACCATGATTTCTGCTAGTATAAAATTTAGAAATAGCTTCTCTGTGAGGAAATTTTACACTCAGCTGTGTTTTCTTCTAGTTCTTTATGGCTTTATTTTTATGTGCCCCTTGAATTATGACAAATTTTAGGGGAATTTGAGAGAGAAATAATATATTTGCCATATTCATTCCAGAAGCATAGTGTTTATTTAGTACTAATTTCTTACAGCAAAATTTTGTAGCTTTTTAAATTTTAGTTCTATACTTTTTAAAAGTTTACTCCTATCTACTTTATAAATTTTATATGATTATAAGTAGAATTTTTCCACAATTATATTTACTAAGTGTCCTTCATGGTTTACTAAAGCTGTTGTTTTTATATTATTATTTTGTGACTGGCTGCCTTACTAGTTCTAATAGCTTTTTTAACTTCATACTTTTGGGCTTTACATGTAGGCAGTCACAACATCTGCAAGTAATTATTTTATTTCTAGTTTCCTCTATTTCTTTATTTCTTATTCTCATTTTATTGTGGTAGATCTTTTAGAATGAAGATAATTGTAATGGAATATAGGGCATATCTTATACTGATGTATTTTGTTAGGGATAATTATTCTGATCGGATAGTCAAAAATGCTTTGGGAACATATAGGTAAACAAAACTAGTGGAAAACTGTTCTTGACTGAAAATATTTTCTCCACTGGCTGAATGTGTAATTTCAGGCTTGTCTTGGAACCTGAACATTTCACTTGTTATACTTCTTCTGGTCAAATCATCGTCTTTAGAAGTTCCTATAAAAATGCACATGTGATCTGTTCCATGAACATACTGTACTTGCTAATGTAGCATGTCACAGATTTAGTCTTGTGATTTTCTGGTAATTGATAGTGGTCTACTGTTAAGGAATATCGAGAAATGGACCTTAAACAAATGGAGTAGGAAGTGTTTTCAAGGTAATGTAAGTAAGGGCTTTCATAATGTAGCCACTGCATCTTTTGCCTGCTCTGTGTTTGCACACCTCCCACCTCCATCCCTAAACTTCAGCCACGTGAACTTCTTCTGCTTTCTTAAATGTGTTGTTCTCTTGCTTGTTCTTACCTCCCATTCTTAGCATTCTAGTCCTCAGAGTCAAATTCAGTGCCACTTTCTCTAGGAAGGTTGATTTCCATAGACTAGGTGTATGTCCTACCACATATACTTCTAATGTGCCCTGTATTTTCTTTAAATAATATTCTGATAATTGCTTTTTAAAGTTGACTTTTAAAAATTGTTATAGTTATTCATCTGTAAACTCAAACTGCATACTGCCAGAGAGTATATGTACCTTATTGACCTTTGTGTCTGACACATACATAGTCACTCAATAAAGGTTTCCTAAATTGATGACTAAAAGGGGAATGGGGGAGAGTTAGGCATGTTTATCAGTGGGCATGAGGGAGAGACTGCAGGGAGATGCCTTAATTAGCAAAAATAAATAGTAGCTCTCAAGAGGGAAGCTGCGTACTTGAAAGGGCAGGGACATGTGTGCCTGTTCCAGAAACATTTACTGTTACCTGGATCTGAACCTTTATAGACTGAAGGCCAGGCCTTCCTTCTGCTACTGGAGTTGAGCTAAGAGTCTTGAGGGATCTGAAAGGTCATTTTCTACATGGATGAACTCTGTGCCCTTGGGCAGAAGGAAAATATAACCCTGTTCTTTATGCTTTGCCCTTTAATTTCTTTGCTCTTTGGGGTTCAGTAGTGCAGCCACTGGGCTTTTACAGCATCCACAATGGCAGGCTGGCTCCTACAGTTCAGGAACCCGCCTACAATAAACACCACGCTTAAAGCCAGAGTGAAAAAGGCAGTGGGAGCAAAAAAACAGGAGTGTGTACGAAAAAGTAGTATTTGTTGCTCTTTCATTGGCCAAAAAAAGGAAGATTTGCTTTTGCGAGCCTGGATGGTGACAGTTTATGAAAATATTTCCAGCAGTGAAAAAAAAATTATCAGATAGTTTTAGTGTTCCTCAACTTAGAGTCAACTTATCTCCCTATACTTCTATTGTTATATTATCATATTAATCCTATTATAAACGGAGAACTCAGAACTGAATATAAGTGGGAAGGCCAGATACTTCTTTGGTTATTATTTTCTATATCTCATTTATTTGTTCAGTGTCTTCCTGACAGACCTGCTGTTTGATGTCATGTTGAAACAGACACTTAGTGATTGAGCTGATTTTATGTGAAATTACTACATGATTGACAAAATTAAGCAAGTTAGACTGCTGGCTTCGGCAGATTGGGTTGGGGTGGTGCTGTGTGTATGTGCAGATCAATTCTGGAGCTGCATAGGGGTTGGATTGAACCCTTTCACTCTATAGATTGGGAGCTGAGATGTTAAGTGACTTTCCTGAGGTCATGCAGCATTTTAGCTTCAGGGCCAGACTATTGGTAATAGTTGCACTATTGTATACACTTGCTATAGGTAATAATTTTACCTGTTTACAAATGAGGAAACTGAGGCACAGAAAAGTAACTTGCCCAACTTCACACAGCTAGCACATGTCAGAGCCAGGATGTGAACCAAGGTCTGGGTCTCAAGTCCTTGCTTTTAACCAGTGAGTTGTTTTCCTTCTCCCTCAGTCCAGTGTTCTCTGCCCATTACAGTGCTGTCACCTGCAGTAGCTGCCTCCCCAGTATGTGGCTTCTGCAGGTGTTTTCCATAAATGCACATGGTACTAGCTCTCTGCCAGTATATCATGCTCTGGCTTCAGGGATGGCTCAGATTGAATGAATCTAGTGACTAGTCTGTAAGGAACCATGAAACAGGACATGTATCTGCAGGCTTGTAATCAGTTGGAGTCGTTACCTCCAAAGACAACTACAACTTCTGCAAGGGTATAGTTTGGGTTATGCTGTAGTCTTTTATTTCCTTTCTCAACTATGGTTGAGAACTGATTTCTTTTTGAAGCTGGCCCAAAACCCACCAAATTAGTTGATGCTATAATGGCCAAAGGTATTTTGATGCTTATCAAATATCTATTTCTCTGGTATTGATCACAGAAGATCATTTTTATTGTTATTTTTTTCAATGAGTTGTAGTATGCATTGTCTCTGTCCTCCTGGGAAATAGCTAAAAGAAATGCCCAGGAGCTGTAAGGCTAGATTCACCCAAAATGGATGTTTTATTTATTTATTTAAAAAAATATATTTATTGATTTCAGAGAGGAAGGGAGAGGGAGAGAGATAGAAACATCAATGATGAGAGAGAATCATTGATCGGCTGCCTCCTGCATACCCGCTACTGGGGATCGAGCCAGCAACCTGAGTATGTGCCCTTGACCAGAATCGAACCTGGGACTCTTCAGTCCATAGGCCGATGCTCTATCCACTGAGCCAAACTGAGTAGGACCCAAAATGGATGTTTTAGATATGATCCATTGGAGTTTATAATCAAGGAGACCAAGCAGAACTTGAACACATCTTTTTACCTTTGCCACTTGTGGAATCTAGAGTTCAGAGGGTCCAGAGGGCTCATTCATTCAATAGAAAAGTACTAAGGTTTGGTGTCTCCAGAGCTTTCTTGGGGGAAAAAATGGTTGTGCTTCTTGCCCATCAGGTTCTGTGAGATGCTAGTCTTTTAAAGACTTGTTTTAAAATTATGATAAAAATTTACCTCAAACTTTAGAGCATCTTTTCATTAATCTCACATGCATTATTTCATTTCCAGACAGACCTAAAGAAATATCCCATTAGAGGCACGACAGAAGTGCTCTGCGGCTGCAAGTCTAGTCAGTCATGGGTTTGGGTAGGCTGTGGAGAAGCGTTTGAAATGAGCCTGAGGAGTGAGTGGATTTCCATGTGCTGGAAAGGAGGAAGGACACATGAGGCCGAGGGAGCAATAACCTGAGCAAAGGGGCTGCGTGGTGGACAGGGAAAGATGCAGTGGAAGTGAGCTGGAGACTTGATCACCCAGTGATAAGAACAGTGTGCTAGGAACAGTGAGGTGAACCCCCTGCTAGGAGATGTGGCAGTATTCTGTAGGCCTAGGTCTGTTTGAGTCTCCTAACCCTTACCTTTTTTTTTCTTAGTGATTTTTCCCTTTCAGTTTTGAGTTCTCTATTAGTGCAATGGGTTGTTTACTATGCAAAGTCCTCCAGGATTGAAGACAGATGTGGTTCAGTTCCAGCTTTGTATCTACATAGCTTTGTGTCTTCGGGAAAGTCAGTCTTTCTGAGCCTCACTTTTTTCTCCCATTAAGTTTAGAGTGCTTTTCAGGCCTTATCCCGAGTATTAGGAGACATTTGTGAGCGTGTGTGTGTGCGTGTGTGTTTGTGTGTAATTTAGTATAAAGCATTACCTGTAACTGTAAGGGGAAAGAGCAGGTAGTGGTGTCCTTATCTATAATAATAAAAGCGTAATATGCAAATTGACCGAACAGCAGAACAACCATCCGGATGACCACACCATGACACGCACTGGCGCCGGGCCAGCCACAGTGGGTGTGATGCGACTGTTGGGGGAGGGGGTCTGCCATTGCCCCACAGTCGCCTCACAGAGGGAGGTCCAGGCCACTGGCTGGCGGGGCGATAAATCAAGGGGGAAGGGGAAGGGTGGTGGCAGACACAGGCAGCGCCAGGCCAAGGCAGGTGCAGGCAGGGGGTGGGGCCGGCTGCCAGCAGTTGGGGGAAGCCCGGGTCCCGGGTGCCGGCAGCTGGAGGGAAGTCGGTGCCGGTAGCTGAGGGAAGGAAGGCCTACCCTTGCATGAATTTCATGCATCAGGCCTCTAGTTTATAATAATGAGCTTTCCCAAACTTTGGCAAGTTCTAAATGTTATCCATGGGAGTTATTTCTGTAAGTATTTTGGTTGCTGTGAAGTGACTAGCATGTGACAATGCTGTGATAAGGTGCAGAAACGTCATCTATTGGGGACTTGGAGCTGGTGGCATTGCAGCAAATTGTGGACTTTAGAATCCCATGGGGCAGGACCACAAAGCCAGGAGGACAGGACTTTTAACACCTCTGGTTGATAGAGGGGAGGGGAGAAGTCACACATTTGCTATTATAGCTACTTGACTTGTACTTTCTTCTTTTTATTTTAAGTGGTGGGGTAAAGATCTTTTAATAGGACTGATGCGATTGACTAAAAGTATGTTTAGGTTTTATTAGCTCTAATTCCAAGGATAGGAATTCAGATTGTGACAGTAAGATTGTCTAGGTGATTTGATTATAGTTGAAGGAGAAATTGGAAAATGAATTTTAGGAATGGCAGCGAAGTGAAATCTGTTTTCTACAGACCCCGAAGGAAGGAGCGTATCGTGGAAGTCCCAGATTGGTAGGTTTTTCTTTTTTTAGCTTCTTGGGTGATTTTCTAGCTATTGGCTTGGTTAGTGTTTTCTTTTCATTGCCCTTTCTTCCTTCCCCTCCCTCCTTTTCTTGCTGCTTTATAAGACCAGAGTGATATTACTTACACATTTCAGAAATAAAAATAAAGAATAAAGCTTAAATAACAATTTTATAGAGCTGATTGACTGGGTTGATTCATCACTTTTGAGTGCATTTATATGCTAGGATAGGAGTTAAGTGGTCATATAATTTGTAGAGTATCTATTGCTCTTTAGGTTGGTCCACGTTTGTACATTCCCTCACGAGCCAATCCTTAATGAATTTCTGTGCCCGCCTTCTTCCTACTTTTGCTGCCCAGCTTCTGGCGGCCAGTGAATATATGGTATACCAATACTAATCCAACCCAGCAAAAATGTGGACCACAGAAATTTTATTTCTCCATAAAATTATTTATTGCGTTTTAAAATGTGTGGAACACCCATTAATATGAATAATTAGAAGATGGTTTAAGATCCAGTTGAAAGTAG
Source organism: Myotis lucifugus (assembly GCF_000147115.1). NCBI lineage: Eukaryota > Metazoa > Chordata > Mammalia > Chiroptera > Vespertilionidae > Myotis > Myotis lucifugus. Next base: position 433,205 of record NW_005871242.1, on the reverse strand, counting down.
TTCAGTACTTCATATTTTTAAAATTGAAACTGACCATTTTTTCCCTTAGGGTGTGATGGGGCAGAATGTGGGATTTTAAAACCATTATTTTTCAATTAGAACTTTTCCTTAATATGTAACCAATCAGTGATAGAAAACTAATTATTTTTAAGTTTCATATAATTGCATATGAAAAAAGAGAAACCAGAAAAATGTTTTGATAATTATAACAACTAATAATGAAGCATATATTGGGTTTTCATATGGCTGTTTGGGAATTTATTGCTTTTGAATTGACTTTTATTAATGATTGTATTACTGAATGAGCCTCTATAGAGGGATGCACTAGGGAATAATGAGTTAAGCATTATACATAAACAGCCATTGTCATTAGTTTTCTTGTTATATAGGAAGTATATATGAGTATTATTTGTGCTGTTTGTCTTTCTCTTTTTAATTGGTAAGGATTTTAGAGAGAAAAAGCAGAGGAGCTAGTCCAGGCAATTCTGACTTGTAACAATTTGACATTTTTTTTTTTATAAATTTTCTTTGGAGGGATAGACTTGATCTCACTCTGTGGTGTAGTAAATACTCTTCCTAAGTTTAAGTTTGTGATGTATTTCTTTATTGATAATGTTAACACCTCCCTTTAAATGAATTTCTATAAATTAGTTCATTTGAATTTGGATAAGCAGGAAGGGATATCTTGGCCTGGATAAGCATTTGTTTTTCTGGGTAAGATATGGGAGTGTGCGGTCTAATCCAGACCGCTCTGTCTCCAGCAGTGTGTGCAGTGTGTCAGTCACCGTCATTAAAGGACATGGTCAATTTCAGATCGTCCACTCCTTAATTTACAAGGAGATAGTATGCAGTTGCCCCTTTGCTTTATTTCCTTTTGCTAGGGTAGAGAGTGATAAGAGATTTTTAATGCCGCATCAAGGCAGTGAAGTAACATAGCCAGAGGTTGTTTCCATGGAGGATATAAACTCAGAATGCCCACTGACATTTTTAGAGCATTTCAGGAAAACAAGTTAGTCCATGCAAATGATTCATTCTCCCTTTCTTGCCCACTGAATTGGGATTCACGGATCCCAGTTTCCACGAAGAAGCTTCTGTGCAGATCATGAAGCTGCACAAGATTTTGTGTCATTTTTTCTCTTTATTCCCAAACTGGACATCCAGTAACAATTGCTTTGCAAAGGAGTCATCTGAAATGTTTATGATGTGGACGTACTGAAGCTGACTTGGTAATATTGCAGATATTACATTTTCATATGAGAGCTGGCCCAGAAAAGCTGCAATTTAGTGTCAAAAACCAAAACAAACCCAAAAGGCAAAAACATGACAACCTGCATCAGCTGGCTCATGCCTCCAGAGGAGTATGAACCTCTGGAATGAAGAGTTTGCTTGTTTACTGGAAATCTGTGCTTTTAAGGCAATCTGTACTTTATTCACTGGTGCATTTGGTCAATTTCTGTGCCACTGCCTGCACGCTGGTGCCCTCTTCTGGAATCATGAATGCAGGGCTGAGCAAAATGGAGGTGCTTTGAAAGGTAGGCTGAGGAGACAGAACCTCTGGATGGCACTTCTTAAAATTCTTCGTTGGCAACGATTGAATTTTGGCCTCTGTGTTAACCAGAGAAATAGCTATTAGGAATTTTGACTATTAGGTATTGTTTTTTTTTGAAAGGCCCTAAAATCACGTATAAGAAAGATGAAGTCTCTTCTAGAGAAAATGTATTCTGTATGTGTCAAAAATGGGTTCATTTGGGGCAATTTAAGTCAGTATTAATTTCTACTGGGCGCTTACTAACACTTGTATACAATATAAATAGCAGTTTCCATTAAATAAAATACTGTCAGATGTCATTATCTCACGCAGTTATGCAAATAACCAAGCAATTTGAATCTTTTTTTAAAAACATATTTCTTTATTGATTTCAGAGAGGAAGGGAGAAAGAGAGAGAGATAGAAACATCAATGATGAGAGAGAATCATTGATTGGCTGCGTCCTGCACACCCCCTACTGGGGAACGAGCCCGCAACCCAGGCATGTGCCCTTGGCCGGAATCGAACCTGGGACTTCAGTCTGCAGGCTGATGCTCTATCCACTGAGCCAAGCCGGCTAGGGCGCAATTTGAATCTTAATGATGTAGGGGTAGGACTAGGGATGAAAATGGATCTGGTGATGGGAGCTGACAGTACACTGAGCATTTACATGGAACTTCTCACTTAATCTTCACAACAGCATGGGGGTTGGTCTGTTATCTCCATTTCATAGATGGGAAAACTAAGGCTCACAGAGAAGAATGAACTTACCCAAAGTCTCACAAATGGTGACTGATGGAACCAATGTTTGAACCTTAGCGGTTCACTTGGATGGAACTTGCTTTTAGCAGCTTCTAAATTAATAATTGTTACTCATTGGCAAATTGAACACTTGCAACTAGAATCCCATTAATAAATGATGGGAGACCTCCTGATTCTATAATGCAATCGTGTTCAGATGAATGCAGTACCAGGTATTTCTGTTTTGGCACATTTCAGGATTCCTTGGTCATATGGCACACTACAGCCTCTCCCAGGGGATCCTACCCCCAATGTGGGGGGACGACTATTCCTGTACTGAGTTTCCACAGGGAGGGGATGGTTGCTGTGGCTACCAGACAGCTTGCCTGGACATCCTGTGGACACCCTAAACTTCTCATGTCTTCGAACCAAACTCATGGCCTTTTCTCCTTCTGTCTCCTGTTCCTCTGCATATGGACACACACGCTGTTATATACCTCTCTCTTCCTCTTGTATTCATTACCTTTGTTGGGGCATCACATTCTGCCCAGCTTCTAAGTCAGAGTTAGCCTCTGCCCTCTCTGTGAACACCACTCAACACACATCCCAAATCACCCATTAGGTTCTTTCATTTTACTTTCTAAATATCTTTCAGAGCAGACTTTTATATATATATATTTGCATGAACTTACTTTCAGTTTAGTTTCTTGTCTCTTGACCAGTCTGTTTTGAGAACTTTCCTAGGTGATTTCTTGGCCTTCAATTTTGTCTCCCTGCTCTTTTTCCTCCATGCTGTAAGCAAAAGTGATCTTCCCCAAATCCAAGTCTGATTCCTTACCTTTTCCCCAGGATAGGCCTAGAGTGGTTCCTCATGCCGTGCAGTGGTGACTCGAGTCCTGACATTATCTCAGAATCATCTTGGACCTTAAAAAGAAAAGTGCTGAGGCCACGTCAGGCCAGCAGAGTGGGAATTCCCTGGAGTGGGGCCCTGGCACATGTCATGTCTGGAATGTTCACATACCCTCCTATCAGGCTGTCTACTTGGATATCTAATAGTCATCTCAAAGTTAACATGTTTAAATGGAGCTTCTTTCTCTCAAAACTTGTGCCAACTTTGACCTTCCCCATCTAAGTTGATGGCAACTGTGCCTTTCAATTTCTTCAGACCTCCCATGACCACTTTATATATAAAAAAAGTCACTCACCCCAAAACTGGGAATTCTAATCTCTTCTTTCTTTGCTCTTTTTTTCCCCCATAGCAATTGTCACCTTAGCACAGGGGTGGGGGACCTTATTTGCTAAGAGCCATTTGGATATTTATAACATCATTAATGGGCCTTATAAAATTATCAACTTAAAAATTACCCTGCTATATTTGGTCACACATTTAATTAACTCACCCCTAATGCGTTGGCAGGGCCAGACCAAATGATTTCACAGGCCTTATACAGCCTGTGGGCCGGAAGTTCCCACCCCTGTTCAAGCATATTATATGCTCATTGATTATGTCTGTAGTTTATTTTTAGCTCCCCTCAATAGAAGGATGTGTTTGTTTTGTCTTTTTTGTCCTTTCGTTTTGTTTACTGAAGTATTCCAAACACCTAAAGCATTGCTTGGCACATGCTAGGGAATTTGTTAATATTTGTTGAATCATACCAGAGAATGACTAGCAATAGTAAAATGAATATAGAGGGTTTAAAGGACTTGAGTACTGGAGTCCCACTGCCCATGTCCAGCCCTGTGCCCCAGCTTCCATCTGTGAAATGGGTCTACCATTTCGTAAGGTTGAGGATCAAATGAGACAATCCCTACGAAACACTTGTCTGGTGGCTGGCACATGGTTACTTATGTTAGATGCTGTCGGGTGAATGCTAATACTGGAGGTGTTGTAGTTGTTCTGAATCATTTCTCATTGACGTTTCCTTCAACATTGGATTATGTACATCTCTGCAATGCCAGAGGAATGAACACCATAAATAATGATAGCCAATAAGATTTCCTTTCTTAGTGACAATTTATGCCTCCAGGTTTTAAGTGTATCTTTCATATGATGTTACTTAGACCTCTTCTTGACTTTCATTCTGGCCACGAAAGCTGTGCATTTGACCCAGCTTTCACGAGTCTGTTGGTCCCAGACTCTGTGTCTGTATCTTCTGCCTGAAGCATGACAACAGGGTCGTATTGCTCTCTCTGGTCTTTTTATCCCACTTGCAAGTGAGGTCATTTCTTTCCACTCTTGGGGATTCCTCTGCATTGCCTTTGCCATGCTTATACAGGGTGGGGCCAGCGTAAGTTTATAGCTGTTCATCTGGAAAGTAATACAATAATTAACAAATAATAGTACAAGAATAAACTGTGTTTGGTGTATTCCCAACTGTAAACTACTTTTGTTCTACCCTGTGTATAAAATTTAACAAGGCGGCTGTTTGTTGTTGTTTTGTATGTTGTTTTGTATGTATATCCCAGGACATATTTTATAAATGCAGGAGGAAAAACGTTGACACCTTAGCCTAGTTTATTTATTCTAGTTTTAATACCACAATTAAATAATTTAAAGATTTTTTTCAAAATTTAAATTCAAAATAAATAGGAAATAAGATAATATAGTTAGTGCCCTCTGCTGATGTCGGTTTCTAGAATGTTCCCCGGGATTAATTATAATGAATTAGAAGTTTGTGCTGCATGTCATTGATAGCAGAACATAGAGGACATGGAGACAGATCATTGCCCAGTTCTTGCATTTTTTGACAGATATTGAATAACTTCGATCTACTCTTGTGATGTGGATACAAAATGAAATTCAAGGTAGTGGTAGATGAGAGATGGGTTTTTAAAAGGAAGAGCTATAATAAAAGTATATACCAGAATCTTGTGCTCTGAAAATGCAGTGAGGGGAGTTGGAGCATGATTCTTAGAAAAGTAGTTATTTCACCTGGACTTGCATAGGATCAGTAAGAATTTGCAGAATTTTGGGTAGCCCAGTATTTGGGGGTGGAGGTAACAAGAGTGGCAAAGGGAACAACATGTGAAAGGGGTATAAAAGCACAGGTAATATTTCCGTGTGGCCCAAGTGTGAGGACAGTGGTCCGGTGATAAATCTAAAAGAGGAGGCATGTGATCACATCTGTGGTGACAGTATGCAGGTTGGGGGGAAAGGCTGAGCATACAGAGAAAAGAGGGTAGGGTCTTCCTTTTGTATGTAGAGAAGAATTGGTGGGTCCTAGGCAAGTGAGAGACGGTCTTGATAAAACTATAGAAAACTAGTAGGAGTAAAAATGTAATCACAGAAGCAAGTCAAAACAAACCTGGAGGTGTGGCGGAAGTGCCCAAAGGGCCTGGGGGCAGGTGCAGCCTCCTCTGCTCACAAATTGATTGACAGGTGTGGTGACCAGAGGCGCCAGATTCCAGGCCCTGTCCCCCGAGCTCAGCCCTCAGATGGCCCACTGCCTAGAGCCTGCATGCTCCGTGGGGCACCCCAGGACCAGGAGCTGGGGGGTCCCAGGGCTCTGGGGCAGGGGTCCCGGGGTGCCCCTCCTTCCTCGGGACCTGTCGTTCCAGTCCTCATCTTTCCCCCGGATCTAGTGTTCAGGGCGGAACAACGGAGCGCACCCCAGCAGCTGCTGACCCTCTGTAACCCCATGGGAGAGTCCTGTGCACAGCACCTGCCGAGTACACAGTGTTTGACGCAGAAGGATATGTGAAGCCTCAGTCCTGCGTTGACATTGTGATTCACCACCTGGCCCCGTGTGCCAGCCACTGTATGTCCAGGACCACTTCCGCATTGAGCTGTCTGAGGAGGGAGCTGAGGCTGAGTGTTGGGGTGCAAGGACTTCACCTCGGTTTTGAGGGCCCCAGCCTACCGAACTTCAGGGACATCCTGACCTAACGTCCCTCCTGGGCCTCCTTTCTGGACAGCACCACCCATGACCAGACACCTACCTGAGAAATCCCGCCCACAGCTGGCTACCAGCTCCTTCCTCCTGCTCTTGCTGACTGGCATAGTCTCGGTGGCCTTCCTGCTGCTCCCACTCTAGGATGAACTGGGTAGCCAGTTGCCCCAAATCCTGCATGTCTCCCTGGGACAAAAGTTGGTGGTGGCCTACATCTTGGGCCTCCTTACCATGGTCTTTCTCCATACCTGAGTCCCCTCCCCGGCAGGGATGTGGACCTGAGACAGCCACTGTGATGCTCATACCTTGCCTCAACTCCTACTCCCTTCTTCTTCCTGCCACCCCCTCCACCCTTGACAAAAAAAAACAAACACAGGGATTTGTATTCATTTTCCAAGTCGAATAAAATAAATTTGCAAAATTAAACTGAAAAAAGAAAACCCACAAAAAAACACACACAAATCTGGGAGGTAGCGTGATTGTGAAAAGCACTACCAATTCAGTCAGAGAACACCATTATTGAAATTCTTCAAATAAAGCTGAGGAGAGCAAACATTTCAGGAGATAGAGTCCAGTTAAATCTGAATTTCTAGATAAACAAGGAATAATATTTTAGTGTTCAGAATGCCCATACAATATTTGAAATGTACTGAAAATTGTTTTTTTATCTGAAATTTAGATTTAGGTGGGTGTCCTATTATTTTTATTTGAAAAATCTGGTAATCCTAGTATGATAAAAATGAAAAAATAAAAGGTCATGAAAAGGCTTGGTGGTCAGACTCAGTGATCTGATTTTTTGTATAGTGTTACCATGTGTGCTTGGAGGTGTGAGATACAAGCATTTGATAGAACACAGGGAGAATCTTTTGGGAAATGTTTTCTACATTTAAGTCACTGGTAGGGATTTCACCTTATGAGATTATTAAGAAGAAAAATGGAACTATAGAAAAGGGGAAATTGAAAAGCATCTAATATTCAACAGACTAGATGGACAGTGTCTTGTGTATTCCAGGAAACAAAATGGGTGTCATTCTCTCGGAGAGGGACCATCACGCCGCTTGATCCAATGTGAACAAGGCCGGGCTGCCATTGTTGTTTATGTTCTTCATATACAGTGGCCCCTGTGTTCTGGCTCCTGTTTTTATTGAGGCTCTGAAAGCATTACAAAAGCCCCAACAATAAACACTCTGCTGAGAATGTGAGGTCATAGTAATGTGACCTCACAGGGAGCCAGTTCTTTGGAATCCCTAGAAGACCAGCAGACTCTGGAGTTGTGGGCGAATGGATACTGGGAAGGGGCTGAGAAGAGGAAGTATGGCCCATGCGCACCCTGGGCTCCATGATGAGCTTCTCTTGGTGTCTGTCTTATTGCTGGTGAGTTTGTCTTGCCATCTTTTCGGATACATTCTGACTTAAAAGGAGCAATCTCTGTTCTCATTCAAATAATCTGGTAAATTGTGAAGTGGGACAGAATGAAGCCATCTAGGAATGGAGGTATTTAACCTCACTTTATTCTTAATTTTTTATTTTACTAAAATCCAGAGAAATCTGATGCCTACAGATTTTAATATTACCTTCTGGTGAATGTGAGGAAAATGAGAAATAGACTGGACTGGGAAAGCTAGTAGAAAGAGGAGGCAAATGTGAGGAATGAGAAACATGAACAATAGGAATAATTTTGGCTACTACATTTAAAAAAATATGCTCATTAGGATAAGTATCTTGTATTTAAACAAAATATTTGCAGTACGATGTATAAACTACATGTTTGCCTGGAGTGATTAAGTATATGCCGTGAATTTACCCTGAGAAGTGAACAATAAGTACCAGTTTAAGTGAGAAGAAAATTCTTTCTTTGACATTTTCCTGCAACATGATAGTTAATATATAGAGTAAGAGAAGGCATGGGAACACAACTCCAGGGATATTTTTATTTATTTATAAAAATTACTTGATTTTAACTAAAATCATTCTTGGAATAAATATTTTACATTTCACCACTTATGTGAGAAAACACAAAGTTGTCTTTAAAAGAAATTTCTTCTATGAGTTTATTTTTTATAGGTTTTCCATATGTAATAATTAAATATTCATTTTCCGATAAGATAAATTTCACAGAACTGGCTGGGTAATGTCAACTCTCTAGAGCAGTGGTTCTCAACCTTCTGGCCCTTTAAATACAGTTCCTCATGTTGTGACCCAACCATAAAATTATTTTCGTTGCTACTTCATAACTGTCATGTTGCTACTGTTATGAATCGTAATGTAAATATCTGATATGCAGGATGGTCTTAGGCGACCACTGTGAAAGGGTCGTTTGACCGCCAAAGGGGTCGCAACCCACAGGTTGAGAACCGCTGCTCTAGAGGAAGGTTTAGAATGAAAAAATATTTAAATGTATTTGCATGAAGGTTTCACCATGATGAAGCAATTTATTGTCATTTGTAGGTATTTCTGCTGGAAACTTATTTAAGGTGGTTACCGGGCATCCTGGTTCTCCTGGATCAGCTCTAGTTTGTGTCTGTTGTCCTGGAATTGACTACATTTTCACATTTGACTTTGACTTTAAGAAAATGAAGTAATACCATGAATAGTTGCAGTGAAATAAGTCAGCAAGGGTTTGATAAACCCCTACCTTGTATTTCCAGCTTCTCCGAAGTCTCTTCTGGAAGGTGTGATTGGCATGTGCATAGAACAGAATTTTTCTGTGGTTGATTGAGTCTCAGAGACAGTGTGGGGTAACCTTTCTTTTTTTTTTTCCTTCCTGATAGTCCCCTTCAGGACAGCAAGTAGCTGGGAAAGTGAGCTTGGGGAGGGACTGCTGGGGACAGTTAACTCCCTCAGGTCTGGCAGGGTTGGGGGAAGTCAGGGACTTTGCCCCTAGGAGCTACTTGGTGTATCAGCTGGTTGTACAGTAGCCCAACTACATTTCAGTGCTAGTGAAGCTGCCAGGCTAACACTTAGTTGGTGGATTAGTGGAAAATGGGAAATTATAATTTAGATAGAATAGGTGACAAAGTAGAGTTTGAGCAGTTTTTAAAATACTCATCTTTGCTAACGTGATTTTTGTATTTCATTGTGTAAATTTACAATGAATTTCTTTCTATTGGTAATGCTTATTTTACTTGTAATAATTACAATTACATTTTGAATGATTGGTCATCCCTGTTCCCTCTTCAGAGTATCCTGTTTTAGACAATAAATGGTTACTATACTTACTAGTACTATTCAGACCAAGTTAAAGAAGTATGGGATAAGGCAAGGACACCCAAACTACTGTATGGACCTCTTTCAGCCTTGCCTGAAATGGCTCTTAAGTTCTTAAAAGTTGTAAAAAAACAACAGAAACAAAGAATCGTGTGGAAGGGGCCTTAGGTGGCCTACAAGTCCAAATATGTACTCTCTGGACAGAAACATTCTGACTAGAGTCTGTTGTAAATGTGTTGGAAGGCTACTTACGCACAGGAGTTCATCATGAAATAGCTTTGTTTTATTACCAAGTTAAAATGAAGATTTGGAAATTACTGTGTTCTCATTGGTTTTATTTTTTTTAACAAAATCACCCATTTATTTTCATTACTCAGAAAAAAATGATGGGTAATTTCTTTTTATTGTGTTCTTTATTTTTTTATAAAGTATATATTTTAAAATTTATCTTTATTGAAAGTATTGCAGACGTCCCCTTGTTTTCTATTAACCCCTTCCACTCCACTCCCGCCCCCTTCCCAGGTCTTCACCGCACTATTGTCTGTGTTGATGGGTTATGCATACATGCATATAAGTTCTTTGGTTTTTGTGTCTGTGTGATGTAGCATTCTACAGCCAGCCACAGACTCCTTTCTAGAACAGAAGTTTCACAGTATGGTCTGTGGGGCTTCCCAAGACCCTTTCAGTTGGTTTGTGAGATCAAAGTTATTTATAATAACAGTACAGCATTATTTTCCTGTTTCACTGTGTTGATATTTGCATTGATGGTACAAAAGCAGTGGGAGGGAGTGTCTTAGCACTAATCAAGGGAGTAGCACCAAACTGTTCTAATTGCTATATTGCACTGTACTACCATGCACTTGAAATAAAAACAGACCAGTTTCACCTAAAAATATCCTTGATAAAGCAGTACGCATTAATTACATTTCAATCCTTGACTACATGCCTTTTTCATTTCTCATGGGATGAAATGGAAAATATGCATAAAGCACTTCTGCTCCTGATGGTCGTCTCCAGGAAAAGCACTTGGACATAATTAGAGTTGTGAGCTGTAAACTACTCCCTTTTTTCATGAAATGCCATTTTTCCTTCAAAGTATGACTGGAAAACTAGGTTATTGGCAAACATTTTCTTGGATATTAATAGTGTGTCTATCACTTTAAGGAAAACAACTCACAATTTTTATTGCCAATGATAAAATGTGGGCTTCCCATCAAAAAAATTAGAAGTTTAGAAGACTTAGATCCATACCAAAAATTCGACAACTGCCCAATACTTAGACTTTCTGAAGATATTATTAGCAGTGACATTAATGAATGTGATTTTTCTTCATATTTCATAATGAAATATGTCAACAGATATTTTGCAAATGACCATTGTATGTTGCAGAATCATTTCTGGTAAAAGATCCATTCAAAATGTAAGATAGATTTAATTTTCCTACAAAACATTCATTGATACAGTTTAGATTCTATATTGCAACTAACCTTTAAGAACTTACCACTGTCTTATTTGGGTGTCATATCAGAAAATAATATCTACAGTGATCTGAAAAGGATATTAAGATTAATTAAATATCTGTGTGACGCTGTTTTTTCTTAATCTATTTCAATCAAATCAATACATTAATGCAGCTTGAATGTCAAAATGGCTATGAGGATGCAGCTGTCTTCTAGTAAGCCAGCCATTAAAGATATGTGTAAAAATGTGAATTATGGTTGTGTCTCTCACTAAACTTTGTTGTTTTGGAAAATATAGTTATCTTTAATAAGAATATATTGTTTATTTTCATGATAAGGATTTTTAAATGAATTAATATTTGAAAATGTTCTATTTTAATTACTAATATAGTGGATATCAATAGAGAGAACTCACATAAACAAAGGTCTTTGGAGTCCTCCATACTTTTAAAAATGAAAAGGTCCTGAGAACAAAAGGTTTGAGAACTGCTTATCCAGGATTTAAGCAATCACTTCTTTAGTGCATTGAAATAGTAAGTGACAATATTTTATGAATAATTAACCAGTTAACTGCCATGATACTTTGAATTTAATTAAAAAAGGTCCACCGTTTGTGTCTATAGATGCTTATGGCGTACAAATGGTTAAGCATAAAAGTCTCATTTAAAATGGTTTTTTCATTTAGTTGGTTGTACAATATCATGATAATTTTTTCAGCTATTTTCCTTTTTTTGCCATGCAAGAAAAATCTTGACTTCTTTTTCCTTCTTTTTCAGTTCTCGCAGCCATGCTGGGGTGAAAACAGGACTGCTGGAGACTCATGCTGAAATGGGGAACACGGAAATTCTGGAAAGGGAGCCCTCAGAAAGTCTCAGTAATGGCACTAGCAGCAACGTAGAAGCAGCCAAGAGGTTGGCCAAACGCCTTTATCAACTAGACAGATTCAAAAGGTCGGATGTCGCAAAGCACCTAGGCAAGAAGTACGTTCTGTCCCAAGGCCGTGTGTGTGTGTGTGTGTGTGTGTGTGTGTGTGTGTGTGTGTGTTTGCGTGCGCGCTTGCTTTTATATTAATAACCAAATCTATTTTGCTTTCTTATAGCAATGAATTTAGCAGACTAGTTGCAGAAGAATATCTGAAGTTTTTTGATTTTACAGGAATGACGCTGGATCAGTCTCTCAGGTAAGATTAAATTTCTATTCTTTTTGCCTCCAAAAAATTTCTCCTAAGAAGAGAAAGTAATGTGCTGAAGCTAAAATCTGATTTTTATTTGTTTAGATTTTTAAAAAATTTTATTTCAGAGAGGAAGAGAGGTGAAGAGAGAGCTAAAAAAATTTGTGATGAGGGATCATTGGCTGCCTCTTGTGCGCCCCATACTAGGGATTGAGCCCGAAACCCGGGCATGTGCCCTGACCGGGAATAGAACCGTGACCTTCTAGTTCATAGGTCGATGCGGAAAAACTGAGTCATGCTGGCCTCACTGATGTTTATTTTTTTTAAACTCAGTTACTTTGTGAATTTAGTTCAGATTGTAATATAAATATTAAATGTATCAGAAAATGAGAAAAATATATTGTTTTTATGAAATTACATGAACTCATATTCGGCATCTAGTAGGTGACATAGTAAAGAATGGTGGCAGCATAAGTCATGAGGAGAAATGGAATCTGTGGGAATTTGGTTTTCATGTGGTCAGTTTTTTAAAATGCAGTTTACATAGACTGTAGAATTTGAGATATTTTTCCTAAGCATTTGTTTACAATACCAATTAACCTTTTAAGACAGTACTTTGGAGTTAACTCATGAATGGAATAAAAATGAATATCAACATAATCAGCAGAAAGTATCTGTAAAAGTGTGTCAGGCAGTAACACTTTTTGCTCATGTGTTCATATGAAGATGACTTACACAATCTGACCCTCATTTTTCACAACGTATTGTACTGTACATTTCTAACAGCAGCTGGAGGTAGAACCCAGTCAGCATCTAATCTTACGAAGTTTATAACATGTCAGAGCCTGGAGGAATTCTGAGATCATGTGTGTAACCTGCTAGTTTTACAAAGCAGGAAACAGCCCTGGGGGGTGAAGGAGGGCTGTTTGGATTATAAAGCACACAGAGACTTCTGTGGCTCTTTGCATGAATCAAGGGTATTCATAGGTTTTGCAATGAAAACAGGTAAGGGTGGAGGAGAGATCTATATTTTTGTTTTGCTTTGCTTATGTGATTTATTTTTTAAAAGTTAGAAAAAATAAAGTTTTATCAGTATAATTTAGATTAACAGTCTATAAAGAGCAACATTTTCATCATAGAAATAAGTTTTATTGTATGTTTCTTTTAATAATAATATTTCTTAGAGCATTTTAAATGATTTTTTTCTTTCCCATCTCATGGGAATGCATCTACTTTGTCAAGTGAGGGACATCTGGTTTTATCTGTAACTAGTGTCCTGATGCACAGATTCATGTACATTGGAAGGAAATTAATTAGAAGAAATATTTTAATATCACTATTCGCCTCTTGCTAATGAAAAGAAAATAGGATTCTACCAAGTCTCCTACCTACCTACTCTAGGATTTCTGTGAGGATCAAATGAGATGAGGCATGGGAAAATGGTTCACAAACATTTGATTAAAGTGTAAATGTTTGCACTTGGCTATAAAGCAAGTCATGTTCCTGGGCTGAAGAAACTCCAAGGATCCTAGTCACTAGGGAGAGGAAGCTGGGCATTGCTACTTGATGTCATTACTCGGCGCCCACAGTGACCATTTCCAGGCTGGGCTGGGCTGGGCTGTGGGCTGCATTTTGGCAGCATCGGCTGCGATTTGGTGGGGTGTCGCTCTGGGGTGGTGGGGCCTGTGTCCCACTTGAGGGAAGCCGAGTGTTGGTTTGTCAGTGCCAAGTCCGTGGTGCCATTTCTTTTTAAATGGCCAGTGCGCTTCATGGCAGCTCCTGCATTGAGCGTCTGCCTCCTGGTGGTCAGTGCATGTCATAGCTACCAGCTGGACGGTTGGATGGACACTGAGGCTTTTATATATATAGATAGATAGTACTCTCAATGACTCTGATTTGGGCTGTGTGTGTGGTTCTGGGAATATTTTCTATTGTTCAAAGAAGTTTTATACACAAATTAATTTATTCCTAACTTATGGAATAAATAGAGTTTTATCTTTCAATTTCCTCCTCATGTAACAATTTATTTATGTGGTGATAATAGGTGAAGTAAAATTAACAGAAATCTATTATGCACATGACAATATAATTGTAATTTTAGCAGTGGATCAGTGGCAATTATAGTCATGTAACAAAATGGCAAAAAAACTGTGATTCATGTAGAGTTTTAAAACATAGCCTATATGGTTTTGCGTTTAGTCTTAAGTATTCTTTGGTTTTTACTCAACTGATCTTTTTAAATGGCTACCTGAGTCATATGAGGAAACTACCTACCTTTCCAAGGCTTTTTTTGATGTATTGGCCACCACGTTATTGTCCTGTCATCTTTTACATTGCCATTTAAGAGAATTGAAATGTCAGTCTGAATTTATACTGAATGGCCATCTATTAAGTGATTTTTTAAAAAAATAACTGCAGCATATCTTAATTTGTGTAATTAATTTCTTATGCTTATATGAATTAACTTTAAATGTCAAACATAAAGAGTGTGATAATGTTTTCTAAAAGTTCATCTCCCCCACCCCCAAACTCTTTTTTAGGTATTTCTTTAAAGCCTTTTCGCTTGTGGGAGAAACTCAAGAACGAGAGAGAGTTTTAATACACTTCTCCAATAGATATTTTTATTGTAACCCGGATACCATTGCTTCACAAGGTAATCTGATGGAAATGCTTGGATTTATTATGAAAATCATCTAAATATTTCTTTCTAAGAATAATATTATGAACAGTCAGATTTACTTCTTTCTAGTCTATTTGTACAATATTTATTTAATGTCAAATCAGAATCACTAGGGAGTTGTTTCCTACTGGTGTTCTCTTTCAGTGTGAGCATTTTCTCATGTCATCAAATATTCTTTAAAAAGCGTGATATTTATTGATGCATGATTTCTTTACTCTCAGTTATTTTTCTCTATTTTCTAGTTCCAGAGTGTGACAATATTTTTTAAATTGCTTATGCTTGTCACTGAGATTTTATGTGCAAAATGGATTGTAATAAATGAAATTCCAGTTTTCATGTTTCTTCTTGCTCAGCTCCTGATCTCTAATTTCTTGATGAGGTGCATGTGTGCTTAGTTTCGGAAATATTTACAAATCTCACGAGTTTATGGTGTGTCTCTGGTTCTTTTGTTTGAAAGTAATCAAAACAACACTGACCACTGACTTGTTTATGTTTATTGTGTTATTTTTAAAAAGCAACTTTAGCTTTTGATGTACCTGATGAAGAGCGGTCTTTCCTCCATTTTAATTCCTACAATATAGCAAAGTGTTCAGGGCTTGAACTCAAGTGCATTTATTTGCCATTGGAGACTCCTCCATAGGGTTACACATTCTGGAATAAATGACTGAGAGTAGATGCACTAGAAATGGTAATTATCTCTCAGCTTCAGTATTACCAATTAATTAAAGATAAGTGTATTTGATATTGAATAAAGTAATTGTTTGCCCCACCCCCAATCCTTCGGAATATAACTAAACAACTATCTGATGATTAAAGTCACATTCCTGATTTTGTCTGATTCATAGTATCTTGGACCATTCAACCTAAATGTTTTGTTTAAAGCAGCAGTTCTCAACCTGTGGGTCGCGACCCCTTTGGTGGTCAAATGTCTCTTTCACAGGGGTCGCCTAAGACCAGCCTGCATATCAGATATTTACATTACGATTCATAACAGTAGCAACATTACAGTTATGAAGTAGCAACGAAAATAATTTTATGGTTGGGTCACAACATGAGGAACTGTATTTAAAGGGCCAGAAGGTTGAGAACCACTGGTTTAAAGAATAGCAAAAAAGAAGATAACTATTCATTCCTGTCTATATTATAGCCAGAGAACTAATACCCAAATAGTAAAGATGCTGTGGAAGATGCAAATCCTGGCTTTCGTTAACCTGGCAGGTGTGGCTCGGTTGAGTGTCGTCCTGTGTCCCAAAAGGTCACCAGTTTGCTTCCTGGTCAGGGCACATGCCCAGGTTGCATGTGTTCTCTCTCTCTCTCTCTCTCTCTCTCTCTTCCTCTCCCTTCCTCTTTCTCTAAAATCAATAAAAACATAATTTGAAAAAATGAAGTCACATTCCTATCTCTGAAATGGAAACATCTTTCTTTTTTTCTTTCTTTCACTATATTTAGATAATTTATTCACTGTTTCTATCACTGTCAGCATTGAGTTGAGAATGCCAGGGATAGAAGAGGAAAGGGTTGTTTTTATTAGAACCTTCGTCAAATACTAAGATGTTAACATGACATTCCTGAGTGTAATAGGAAGATGCATTTGTGCAATCACTTGCCTGTTGATAGGATAGTTATCAACTGAGTTTAACAGATACTTTCAGGAATTTGTTTTAAATGTATTTAGAATTTGTGATAATAAAATGAGACTGGAATAAGTATTCTTTTAGGTTCTTAGTAGCATCTACGTACTAGTAGAGACTTTAATAACAAATCTACTATACTTAAAGGCATGCTTTGGAAAAATACGCTGTCTTACTGTACTTGGGTTGAGAATTAGAGAGAAGAAGAAGACTTGGAAATGAGAAGCTAAACTCAGTGCTTTTACCTTTTTTTATATAAAGTAAGAAAAGTAATGCTTCTATATAAGTGTGAAATTTTTTCCGGCTTGGGCAACTTTTTCCCCTGAATATTTAAATTTAAAATTTTCACAGATTATTTTAGTATTTTGCTTTTGTCTGATTCATAGTATCTTGGACCATCCAAACTCTATGTTTTCTTTAAAGAATGGCAAGAAAGAAGATAACGATTCCTAATTATATATTGTTAGCCAGAGGAGTAATACCCAAACAGTAAACTGACAAAGATTCAAATCGTGGCTTTCTTTAACTTTTGCTTCTTTCCTAATTCACTTTCCTCCCAGGAAGTTAAAAAAAAAAAAGAACAGTACTAAACTATTTATTTTCATATCTGTTGTTAAAATTGAGAAGATATAAATAAAAAAATTATCTCATTTTCCAGAGATGATAATCTCTTTTAATATCACCTTATATATTATTCCAGATGTATTTATATTTAAATGGAATTATACTACATATAATGTGTTTTTCATATATTAATTTCTTGTGAAATATCTTTCCACTTCAACATATATACTTGGACAACATTTTAAATTACTTAAACATAACAGAAATATGTTTTTGGAGGGTCATATTTACTTGCTCCCTATTATAATTAGTGTTTCTTTGAATATCCTTGTATGTTGTGTAGATTTTTTATTTCCTTAATGTAAAGCCCAGAAGTAAGTTTGCTGTGTCAAAGGACATTGTTTCAAAGCTTAAAGATATGTACTATCAAATTGTCCTCCTGAGAGGTAGGAATAATTTACTTTATCCAGTAGAGTCCAACTCTCTGCACTGAGGTCTTTTTAATGATTTATTCTTATCTGATTTCTGTCTCCCCAAGCAAATATGAGTACTTGTGCCTAGCTACAGTATTGTGCTTTCATATATATTGTGTTCTTAATATATGCTATTTTAATGAGAATAGGAGTCTAGGAAATAGTGAATTAATGCTTTCTGTTCTTGTCTCTTTCCTTAGACGGCGTCCATTGTCTCACCTGTGCAATGATGCTTCTTAACACAGATCTCCATGGCCATGTAAGTGTATGGTTGTGAACTGTCTTACAGAAATCCAAAACGCCCCAATCTGTGCTTTTTGTTCATACACGTTTATTCTCTGCCTCCCTTTCTCCCATTGTCTTCATGGCAGGTAAGTAAACATAAATCTTTGGGAAAAGAAATAACTATTTCACATGCTAGCATAGAAAAGTAGAGAGATAAAGTGAGAGAATCATAATTTTAACACTGTCCTCACAAATCTCACAATACTGCACTAGGAATTCCTTTTAGTTTCCAGGAGGTGGATTTAGAATAGCTTAGTGACTTGTAGACATATGTAGCAGGTGTGCAGAGTAGACCAAAAGTGCAGATACTTTCAGGGGACATTCTTGGGTAATAGAGCGTAATATGAAAGTGCTGGGATTCCAACAATCGAGCCTTGAACTAAGTATCCTAATCTAATATTCATCCGACTAGTTATAGGAATGACCAATCAGGGGACTGTGCTGACCTTGTTTTTCTGTTACCAGAGAAGCAAGTGTTCTGTGCTTTCTCCTCTGCCCACCATGTAATATAACAATTGCAACTCTTTCCCTTTCCTTTCCTCCCACTCAATTTCTCAATCTTACTTTCAGCCAAAGGAAACAGTTTTGAGAAGGCTGTCCCCATGTAACACTGATCCCAGAATGGGGAAACTTTCATCTCGGATATTTTGAGGTCTCATCCACATATCAATGTTGTGTATTTAGTGTCTGTTGACTGAGAACAAGTATAATGAAGAAAAAAAAAAGAATTCAATAACCAGATTTAATAGAACTTCTATGGAAGTTGCTAGATTTGGGGGGATTTGTTTCTATTAAAAGCTGATTACTTTGATACTACTTTCAAATAAACATGTGTCTTATTAATTGCAATAATTTGAAATAGACGTAAGTAAAGGTGTGAGGTTTATTATTTACTCAGATAACTCAGATGCTTGATGTCCAAACAAGCCATGGGCACTCTGGGTTCAGAACCACAGCTCTCGATTTGCTCTGGTTTTGTCTTCAGACTACTTGTGAGTAATTGAAAGGAGATTAAATGAGCATCACACTTTTTTTGGCAACTACGACATAAGAGATAGTTTACCTAAATGGACATTTTAATATTATCTGGAGTTATGCCAATCATGCATAATTAACAGTTGGCTGAAGTGGCAGAATTACATATAAGAGGGAGAAAATTATAAATACAAGTAAATCTCTCTATAGTATCTTCAAAATCATGTTTTTGGTGATTATTAGTTCTTAGTTTTATTTTCATAAATGTATTCTGTATACTTTAAATTGTCTACTATTTAGGTTTTGTGTATTAGAGTCTTTAATCCTTATTTATAATGC
Organism: Myotis lucifugus; assembly: GCF_000147115.1. Taxonomy (NCBI): domain Eukaryota; kingdom Metazoa; phylum Chordata; class Mammalia; order Chiroptera; family Vespertilionidae; genus Myotis; species Myotis lucifugus. The sequence goes on along the minus strand of NW_005871242.1, from coordinate 414,262 downwards.
CTATTGTTACAAGTCTGTTGAATGTATAGTAGTAATCATAAGAACTAACTATATGATAATGTGTTTCTCTTCTCTTCCTCCTCTGGATTCCTTTAAAAAATAATTTGCCTTCTAGGTGGTAAGTTTTTACCCATAATTCTGGATGTAGCTTCTCTTGCATCATGGTTGCCTGATTGATTGTTATAGTGTCAGTCTGACTTATTAGCATGACCCTATAAAAGTGAATCATTTAAAATATAAAGTGAATTATTTCTAACTTCTGTCCCTATCCACCTTCTCCTTATTCTGCATTGCTTAGGCCCTCATCTCTTGTTTCTTACTCCAATGCCAGAGTAATTCTCTTGGGGAATGAACTAATAAACCATTTTGCTTTTCTTCCTTACATCATGTCATAATAGGAATACAACAGCATGACCTTTCTTGGAAGTGCTGAGACAAGCTTGTCTTCATGCTTTCAGTGGGGGAGGCATAACTTGGGAGATGAACTTCTTTTGGCTGTACTTTGTGAATCTTTCATGAGGGTTTCATTGACTCAAAGGAATGATGCATTAGAAATGCATTGGTATGGGTCTTTTGTTCTTCCTGCTAACTTTCTTACTAATAAAATGATAGAATGTATATTCATATAATAAATCTAACAGCATTACATGTTGAATGCCTTCCTATCTTTCTTTTTCTAATTTATTCTCTCATTCAATAAACACTTAGAGTGTGTCTGTTCCCTTCCAAGTTCTGTGCCATTTGAGTTAGGAGCAGAAATGAATGGGACATGCTCCTGGAAGTCATATCTCCCCTGGGGTGGTGCTGGCTAGGCTTACCTCCATTAGTCAGGTTTAACCGAGGAAGTGGCAGCAGGTCACTGTGGTGCCGTGGTGAAAGAGTACTGGAGGGATATTTTAATTATACATTGAGTTACAGTTAAACCTCTCTACAGCAGATAGAAACCCCCTCCCCCAATCTGAAGTATATACAATATTTGGGGGAGAAATTCACTCAGATGTTAAAATTATTTCATCGGAACTAAGAATGGCAATTCCCTTCAGTACCTATTTTTGAAAAATATGAATGATTTTTCATTATTTTAGCAATAGTATTGATTTGCTTTTACTGTCTGCAGGTTGTTTATTTCCTAAATATTTTATAATTGTGACCATGTGCCTAATTTGCCAAGTAATCTCTTACTTTTAAAATGCGTCGTCATCTGTGAAATATACATGTAAATTAAACTTGCACATAAAGGTGCATCTCTATTAGAACAAACTCTGGAGTTTATTTTTTCTCTTGCTATAATGGAACTAAGTTGTATTGAGTTTTGTTTGCACTGTCAATAAGGAAAGAGTTGAACATTTTTTCATTTAAGCCTGTATTTTATTAGAAATGATAGGAATAAAACCATCTGTCATGTTAGAATAAATTCAGACCATTCCTTTTCTGGATAAATCTTCAAATGCATTCACTCTGTTCACTACAACTGGCTCTCCTGTACCTCGATCCAGCCCTCCTGGCAGGAGTATTGCTGAGGCTGAAGACAAGTGGCACGGGCAGGACAATAGGCAGGCATTTCTCACCAGGGATGGCCTCTGAGGTGGCAGGAAGTTTTAGGTACAGAACTGAGTTGCAATGAAAAGTGGGATATATAGGTGCATAGTTCGTTAGCCAATTTCACAACTGAAAGTCAAAAGATGTCCACGAGACAGTGGCTGCCCAAGGTCAGGCCATGGTCAGAGGCAGTAGCCAGGACATTATTTTTAATCAAGATTCGTGACAAAATCTACCCGTTAACACTGTGGCCTGGGATGTTTAGCTCTTTCAACCAAAGTCTCTCTCTGCTTTTCCGTATTGGCAGAAGCCAGCCCACCCTGTGCAGTGGATGTAAGGGGGTAGGAGTGCTGTTGTTTTCCTGGAGTGGTGGCTCTCTCTGGTAGGCCAGGCATCCTGCCGATACTTTGCCTTGGGGATGTGTAGAGAGCGCTGAATAGCATCCTCAGGGCCTGAGTTTAATATAGGAGGCAGGACCTTACTGGCTTTTTGTATGTCTTGGGTTATAGGTTGGATAAGGAGTAAACCCAAGGCTAGTACACGATACTGGTAGGGGGACGAAAATGTCAAGGAATAAAGTGTAGGTTTTGTACCAGAGCAATGGTAGTAAAAGATGTGTGTAGTTCAGGTTCAGATAGGTCATAGGAATTGATTATTTTCAATCTGTAAACTGCATTGATAATTATGAGTTTTTAATTCTTAGGTTGTCTCTCTAGGATCCTAGAATTTTAAGTAATGGGTAAAATATTTGGTTTATTATCAGAAGTGGACAGTGAGTATTAGAAGAACTGGTATTAAATAATTTTAATTCTTTTACTTTTCATATTGTGCTACTTTTAGTTCTACCCTCAAAAGTCCCACAAACCTGCATGAGGTTGATAGATGGTTAGTATCCTCAGGAACTCTGTGTCTGTGATTGTCATTATTGTAACTGGCAGCTGCCCTAAGTGCATCTTTCCTGCTGCCTCCCCTTCCTCCTGCAGAGCTGTCTTCTCTGTGGATCCCTCCACACCCTCTGCCAGTAAGCCATCCCATCCCTGGGCTTCATTTTTTTCTTTCTTTTTTAAAATTCTTTATTATTGAAAGTATTACATATGTGTTGTCCCCTCCCCACCCTCATGCCCCCAGTTGTCATTTCTTTTCTATCTGGGCTTTATCCTGTTGTAGATTCCAGCCTTGGTCTTAATTGTCATTGAGCCAGTGCTGCCTCCTTTCTAATTCAGTGGTACTTAGTCTTTCCTTTCACCTGATTGGGAACTCCCTGGCCAGAGTGGCTTCCTCCAGGCTCCCACCCCCTGAAGCTAGCTTCTTGGTGATACTGAAAGTTCACCGAAGCATCAGGCCTAGATCTCAGAGATGCTAAGGGTTTCTAGTGAGACATGGAGTTCAGTTTTACTCTAATCATCAGGTGTGAAAATGTTTCTATAGAAAAATGTTATAGTTTCAAATTTTTTAATTTAAAAATGACCTTTAGAATACAATTCACTATCAAATTGGCAACTCTCTAGATTTTTATAGGAATCCTTATTAAGCATGTCAGACTTCATCATGTATGGCTGGATTTTCTTGGCTTCTATGACTCCAAATGAAAGCCTTTTTCTCTTCCTCCATTTCTCCATTTCTCCCTCTCTATGTTACCTCCCTTTTCCTCTTCCCTCTCTCCCTCTTCTCTTCCTTCATTCTTCTTTTCTCCATTTTCTCTCTTCTCTTCATTCTCCCTGTAGCTCTGTTTTTCTTTTTTCACCTGTTTTTTTTCAGTAGTTCTGCTTGTTTCTTTTAGAATAGGTTCATGCAAAATGGAAACTGCAACACTGATAGCTTTTATCAGTGAGTCAGTGGTGCTCATTAAGCCCTCATAGTATCTCATTTATACATTATTCAGTCACTGCATCCCTTCTCCTTCTGGCATTACAAGTTTTTCACATGTGCACAGCTAATTAGTAGAAAGCTAAAGAAAGCAGGAGAAACTCTATTAAGTCAGTTTTGCTCTTCCTTTTTTTCTTCAGATGTTTTGGGGAGGGTGGGAGAAGCGAGGATGAAGAAGGTGATTGAAACTTTTGGCCTCTAATCTTATTACTTAATTTAATGCTTGTCCTGTGACAACCAAGTTAAAAGTAGACTTTAGTTAGTCTTTGTAATGAGGTCAGTGTCTTTTCCGTTATCTTCAAGTTTCATAGGAAACTAGAGGCCTGGTGCACAAAAATTCATGCACTCAGCCCGGCCTGTGCCCTCTTGCAGTCCGGGAACTGGCAGTCAGACATCCCTCTGGCAGCCCGGGAGGCCTTGGGGGATGTCCACCTGCCAGCTTAGGCCTGCTCCCCGGAGGATTGGGCCTAAGCCGCAGTTGGACATCCTTAGCGCTGCCGAGAAGGTGGGAGAGGCTTCCATCACCACCACTGCGCTCACAGCTGTCAATCTGGCTTGTGGCCAAGCAGAACTCCCCCTGTGGGAGTGCACTGACTACCAGGGGGCAGCTCCTACATTGAGTGTCTGCCCCCTGGTGGTCAATGCATGTCATAGTGACCAGTTGTTCCTGGTTGTTCAGCTGTTAGGGTCAATTTGCATATTACCCTTTTATTATATAGGATTGTATTAATAAACCCATTAAGTGAATAACATACTTTTTTGTGAACAATAACTATAAGAACAAAATATTTAATGAAGAAAATACCCTTTAAAATGTTTTGCAAATCTCTTTTAAATTTGGCTTACTAGAAGACAGATTTTCTGTTTCTGCATTTAGTCTGTTGCAACTAAAGTTTTTCTAGAAAACACTATAACTTGTGTGAGAGAGAAGTGAAAAAAAATTTTTTTTAGTATTATTGTAAAAATAAGTTCAACCTCTTGGATGCCTGAACCATATTTTGACTGTATCACAATATTATTTTCAATTGCCATGTTATTTTGTTTTGTTGGGTTTTTTTTAAGTGTTTTAATTGATTTCAGCAAGAGAGAGGAAGGGGAGAGACAGAGAAACATCCATGTAAGAGAGAAATATCAATGGGTTACCTCCTGTACTTACCCCAACCAGGGATTGAACCTCAACCTGAGTGTGTGCCCTGACTGGGAATCAAACTGGTTACCTTTTGGTGCAAGGGACAGTGCTCAATCAACTGAGACACACCAGCCAGGGCTGCCATATTTTTCTTGATACCACTTCCGATTTCCTTTTCAATAGCAATGTATTACACAAGTGGTAGAAAAAAAAACCAGGAATATTTCAGATATCCCTAAAAGTTGTACTTTAAACACATTAGTTCTGATTGGGGGTTATGAAAGGGCACTTTGAATATCACAGCTGTAGCTTCGCAGTTTGGAAATTTACAAAGGATCCTGCTTTACCTGCTAATTGGGCATATAAAACAACGGACACCTGAGGGCAGCATAACACAATTAAACCTGTTTGATAGCGACGCCTGCAAAACAAAGGAAAAAGAGGAGCGTTAGCCGAGCTTCAGAATATAAGTAATTACCAAATCAGTGGTGTGCTTTTTACCATTTAGTGTAACATGTTGGAGGAGGTGGAATTGTCATGTGGGAGAGTTTGCCTGCTGTGGCTTTAATAGGCTGAGATTGAGGAAGCCAGATTTTACCAATGGATCCTGAGAGCTTTTAGTGTCTCCGAAGGCATCTTTTCCATAAAGCTTCTGGATTTTACACTATTAAAAATGGGAAATTTGGGATCATTCTGCCTAATCCTTTAACCTCTAGGTCAGATGCATGCTTTCCCAGTGGGTACCTGACAGCGGGCCTCCTAGCAGCTCTCCCTTAGGACTGGGGTTAGATTAGTCTTGGCTGGAGCTTGTAGAAGGTTCCATTCCCCCAGTCGTCAGGGAAGGCATGCTCAACACAAAGAGTTGGTCACACCTGCTGAGGTTTGGACAGTAGCTGGTATGCTTTCTGGGTCACTGTTAAGAATGAAACTCTTAACTTTCCCTCTTTGATCTCATTGTTACCACTGCAGTTGGGAGCTGATTATCTGCTGGGGTGGGGAAACAATGCCTTAACTTTAGCAAAGGAGAAATCTGAAATTAAGGCACAGAATACATCAGGATGCCTAGTCCCCTTGCATACTTGCTCATGATGTCCTCAGTTAACAATGCCCTTCCTTCTAGTTTTTTCTTTTAGACCAGGGGTTGGTAAAGAAGACCCACAGGCAAAATCAAGCAAGTAAAGTTGTATTGGAACACAGTCACACCAGTTTGTTTACATCTTCATACTAAAATGACAGTGTTGAGTAGCTGTAACAGGAACCTTATGGCCTATAAAACCTAAAAGATTTACTATCTGGTGATATAGAAATCTATATAATTAGTTTCTTTCAGACTCTTGTCCTTAGTCCATGAAACCTTCTATTCTCCTTCAAACATGGTAGGGTATGGTTGAGGACGATTATTTTACTTAATATTCTAAATTGGAACGTGCTAAAAACATTTGAGTTTTTCAGAAATGATAAATTCATCAAAGACTTTCTCTCCAGAAGACATTTAATGTATCTTTAAAAGAAACAAATGGAGAAAACTCTTTCTTTTGTATTAAACATATGTTTGATAATGGCATATAGTTATTTTGGAGAATAGTCTTAAATTTGTCTGGGGATGTGAACTCCCAGTCTAGGGATTTTTTACGTTTTAGTTAATATTTTCTCTCATTAAAGATGGTACCTTTCTTGGCTAAATATTCAAGACTTGGGCCTACCTAGTATTTTAGGATTTCAAATAAAATTTTTTGTGTGGACTTTTCATTTTATATATTATCCTTTTAGATTTAATTTAAAATGCCTCCTGATTTTAAAGGAAAGGATCCAGAGATTCATTTTCATTAAGCATCTGAAATTTGATTAGAAAGGTTGCATTGATTTGAAGGGATGATTTCTGTGCTGCTCAATGCATGAGAAGGCCTTTTCAAATCTCAATGCTTTATTCTTTTAATGGGAAGGAATTCAGAATATAAGAAAGTACTATGAAAGCACTGCCTTGGCAGGCAGCTGGCCAGCATTTATTTCAGAGCAGGCCTACTTTTTGCCAAAGTTATGAATCTGTTTAGGAAGAAAATGAATAGAACCATGACTCTGTGAGCTTCTCTGTGATACCTATGAATCATTGAAATACAAAGTCAGTGATTAGAGTTAGCTTTGTTCAGTGGACAGTGTTTGTTTGAATAATAGCATTCCATAATAACTGATACAATTTGGTTTAACCAGCAGAAAAAAATCCAGCTATCATAAGGAGTGTTTCTTAGTGACAAAGACTTCACTTCATCTTACTTTTACTTTGTGATAAAAATGGTATAAAATTTAGGGAGCAATGAAACATATATGTCAGTAAGACACAAAATGGACTAAGCTGACCCTTTGCTCTTGCTTCTGAACCTTGCCTAGAAAAATTACCAGTGAGTCAGAGGAGGGTAATAAATGGCAGGTGTAAATAGCCTCAATTAGTAAAGTATTCCAGAAGCTGTTTGCATCTTTGACCCACAGAAAGTCACGCATTTTGGTGATCGTTATTCCCTGCAGTGGTCAGACAAGTTGGGACACATGCATTGGGTGATTGCACTGGTGCTTCCTTACTGTGAGGACTGTTGTTTGTTGGACTGGATTTACATATTCATCCACCCACCACCACCACCCCATCCCACCCCAATTGCTATTGCTGTTTCAAATCCAAGTGAGTTAAATTTATGCTAATGTAGATAATGGTGTGGTGACTATGAAAATATATAAAAGGCAATGCCAAATACAGTAGGTCCTCGGGTTATGTTGGAGATCCATTCCTATGGCGCGGCGTAATGCGATTTTCGCCGTAAGTCCAAACCCACCTACATAAGCACCTACGTCACTCACATGGAGCACACACACAGCAGTCATGAAGTGAAACAGTAAAAAATTTTTAAAAGAAAGATAACAATTCCTGACCTTTACTTGTGGTAAATAAATAATAAAAAACATAAAGCACATATGTACATATGTCAAAATGACGGAACTTTTCTTTTTTATAAATAAATGGGAGATGGCGATGTAACCATGAAACGATAGATTCTGACGTAACCTGAGGACTGTCTGTAAATTGCAAGTAAAATAAATCTGAATTTATTATTTTTATTTTTTAAATTAAATCTCTTTAATATCGGGAAAAAGAACTTATTATAGTCAATCCAGTTAGATAAGGACAATAATGAGACACACATTTTGAAAACAAGGGGCTAATTTTCTCATTTCATTATATATATTTTCAGTTTTTTAATTTGAACTTATTGTGGTAACAATACAAAGTATGATTTTATAAACCAAAATAACTTGGGGATTTTACCATTTTTTTAAATGTTAAAAAAATAACAGTTCTTCATACTTAAATGATGGAAGTTTTAGTCTCGCCTTACCTGGAAAAGCATTTTTGGCCAGAATGAAAACTCTGGCCAAAAATATGGCCAAAAATCAACATTATCTGGAAATTAACTAAAGGCTTACAACAATCTAAAGAGTGTTTCTTTAAGGGGAAAAACAACCCAAACAACTTCCTTAAGAACTCCAAGCTTTGTGTTGTTTTCACTTGCTCTGTTACCTTTTCCCTCTTTAGCTCCACACTGATCTTGAAAACCAACAGCCTCACAATCACAGTAACTATGCAAACCAGAGCCTAGTGTCCACTAGAATTGGCAGTTTGGAGCTTTTGTGAATTGAAGGGAGAAATAGACAATTCCTCAGTAATGGTTTCAGACTTCAATACCCCACTTTCAATTATGCTTAGAATAACTACCAGAATATCAACAAAGAAACAGAAGATTTGGATCCTATATAATAAAAGGCTAATATGCAAATCAACTGAAGGCGGAACGACTGGTTGCTATGATGTACACTAACCACCAGGGGGCAAGACACTCAATGCAGGAGCTGCCCCTGTTGGTCAGTGCACTCCCACAGGGGGAGCATCGCTCATCCAGAAGCCGGCCTCAAGGCTGGTGAGCCCAGTGGTGGTGGCGGGAACTTCTCCCGCCTCCATGGTAGCACTAAGGATGTCCGACTGCCGGCTTTGGCCTGTTCTGGGGAGTGGGCCTAATGTGGCAGTTGGACATCCCCTGAAGGCTCCAAGACTGCGAGAGGGTGCAGGCCAGGCTAAGGGACCCCCACCCCTGAGTGCACGAATTTCGTGCACCGGGCCTCTAGTAACACTATAAAGCAACTAGATTTGACAGAGACATCTGTAGCACACTCACGCAATGACAGCAGAATATGTATTCTTTCCAAGTCCAAATGGAATATCCTCCAAGATAGGACACAAAACAAGTCTTAATTGAAAAGATACCAACCCTTCACAAGATCAGAAGACTTCACTTGTGAATTCTCTCAAACATTTAAAGAAATTTTAATATAAATGCTTCTCAAAATACTCAGGAAAAAAGGTTGGAGGGAACACTTTCCAAAGCATTCTGTGAGGACAATATTACCTTGATAAAACCAGACAAAGCTGTCACAAAAATAACATCCCTTATGAATATCCCTTGAGAATATAGACACAAAATCCTTTTTTAAAAAAATGCCTTCCTACTACAGCAACATATGTAAACGATTATACATTATAACCATTTGAGATTAATTAAGGAATACAAGATCAACAAATAAAAATTAATCTAATTCTATATAATAAAAGCCTAATGTGCAAATTGTCCCCTCGACCGGGAGTTCGACCACTTGCTATGACGTGCGCTGACCACCACGGGGTGGCGCGGAACATGGCAGGCATCGGTGACGCAGTGCTGGCAGTGGGCAGCAGTGAAGGTGCTGCCAGCCCTCATGGGCCCTGACAAGAGCGAGACGGCAGCGAGATGGTAGAGCAGGTGAGCGGGCTGCACCAGGCCAAGGCAGGTGTGAGTGGGAGCCCATTCGCCCCTGCTGGTCGCACTGCAGATGGCGACCAGTGGGGGACGGGGCCACTGCTTGGCTCCCAGGCGCTGAGGGAGAAAGGGCGAATAGCAATATTAAAATATTTCTTCTAATTATTTTCCTTTCAATGTGCACGAATTGGTGCTCCGGGCCACTCGTATGCCATACTAGAGGCCCGATGCATGAAATTCATGCAAGGGGCTTGGCCCCCGCTGCCACAGCAGCTGCCTCTACTGTGGCAGCCGCCTCTACCTTGGCCCCCGCTGCTGCGGCTTTGTCCGGAAAGTCTGGCAGGACGTCCGGTCTAATTAGCATAATATGCTTTATTATTATAGATTATTGGAATTAAAGGGAAAAGCTACCTGATCATCTCAGTAAACACAGATAAAGATTTGCCAAAATTCAACACCATTTTGTGATTTAAAAAGAAAACATAATAAGCCAGGAATAAAAGGGCATTTCCTTAATCTGAAAATGAGCATGTATGAAAAACTCATAGCTAAACTAACATACTTGATGGTGAAAAACTGTTCTCCAGATTAGGAACAAGATGAGAATGTCTGCTCTTGACCGTTTTGATATAATTATTGAAGATTTTAGCCAGTGTCATTAGACCAGAAAAAGAAAAAGTATCAAGATTAGAAAGGAATAAGTAAAATGATCTCTCTTTGAAGAAGACCTGATTTTATAGATAGAAAATCCTAAGGAACTTACAAAAGGAAAGAAAAACACTAGTAGAACCTAAAAAGCAAATTCATCAAGGTTGTAGAATTAAATATACAAGATTTGTACTAGCAATGAACAATGTGAAAATGAAATTAATTTCATTTACAATAGCATCAGAAATACTTAAGAATAAGTTTAACAAAATTAGGTCAAGACATTGACATTGAAAACTACAGAACATTGTTGAAAGATACAAGTGAAAAGTTACCCCATGGTCATGGATTGGAACACTTAAGTGCACGCTCTTTCACTAACAGAATCCCAGCTGGCCTTTCTCCCCACCCCCCCAAAATTGATACACCAATCCTGAAATTCATGTGCAAATGTAAGCGACCTAGAATATCTACCATGAAGCACCTTGTGTGATCTAATACACCTAATAAGGATTGGGAAAATTGAGATTGTCTTTTTTAATATAATTTGTGAAAGTCTTTTTCAGTATAATATTTTGAAACAGTAGTTTTCATTAAAATTCTTTTCTGTGCTGTGAATAAATTTTCATCAGAATTTAGAACTGAGGATTTAACCAAATTATAGGAAATGTCTACCAAATAAGTTAATTGGCAAAGCAAGTTCTCATTGTTCAGACATTCATCCATCTTTCATGTGAAGCCTGACTCTGCCCTTTTTGCTGATGGAAGAGGCAAGGTTTTAAACTAAAGTATTTTAGCACTTTCACTGTAATTAATTAGATAGCATGGTATGGACAAATTATTTTGTTTTATAAATTAGACTAGAGGCCCGGTGCACAAAAATTCATGCACTTGGTATTTTAGCACTTTCACTGTAATTAATTAGATAGCATGGTATGGACAAATTATTTTGTTTTATAAATTAGACTAGAGGCCCGGTGCACGAAAATTTGTGCACTTGGTGGTGGTGGGGAAAGTCCCTCAGTCTGGCTTGCCCCCTCTCACAGTTCGGGAGCTCTCAGGGGATCTCCTACTGGCAGCGTAGGCCCGCTCCTAAGCCACAGTCTGGCCTCGCTCTGTGAGAGGCGACTGGGTTGATCAGGGGAAGGTGTCACCCCCATCACCTCGCTGTGGCTGCCTGAGCCCATGGCTGCCGTGAGCCCCAGGCCTCACAGCCGCTGGGGCTCAAGGCTGCCTGAGCCCCGGGCCTCACAGCTGCTGTGGCTTTGTCCGGATGGAAGTCCAAAGACAGTCACCCTAATTAGTATATTACCTTTTATTAGTATAGAAGGGCAATTGTGAAAGGGGAAGTGGCAAGTGATTGCTTTTAAGACTCACAGGTATATCTGTTCTCAGGTAGATCTGTGCTTTTGAAGTTAAGGTTTTGTATACATACTCTCATTAAAACAATCATGACTTTGCATCCCTTTTAAATCTTTTAACTTAAGGAATGTGCTGCCCCAGCTTGAAGACTAGTCTTCTCCCTGACTCTTAGTCTTTTATGAATAAAATAGCCTTGCAGAGCATGCATTTTATTTGTACGCATGTTGTGTGCAGGGATGCTATGTTGTTATACTCTGGTTCAGTTAGACCACATTTCGGCAGAGAGCCCATGCCTGTGCGGCTCATTTTTATTCTACATCCCTCTCCTGCACTCAAGACAGGTTTCTCTTGGTGTCCAGATAGAACCTCCAAATCCTCCACAATTGGCAGCTTTTACCAGCTGATTAGAGCTGGCATAGGAGGTGACTCTGTCGTACATAGCATTTTTATTAGTTTTCTCAGTCAGCCAACTTGTGTCTTTCTCTTTTGTGGTTTAGATTTTCTAATTACATTTTGTTTATTAATGTGATTTATTAAAAAAAACACACCTATCCTTAAATCAGATTGGAAATGTGTTTGGAGACAGTTCTACTTGGGGGTCTTGCTTTTTATTTTGTGAACAGAAGCTTTGGTTGCCTTTGTTCTGGTCTGTTTTTCAAGATTATTTCGATAGTGAACAGCTGTGAAAGATAGAGTGACTCCAGAGCCGCTGGATAGGTTTGCTTATAGCTTTGGAAGATAAGGGCTGGTTTCTCCCTTCAGAGGAAAGGGAGAAACTTACTGCCCATTACAAAGATTCAGGTTCCCAGAGCTCAGGGATCCTTTCCTATATCTCGGCGCACTACATGTGCAGGTGTCAGCGGCCCTGCTCACATTGCTCTGGAGCAAGAATATGCTGATACTCTGGCTACTCCTATTGTAATGAATTTGTGTGCCTCTCACCCAGGAGTCTTAATTTCTGCCCATACTCATGAGATTGTGACAGGCTAACTTGTTAGCTTGAAAGTAGACTAAAATCTCAGCTCCTTCACAGTTCTTGACAATATGTAGGAAATACAAATAAAAAGGCAAATAAATAACTATCAGAGTTCAGCTCAGAAATGTAATTTTTATCCATGTTTTTCATTAAAATCAACATTATATCATATTTATATAAATGTAGCATGTATATTTTCCTTAAGTTAAAATAAAGGTTTGGCATAATTTTGCTATTTTAATGACAGTGTTAAAAGCATAAAAACCATCTGCTTTTCTTAAGTATATAATTTTGTATTGTGTGTATGGATACATATATACATATATATTGGGGTATATGTGTATATTCATGCTTTGAAAGAACAAATCAATCTTGCATTGCTTAATCACATTTTTAAGAATCTCAGTTCCATAGATGTCATTATGTTGTATTATTTTCCTCTATTCCAGAATATTGGAAAGAAGATGAGCTGCCAAGAGTTCATTGCAAACCTCCAAGGGGTCAATGAGGGTGGTGATTTCTCCAAGGATCTACTGAAAGTAAGCATTGAGATACTGGTTTTTAAACTATACTTAGGTTTATATTTTCTTATGCATATATTTCTCTCCAAAATAGACGGGCTAAGGATCACATAAGTATTTTTGTTTTTTGTTTGTTTTTTTGCTTTTGGTTTTACTGTTGATGTTTCCACCGGGTCTTGTCCTTGATGCAAAATACCCTTCAATTAATAGCTCCTAAAAGTCCACATTATACTTATTGATTGTAATCAATAATACAGACATAATAACTAGATTTGGAGTAATTGGTGATATAAATAATTGGTGGGCAGTTTTTGATATATTTATAAGCAGACTGTCAGAATTTGAAAGCAGTCACAAAGATATGTTCACTACGGAAACTAAAAGCAGGTGCAGACTATATTGGAAGCAGTTCAGACTGTATTCAGCCCCTAGTCCCACAGGCACTCAGGTTGTCTGTGGAAATAGATTAAATTAAGTCTGAGTAATTGTAGAATGCCTGAATTGTTTACACTCGGTTTTATCATTGGTAGCAGTCAGAGTGTTTTTCCGTGTCACCAGGCTGTTTTCAAGGAGACAATTTGAAAATCATAACATTCTACAGCAGCATAAATGAGATGTGCATTTGATCAAATACAACACAGTGAGTGATCATGAATGTGACTATTTTAGAAGTTCAGAATAAGATATGTATGTTGAAAATGTGATTTTTACAGAGTTCTGTTTGTTTATAACCTTTTTAAAAACTTTGTACACATGTAGATTTCTTTTGAAATCAGTTTCTTTGAATGAATTTGCTAAGAAGGGTGACACATTTGAATCGTGTAATAGGGAAGTGAACCAGTTAAAATATAAGTCCTTCATTATGTTTTATGTGACTTTTAAACTATATAAAATATGTAGAATAGAGTTCTGCAAGACATATATACTGTGGAAACTGAAAGAAGTTATAAAAATATAATACAGTGAGATTGTTAGTCTTTCTGACTTTAATTGCAGTGTTTTAAAAAATTACATTATGAAAAAGACCCAGGAAGGAAAGTAGCTTCAGCTTAGTATATAAGGAAGGCATTTTTTATTGAGGTATAATTGGCATACAAACTTTATATTGGTTTCAGGTGGACAACTTAACGATTCGCTATTTGTATATGTTGCAAAATGGTCACAATAAGTGTAGTTAAACATTCGTCACCATACATAGTTACAGAATTTTTTTTCCTGTGGTGCGAACTTCTGAGACGTCCTCTCTCAGCAACCTTTACATATGCAGTACAGTATTATTGACTGTACTCGCCATGCTGGATATCACATCCCCGGGACTTGTTTTCTAACTGGAAGTTTGTACCTTTGACTCCCCTTATCCGTTTTGTCCACTCCTCTACCCCCTGCCACTGGCAACCACCTATCTGTTAAGGAAGGTATTTTTAAAGCTGTTTTTTAATAAAGCAAATGCTGCCATTTCTGAAGCTACAATCCTGAATGGGAAATAAAAGGTGTTGGATTGTGACATGATGAATATGTTCTGCACGTTCTTTGAAGCTATACTGTGGATACGGGTTAACAAGTCTGCGTTCAGTCTAGCTGCATTAGCATGGAAAATAATGGAGTCTTTCTAAGGGAGGAATTGTGAGGCTTTTACCCAGTTATGTCAGAAATGAAAATTGACAAGAACATTTTTCATGTTGAAGCTTTTAGATTTTAGTGGTATACCGCCTTATGGTAGCGTGCGACTGTGGGTAAATTATTGCGCAGCTGTAGAGCATGTTGGATGGAGCTGTCTGAAAGCAAATGTAGTTACCATCCAGTCCAGTGGCTACTGTTCACCTTGGATAAACATATGTTCACTGATTTACTCTGCCAAGAATTTGCCAGGTGATTTGTTGCCATTGTACAATCGAGATCATGTTCACAAACCTCAGGGGAGAAAGTGTGTGTTATACTATTCTTTATTTACTGTGAGAAGATGACAGTGAAATGGCAGTGAAAAATGACAGTGGTGTTTAGCATGGAAGTTGTCAAGTAAAATATTGATTTCCTTTCATAGCAAAGCCCAGCCACACACTGACCCAAGACAAGTTTTTCATTTTAGTAGGAATCTGGATTTTACTGCAGATTTCAGCAAGAAAAGGTTTTCTTGAAACCATTTTTGTTTTATTTCACTCTTCTATTTTTCTTTTCCCTTCCCTCCCGTCTCCTCCCTGTGACCTCACCACATCAAGACAGTAATCCATTCAATAAAATATGCCAAAACATCTGGCCTGTCTCATGGCTCAATGGGGCCTGCCCATCCCAATACTTGGATGTAGTTTGCCTTCAAGCATCATTGGGGACAAGGTGGAGAAGGGAAGGGTAGGTTCTACGTTTGGTTATGATAGATTTAATAAGGCATTCCTAAGACTCCCTAATAAATAGTAAAACTCTTAAGGACATGACTATAGAGGGATGGGAATGTAAAATGTGGGCCAGTTCTTGGTTGGAGGCTGAACTTTCCAAAAGATGGATGATTGTGATTATGGATTAGGGAGCTATGCTGATTGGGTTCTAATCCCAGCTTCCATCTCTTACTAACTGAGGGATGTGAGCAAATTCATTTAAACTTTATCTCTTGATTTCCTTATCTGTGAAATGGGAGATTTTATTAGTTCTCACTTCATCTAGTTGTTTTAATCATTATAATTTTGTTTAATATTATTTTATTTGTTACCTATCTCAAAGTGTGCTGGAAAGGGATACCATCCCTTCCTGAAGTTATTTGAACCTTAAGAAGTTTTACAACTGCTAGAGTCAAGTATAATTAGTGTCAACAGACAAGAACTCTGTCCCCCATCCCTACTTAGCCTAAACACACATATTCTCTTGCTCTTTAAAATGAACCATCTGAGACTTTGACCTTGAGCATTTCCTCCCATTATAGTAAGATTTTTAATCCTTGTTATTAATGGCTTCCTTTTTCCCTAAAGACTAGTTGGTGCTATAGAAGAGCCATAAGAATCCTCCATAAGAGGCATTTGTTTTATAAAGTCTTTCTTAACATTATATAGGTACCTTACATGAACGAAGAGAAGAAACAATCTATATATATAAAAGCCTTAGTGACCGGCCAACCATTTGACCGTTCGACTGTCCATCTGGTAGCTATGACATGCACTGACCACCAGGTGGCAGATGCTCAACGCAGGAGCTGCTGAGCTGCGGTGACTTGGCAGCTGTGGTTCTTGGGTGATGCATCTGGAACCAGAGAGGAGGGAGCCCAATTCTGGTGTGCATCACCTGAGAACCGCCCTCTCACAATTTCCTAGGGGGAAATCGGAGAGCTAGTTTCGGCCTGATCCCTGCAGGCCAGGCCGAGGAACCCCACCAGTGCACGAATCTGTGCACTGAGCCTCTAGTACAGTGGTTCTCAACCTTCCTAATGCCGCGACCCTTTAATACAGTTCCTCATGTTGTGGTGATCCCCAATTTCATTGTTACAAATTGAACATAATTAAAGCATAGTGATTAATCACAAAAACAATATGTAATTATATATATGTGTTTTCCGATGGTCTTAGGCAACCCCTGTGAAAGGGTCGTTCGACCCCCAAAGGGGTCGCGACTCACAGGTTGAGAATCGCTGCTCTAGTATAAAATAAGAGCGAGGAGCCAGTGAAAAATGGCATTGGGACATATAGGATCGAAGATTAGTTACAGGCTGCACAAGAATTACATTGTGAGGAGAATGAGGCTTTTGGCAATGAAACATGGAAATCCTAGTTTTCTTATTGCCACCTACCATTTCATACTCAAATAATGTTCTCCTTAATATTTTTATTCTACTCAATAGTTAGGTCTTTACTTTTTTTCATTGAGCAGCAGTTGAATTCAGTAGGTGCCAAGGGGAAATTTAAAAAAAAATAGCTAAAATAATCTCTAAGACTATTTATATCATTTTAATGATAGAGAGGACAGAAACAACAAAACAAAACACCTAAGTCTTTCAAAATGATTCTATTGTAACTGAAAAACAAACTGAATGCAATGTGCAGAGTGTTTTAAAACATAACTCCTCCTAAATCTAAGTACACAGGTAGCTTTAAGAATAATTCCAGTTAAAAGGCAGTCTCACTAGAAATCATTAAAAAGCAAGGTAAATAAATCTTGCTTGGGCAAGTCAGTAACATGCCACCCTTTCAGGCTTATGATTAGATGTTTGACTTTGCAATATTCTTTCTAAATTTAATTTTTTGGTAGAAATTGCTTGTCTCTCCTTTACTTGGGAATTTATTAACTTTGAAATTAGCTTGCAGTCAAAGGAAAACCGAAAGTTTTTTTCACTCAGGTTTGTAGTTAATGGTGAATAGAGAGTTGGGTTGCAGGGTAGGAGGGGAGAGTGGCAGATAAATTGAAAAAATGTAGATCATTATGCTCAGCTTAGTGAAATTTGCATGCTTCATTCCATTAGTGGAATGATGAATAAATTGTTACATAGTTTATTAGGTAGAATCCCAATAAAAGTTCTTATTCAAATGCATTTGTTTGCCCTTGCTTCCCCAAAGGACAGAATTTAGGTAAGGTTCTTTTAAAAGAAATTTCTAAGTATATATAGATTACCTGCATTCATTCCTTAATATATGTACTTGACTGAAAGCATTATATGTTTTGTTTTAAATGAAGTTTATTTCATTTGCTATTTTTAGAGAAAAATAATTTGTGAAAACAATGGAGAAAATAGCCAGGATGGTAGCATTTAAACAGACACAAAAGATCAACAAAGAAAATCACATTTTAAATAAAGATTAATGGGTCTTGTTGGACAAGGAAGAAACATAAGTATGAAATATAACATTATACTATGCAAACTCATAACCATTAGTCTTTTTAAATGTATTACAGTTTGATATAAGGGTAAGCAAAAAAAAAAAAATCAGCCATTAAAGGTTTAGAGATAAGCAATTTTTTATAAGCTCAAACTCCAAAAAAGACTTGTTTACATGGTGACAGCAAGAGCTGTAGTGATTCTTTGAAGAAAGAGAGACCAAAGCAGGCCCGGCTCTCTAACAGAGTTCCATTTCCTGTTCTGATTGGACCTTTGCAGCCAGGGAGAAGACTGGACATTTAACACTGACAGTTCCCCTGCTTTTCTTCCTACCAAAAGGAGGGCCTTAAATAAGATTCTCCTCTATGTTTGCTCTCTCTTCATTCATCTTTGCTTCCAATATTATCAGTGAGGACAAGTATAATGGGAAATCCAAGCAAAAATAGGTTTTATCAATATCAGTATTTTGGTTGTGATATTGCACTATAGTTTTGCAAATGTTATTGTTGGAGTAAACTGGGTAAAAGGTGCAAGAAATTTATAATTTCTTACAAACTGCATGTGAATCTACAAGTGTCTTGATAAAACTTTCAATTAAAAAAAAAGGCAAATTGGGGTAGTTTCTCTTCATTCAGCCAGAGACTAGTATGTATCAGGTAAAAATTAGCTTAATGAAATTTTATTGCTCTTGGCCTTTCAAAGTGCTGAATGTCATGATCAACAGCTGAGAAAGAACTGTGTAGCAGCATTAAAGACAATGGGGTATTGAGAAAAAGGCAATGGGAGTTTTTTTCAAGAGTTGAAAACTGGAAAGTCACATGAATCTATTTATTTAAAAATTATTCCTGTTACTCTGGATGTTGTGGAGAATTGTAAGGAAGTGGGACTTGAAATAGAAAAAAACGGTTAAAAAAATGTTTCAGTTATCCATGGAAAAGGAATGGTGGCTTGGATGTGAGTGGTGACCATACTGAGGGAAAAATATTAGCAATGGAATTATTTTGCGCTTAGTGTTAAAATTTATTTTGGAAAATTATTTTTCCAGATTGCCCCCCTGTCCCTTTCTCTATCACCTGTATTCTAAACTACGTGGAGTGGAAGAACAATAAAAAGTACGAAAAGCCTAATAATTCCTTCTGAGTTAATGTTTGACTTGTGAGGCCAAAGGTAAAGCAAGCCCAATATTTTACCTTGGCTGGCCACTTCACATTTCTGTTTTCTCATGTGTAACATGGGTAATAAGACCTTCCTCTAAGAGTGACTATGGAGATTGACACAGTGATGTGTGTTCAGCGGCTGGCATGGTGTCATCTAGAATGCATTCAAGTGAGCTCAGTGTTGGCTTGTTTTCTTAGCACTGCTCTAGTGTCTGTGACTCGACTCTGAGGCTGTCTTGATGCTGCTAGTGACTAGTGATAGAGCCTCAGGGTGATAATTCCACCTCGTGGTGCCTTAGTTCCCATCTGAAATAAGATATTGGGCTGTGCCCATAATTTTCAGGTTTTCAGTTCAGGCTTTTGTGGTCCACAGTATCCAGAGCCCACCCCTTCCCTGTCACCACTCCCCACCTGGACCAGAGCTGCTTGTTTCGTTTTTCTGTTGTGCTCAAACTTACTCATGCAATGTCATTTAAGCAAAATATTCTAAGGGAAAGAAAGAAGTTGCAGAAACTTTATACATAGTCTCTAAGGATCTTTCAATCTACGTACTGGAAGCGTTCTTAACATCACTTATTTCTTTGTAAACTCAAATCATCTCTCAAGATTTTTTTTATATCTCTAAAGCTTTAACTTTTATATTTCACATATTAGTTTAGACAAAGAAGTGTGTATTTAATAGTGAAAGTTCAGATTTAAGTCCAAGAAAATTACCTTGGTGGTAGCAGCATTCTCAAAAGATTACTCCTAGAGAATTATAGGAGGAAGAAGCAGGCACAGTCTGAAAAAAGTCTGAACTTTTATTCTTATTTTTATTATTACTATTACTAGAGGCCCGGTGCATGAAATTCGAGCACTCAGAGGGGGTCCCTCAACCTGGCCTGTGCCCTCTTGCAATCTGGGAGCCCCACGATCGATCACCCCGCAGAGGGAGGTCCCGCCCACTCTCTGCAGCCTGCCAGTCAGTGGCCTGGGCCTCTCTCTTTGGGTCCATCACCCCGCAGAGGGAGGCCCCGCCCACTCTCTGCAGCCTGCCAGTCAGTGGCCTGGGCCTCTCTCTTTGGGTCCATTGATCGCGGAGCCCCCCTACCCCCCTGATCGATCGCCCCACTAGCTGGTGGCCTGGGCTCCCTCTTTGAGACGATCGCAGAGCCCCCCTGATTGATCGCCCTGCCAGCCGGTGGCCTGGGCCTCCCTCTGCGGGGAAATTGTGGGGTGATGGCTGGGCCCCCCAATAATCACATCGCACCTGCCTTGGCTGGCCTGGCGCCAGTGAGTGTCATAGCGTGGTCGCCGGACGGTCCTTGGTTGATTTGCATATTACGCTTTTATTATTATAGATTTTACTGATTTGAGAGAGAGAGAGAGGGAGGGAGAGAAAAATAGTGAGAGAGAGAGTAAGAGAGAGAGAGAGAAACATCAATTTGTTGTTCCACTTATTTATGCATTCATTGGTTGATTCTTATGTGCCCTGACCTGGAATTGAACCTACAACCTTGACGTATCAGGACAATGTTCTAACTGACTGAGCTACCTGACCAGGACAAGTCTGAACTTCTTATAAATGAAAAGCCTCAGTGAATTCTGAAAAATACTTGATCTGAGTTATATTCGGAGTATGTAGTTGAAAATAGGAACTTAAGGGTGGTATTTAAGTGTAGCTAAAAAAAGAGCATCAACTGTTGCCTAGAGTAGGTGCGCTCTTCAGAGGAGGTCATGGAAACCTGGTAGCAACAGTATCTAGGGAGGAAAAGGACTTGGATGCTTTTCCTGATATAAACAGGAGAGTCTTTTAAGAGAAAAGCTTTAAAGGTTGTGGCTTAAAATTTGGAATATAGCTTTTCTTCAGTGAAATAAATCAAGCTGAGTTTTGATCAAAGATTCATGGTGTGTTTCTGCTGCTACTTTCCCCATGCTGTTGTTTCCAGTGATGTGCTCGTCATGGCCAGAATAATGAAGCTCCCTTTGGTTTGGTTCCAACCTTGAATGAAAATGGTGGTAATGATGAGGATAATACTTTGAAGTAGCTGAGACCCACAAGTCATGTTCATGCTTTTAAAAAAATATCTATCAAAAATAAGTCGATTAGAACATTTTGACAGAACAGATGCTGCTTAAAGAGTACAAACAGATTTTTAACCAAATAAAATAAAAGTTTGACATGGGGAGGTAGTAATCATTAAGGGTACTGTAAAGGAATATTAAGAATTCCTAGATAGGTTCTATTTTTAATTTGATCATGAAGAAGTGCTACAGAATTTTATATTCAGATGCATCCATAGAAGTTAGAATGTTTATGTGTTTGAACCATTTTGTAAATGTCATAACATAGTCCATCAAGATTGCTGCTCCTATCACTCAAGCATGAACATGTAATAGTGATATGAATGTAATGGGTCACATTGTGAGTTTAAACCATCCTCCTTCTGGGCATGATATGTCAGTGGAGATGGGGTGGGGGAGGGTTCCTCGGGAGCAAAGCACTTCTAACAGGCCAACAATCCAACGGCAAATGAGCTATCATAGCAAAAATTCCTTCCTCAGCATGGTGTTTACCTATCCATTAAAGATACACAGAAACAACTTTTAATTTAAAGTCATTTATACATATCTGTTCAGTAAAAAAACAAAACAAAAAAAACAATCTATAAAGGAAAGCAATGTGCTTTATGGTTTTAGTAATGCTTCACATGTAAAAAGTCAGTTGTCTTAAAAAGACTGAAAAAGTTGAAAACACACAAAAATAAAAATAACTCTCAACAGCCACAATAAATGGGTATCACAGAGTTTGGCCTATTTTTAAATAATAACCACAATTTTTTCCTCAAAATTTTGGCCCAATCTTTTTTCCGGGAGTATCCTAAGCAAGTGGCCATATAGACACAGGCGATTACCAATATACAAGCAAGTGCTGAAAACTGGGCACTGGGCCAGGCACCTGCCACTGATCCTCTCTGAGCCAGGTCTTCAGTAACAAGGAATAGCCACATGCAGTTGATTTTTCTAAAGAAAATTTAATTAAAACAACCATTTAGGTTGTTACTAAATTTTTAAATCTAACTATTTTAAATAAATTATTTTGAAGAAATAATTATGTTCCCAGTTAGTCATAAATTAGGATGATGAAGTTGGAGGAGTGCTATTAGTCAGCTTTATGGACGTTAGCAAGAAGTGATTTGATAATGAGATATAGAGAAAATGAAACTTTAAAAAACACTGGGTCACTAAATTGAACAGCTGGAGTTGTTTTGACAAAGGGCAGGCAAATTTGTGTAGTCAGTAGCTTCTCAGAGAATGGCTGTATTAGTGTGCAGCAGAGTAATGGATGTACTTAATGAGTCATCAGAAATGTTACATTATGTTTACTTAGTTTGATTAAGGAGATAGGGAGTGTGAAATAGATTTGGAAAGATTGCCAACAAAACTATTTTATAAAGGTTTTGGCATTTAAACAAATTAGTTTCAATCAGAAAATCTGCTAATATAGAATAATTCATCTCTCTACCCCAAAACATTCTTGAACTCCATTCCTTATCAATGTTTTTTTGTTGTTATTTTAGAGCTTTATATTTCTTTTGGTGGTTTTATACATTTGCCCTCCCCTCAAACTTTCCACAAGTGATAGCATATCTATGCTATAACTAAAGGCCGGTGCGTGAATTCATGCACGGGTGGGGTCCAGCTGGCCCGCCCTGATTGGGGTGGGGGAGGCAATCCATGGTGGGGCCAGCCAGGGGGAGGGGCTGCGGCAGTTGGCAGGCCAGCCCTGCCCCCTGGTTTAACTCCGGGTTGAGGGGACAATTTGCATATTAGCCTATTATTATATAGGATGTGGCTTTCTCAGAAATACCAGGAATCACAAAAATGATGCAGGGACATGAACCTTCCTCTTAAACTGTGCCTCATGGTCTTGTAGACACATGTTCCTGTGGTTCTTCCTCCTCATCTCACCAGACTATATGTTGAGAATTCTGCTACCTTCACATTCTTTCCCAAATACAAAACTATGTTCATTTCAACACACATTTGAAGAAGAATGCAAAGGGACTTCAATGCTTACTCCTGGTAGATGCCATTTCACCATGAGGTTGCTTAATTTTAGAAGTAATTATTCCTTGAGAATGCAACATAGATAAATCATTACTCTACTTTTCCTCTTTTTCTTCCACTTCCAGAAACATAAATCAGAGGTAAATCTGTACCCAGAATATAACCTCAAAGGGTTATTATTTGGATTCCCAGCTGTTAGTCTAGTCATATGTTGTAGACTTAGGCAAAAAAGACATTTTTGAAGAGTTATGGGTAGCTATGCAATACTTGCATCCTCCCACAGCCACATCAAAATTACAACTAAACTACAGAGCAACCATCATTCAGAACCACCTGAAACCTAGCTGAATGAAGGCCTACACTAGGATTTAAAGAAGCCACATGGAGACTGAAAAGCACAGTTGTACTATAATCAGCTATATAACCATGCCATTTTAAGTTTTATTTACCGACAGTCATTGTTTTACTCTGATGTATTTGCAAATGGGTTTCATTTTAAAGATTCATGGAAAGGATTGTGACTTATTCTAAAATAGAGTTGTCTGAGAATAAATTTTCAGACCACACCTTTAAACTGGATACTGACTTACCGAAATCTAAAGAATAACTGGAAATACTGGCAGAAGATCTGGATAAAGAAGAATTGACCATATGGGACTGAATGAACTGAGTGAGGATAATTATTATTTTTATGACTTTGTTCAAAATATTGCTTATTTTTTTAAAATTTGTTTTCTAGATATAAGGAAACTTGTTTGTTTGTTTTTTCTTAGAGCAGTTCGGTAAAGTATACCTCTGTAAGCAATACTGAAGCATTTATATTTTTCTCCCTACCTGATCACTCTAGAATTTGAAAACTCTTAATGAATATTATTGAATTTTCATAGTAACATCGTTGTTTGCATGAATTCAATGAGAATTTTTTTCTATTTATAACAATTGGAAACTGGTGTTATTAACCAAGACTTTGAGTGGCATATCATGTTTGAGAGCCGTGTGTAAATGGTGGATGTCACCAGAAAGCTTTAAGGAATTAGGATTAACTTTGGAAGCCCCTTGGAAAATCTGCCTGGTACCTTGCTTATTTACATGGTTCATGGCTTATTTAACGTCTTTCCAGGTAAGGAACGAAAGTTGCTTTCCTGGGATGTGGCAAAGCAAGAACCTCAAGGCATTTTGAGGTAACCTTGAGAACTTGAGGAATCCACCCAAATCTCTGGTGTCACACGCAAAGCCTTGATGGGCAGCTTGTGGCTTGACTTCTTCACCTTATTCTTGGCTAATTAAAGTTCAGCCTTGAGATTCTTTATGAGGTTCCAGCAAAACAGATTTAAGAAAGCCTATATGATCAATTGCTATTCTTATTGTATTTATGCAAATAAACAAGCTGAATTTATTGAAACTAGACTTATACAGTAAATAATCTTAATTTTATTATCTTTGAGAAAAGTGAGGATGATTTTAGGGAGAGAATTTGTTTTTTAAATAGAGTCTATAATCACAGTTGTGGACATTAAACTCTAGTTCAGTTCATTGTCTTTCACATTTTATTTTTCACCTGTAAACTGAATTATTCTAGTTTTCTTAGGTATTTGGCTATAACCTCTGAACTAATGTTTCATTTTTCTCCCATCCTTTGACTTGGAGTTACTAAGAACTAAAACTTTCTGAGCCTTGCAATTGCAAATTGAAGCTAAAGGACATAATATAAACTTCAGAAGAATCACCACAATAGCTCATACTTAGCCCATCTCAGTGATGATGCAGTGTCAGCCATGCAGAATTCACCAAAGCACCTGATGACATCATCAGAGACATTCACACAGCAGACAAGGAGGCTCTGTCACATAGTCACTGCCTGCCTTCATTCCAGCAAAAGAAACCTTGAGCCTTACATCCAGAAATATTGACTGACAGCCTTACAGAATCAGAAACTGGTGTATAATTTGCTCTGATCATTAACCCTTTTCATCCTGTTTTTATAGACATACCCCTTAAATACCTGATTGCTTGCATACAAAAAAGAAAGAAAAGAATTATGGGTTTTGAGAACATACGAATTTTGATTAAATGATATTACTTGTCACCTGTGCATGACTGCCTCCCTTACCTTAGTCTTAAGGGCAGAGACTGTGTCTTGTTGGTCACAGTATCCCTTATACCTGTGTGATTCCAAGACAAATCAGATATTCAATAAATACTTGTGAGAGAAAATATTGTAGTTTTATATAAAACAGGGTGCAATGATTTCTGCCCATGGATAGGCATTGTGAGCTTATCTGAACAATTTGATGTTGTATATAGAATTGTGAATGTGTGTGATTGTTTATATAATTTTTTTTTAGAGAGAATGAAGGGATCCATAACTTTAATCAGATTTTCAGAGGTATCTGTGTTCCTCAAAGTTTTGAGAGCTATAGACCTAGAACTCTCCCAGAGTGGAGACTTGTACCTTGTTATTTCAATTATAATAAACAAAAAAAAACTTAAGGGAAAGGATTTTTCTTTCACCAATGCACATTGTTATTCACTGAGGCCCTGCTATGAGCCAGAATCTGTGCTGGGTTCAGGGTGTGGGCCTTGATAGGACAGACACAGGCCATGATCTCAGCTCAGAATTTTGTAGGGAAAACAAATATTGGACTCATGATTATATAGATTATAAAATGATTCATTAAATTATATACTAATTGTGTTTAGGTATAGAAGGCATACATAATAGATTTGCCATGTATGGCAACAGTCAGAAGCTGGATCAAGATGAAATTTGATAGGATTCATGAATTCCTGATTTGGTAAAGATTGTGCTAAATATATTGGGGAATGTAAAGATGAGTAACACATGCATCCTGCCCTGAAGGAATTTTTAATGTAGTATAGTCGTTCTCAACTCGGGCTACACAATAAAATCATTTGCAGTGAGGGGAGAAGGCGTAGGCGACTGACATTCTCACTCAGATGGGAACTGCTAAAATGGTATAGACACTTCAGAGGAAGGTCTTGAACTTTCTTATAAAATTAAACATATACTTACCCTATGATCCAGCAATTTAAGAAAAATGAAAGTATATGTCACCAGAGTATTCCTTATAGCTTTATTCATAGTATACCCAAACTTGAAATAACCCAAATGTCCACCAGCAGATGAATGGGTAAACTGTTCTCTTCAGACAATGTAATACTCAATAAAAAGGAATGGACTGCCTGCACGCAACATTAAGAATGAAAGAAGCTTTATGCAAATGTTTGCAAGGAGGATTTTGTTATATGAAGTTCTAGTATAGGAGAAAGTCAACAGTGGATTGCTCTGAGGATGTGAGGATTGGAATTACCTGGGAATGGGCATGTAGGAACTTTGGGGGTGATTCTAATATATATATCTTCCATCACTGACCCAGGTACCCCAAGAGCACAGGCATGGCCTTTATTTTATTTTTTACTAAATTTATTAGAGTGACATTAATATTACATGATACATACATGTATGTTGCATTGTTTGCTCACCACTGAAAGTCAAATCACCTCATAGTTTTCAATGTTGGGGGAATGTCACTTACAGAGCTATAAGCAAAAACTTGGTGTCTTCTTCTTGCTCTCCCCTCATCCATTTCACATCTCTGGGGATGGGGCCCATCTGCAGTTTTAAAAGCTCCTCAGGTGATTCTGATGTCCTCTGAGATTTGAACTTAAATAGAATAAAGTACAAAAGAAAGCGTATTAGTTTTCTATTGCTGTTGTAATGAATTACCGCAAACTCGGTGGCAAGAAGCAACACAGATTACTTCACCATTTATAGGCCAGAGGTTGGCCTGGGTTCTTTTTCTGCCCCATGTTTCACACATGACAAAATCACGGGATAGGCAGGCTTATGTTTCTTTCTGGAAGTTCTGAGGGTGAATCCACTGCCAAGCTTATTCAGGTTGTTGGCAGAAATCAGTTCCATGTGGTTGTAGGACTGAGGTCCCATTTCCTTGTTGGCTGGCTGTTAGCCAGGGCTCATTCTCAGCTTAGAGGCCACCTCCCTCTGTCTTCATATTCAGCAATCATGGGTCAAGTCCTCACTTTTCATCTCTCATCTCTCTCCGACCCCCTTCTGCCTCATCTATCCTCTGCTCTGCTCTTTTGGTGCATCCCTGAGTGACAGTTTTATCTTCCTCTTATGCTTTGAAGGGTACATTTGCACTGGGCCCACTCACAGAATAATCTTGCTGTATTAATCTTCATTTTATCTGCAGAGTTCCTTCCCAGCAGCACCTAGATGAGTGTTTGATTAAATAACTAGGGGTGAGAATCTCGGGGGGCGGGGTGCATCTTTAGAGTTCTGCCAACAAAAGAGAGGTAAATATAAAATACGGAGGGCGCTCAGATTAAATATAAATGACTTCCAACTGGGGAACATCTGAGAAACCGCCTTTGAAGCAGTAGCCTTTACTTATCTGATGGGTGCTCTGGAGTAATAGTTTAAGTGCCCAAGTGGAGGAAGGAAAGGTGACGTGTATGACACACTTAGAATAGCCCTTTATTCCACGATGCTCTCCTTCTGTGTTACACAAAGCCCTTCAGGCCACTTAGCATAAAGTCAGAGGTTGGTTTTTATTTAGATCAAAGTAGAAAAATAGG
The DNA here is from genome assembly GCF_000147115.1 of Myotis lucifugus. Classification (NCBI taxonomy): domain Eukaryota; kingdom Metazoa; phylum Chordata; class Mammalia; order Chiroptera; family Vespertilionidae; genus Myotis; species Myotis lucifugus. Next base: position 386,767 of record NW_005871242.1, on the reverse strand, counting down.
AAGATTGTCAAAGAGTTACACACTTAATGTGTAGAAATAATATTTTTAAAAGGACTGAGGCAATTTTATAGTGTGATTTTTATGTCACCTTCTCTTTGGCTGTTAGAACCCATATGAAAGTCTCAAAAGTTATATTTCCATATTGCTAAACTTTTCAAAACTCCAAATCTACTGGTGAAAACCAGGGAATGTGGCTTTCCATAGAAGTCTAGCACTTCCTTTGTATTTCCCACAGCACTTCACTCTCTGACCATTTTTAGTGGACTTTGTACCTGCTCTGTGTGGATGGGGGCACCAGGGCAATCTCAGCTTCTTCGCAGAGATGCCCTGGCCCGGGGGCATCAATCAAAACACTGCAGCCCTTCCTCCCCAGCCCAGGCCCTGGTCAGGGTGCATGCAGGAGGCAACCAATCGATGTGTTTCTCTCACATCGATGTTTCTCTCTCTCTTTCCCTCTCTCTAAAAGATCAATGGAAAAATATCCTTGAGTGAGGATTAACGAACAAAACACACACACACACACACACACACACACACATGCTACAGCCTTATTAACTGATTTTTAGAAAATAATCCAAATAAAGGAAAAATACTTTTTTATTTTCTTTTTACTATTTATAAGCTTTTCAGAAGGTTTGCGTATACCTTTTTATTTTGAAAGGCATGCATATATCTATACAAAAAAGCCTTAGAATATCTCCTGCCAACCTTTTTAAAATACAAAGGATGTAACTGCCCATGGCCATTTTTATTCAGCCTTCTAAAGGATGTGTCCATGAGGGCTAAAAGAATGAAGCCAGCACAGCTAGCTGGTATTTGTTGGCAACGCTGGATCCGAGAAATAAAATTCAAAAGGGAAAGTAAGGTGGCAGGAAGCCAAGGGGTCTTTTAATGGGGATCAAAAATGTCACTTTCCTTGTGTGACTCACATTTTTCTCTTTAAACTTCTGGAGCACTATTAGCATTCCAGATTCTTTCTACACCATTCTTCCCATCCCTTGCCAGTGTGTGTTTTCTTTCTCTTTCTTCCCACCTTCCACCCACACCTGGTGGTGTTCATGACAATTAGAGAGGCCTGGCAAAGGAAACCTATTCTTCTTCTGTGTCATTTGTTACGAGCTTTGAAGGGAGAAATAGTTTTTTCTAGGAATTGCTTTTCTGTGTTCTGTGTAAATAGTGTACAGGCAATTCATCCGGTAGCTAACTTAGCTAGTTAGCACCTGCAAGGGAAGCCCTGCTTTCTTCGTCATGTTGCAGTAGTCGTCTTGTCACCATCCACCAGGATTTCCGAATGGGGTTTATTAAAGTTCTGTGCTTTCATCTTCAGAGATACTGGAAACTGGTTCTGATTTTGGCTTTTACCATTGGTTTTCCCACTTTAATATACAAAAGTATGTTTTCTTATAGCCCTAACAGATTGCTGTAGTTTTCACTTATTTTTTTTCTGTTTAACACAGCGCTACTGGCAATACACACACACACACACACACACACACACACGTACACATATATATATATATCTCACATCAGTGGAATATTTTTTTCTATGTGCAAAATTGAATTAAAAATACATGAAAACAAACCTTCAAAAACTCGCGTAGGTAATTTCAGGTTCTTATGTTCTTATATTTTTCTTATTTGTAATACTTAAAGCTTACTGTAAAGATGCTTCCAGTGTGGATAACTTCCAGTAAGTGGTATATTTTTATAAAAAGGCCAAACTCCGATTTATGGTATGTTTTTACATTATCATTAGTAAGAGTAGATAATTATTTGTCAATATTTTTTTGAGAAACCCTTTTTAACGTTTAAAAAATCACATTATTTCTAAATGTGATTTTCTAAACTTCACATTATTTCCTCTGAGCAAAGGAGGCTACGAGCCAGCAATTCTGAAACTATTGCTTATTTATGCACTAGGATTAAACAAATAAGCAAATATATGCAGGTGGTAAGAGCCAGGTTACTCTCTGTGGAAGAAAGAGATTACAGTTTAGGCAAATGGGGAAAGGTAAAATGAATCCTGTGGTCTTAGATTGGAATTGGAGTTACCAGTGTGAATTCACAGTTTTTAATGTATAGACAGAAACTGAAAGGTAGCTGGGAGTGTATTTCTGGGTCAGTACACACACAGGTATTTCCTAACTCTGCCTGCTGATAGGATCTAGAAGCAATGACATTCAGTAGCAGTGACCAACCCAGCATCCAGGCCTTGGTTTCTAAACACCATTCACCAATCAAATGAACCAGGGTTCCTTGGAGAAAAGTGTTTGGTTCTAGACCTGGGGCTAGGGAAAATACAAGAGGAGGCTAGAACATCTTGTGGTGCCAGAAAATTAAGGAAGTACTCAAAAAAGGGGAAGGCATGCCAAAAGGCCAACCTGGCCAACTGGGAGGAGCTCCTCATGGCCAAAGCTGGAACAGTTTGAATAAGAAAATGATAGTATTAGATTATACCTCATAGATCAAAATAAATATCCATCAAATAAGTAAATAAATGGTGGAGAAGGGACAGATTTTTCTTATAGAAGAATTTTGATTAATAAATATAAGAGCCAAGAGGGAAACAGGAAATCACCGTGAGGCAAATCCCAGTGATTGCTGCACACAAGATCCATCAATAGGTGCTAAAATTAGTGGGTGAAAGTTTGAAGAGAAACAGGATTTTTGCATAGTCTCAAAGTGACTCTCCCATGATATTCATTACAAAGGGAAAAATAGTAAATTTACTGTGTTAGACACCCATCTTCTACCATCTCAACCAAGTGATCAAGGCCAACATCACTAGTGATAGGGTGGATGGCCGCCATAAAGCCTCTGATATGATGCATTAGGGAGGACATGATGTCCCTCCTGTGATATCCTTCCCCAGATTCTTAACCTCGGTGCAAACATGTGAAAACACCAAGCAAACTCAAACTGAGGCTATACCACAGAATCACTGACAAGACCTCTTCAAGAGTGTCAAGGTCGTGAAAGACTGAGGAACAATCACAGATTGGAGGAGGCCAAGAAAACACAACTGCTAAATGGAGTGGAGGAACCTGGAATAGAAAAAGAATAGTAATAGAAAAGCTGTTGAAATTCAAATAAGGTCTGTAGTTTAGTTAATCATACCATACCAATGTTAATTTCCTGGTTTGTGTAATTATAGTGTGGTTATGTAAGATGTTAACATTAACGGAAGGCTGGGTGAAAAGTATACAGTAACTCTGTACTATTTATACAACTTTTTTATAAGTCTAAAATTATTTCAAAAGAAAAAAAGATGCTGGATGCTTAAATGTACAGAGATGTGTGCACAAGGACAATAATTGCAGCATCATTCACAGTAGCAAGAAATTGGAAAATAGCACAAATGTCCATCAGTCAGGGATTGTTATCTATATATATATAAAAGCATAATATGCAAATCGACCGGATGGTGGAATGACCGGTCACTATGATGCATACTGACCACCAGGGGCAGACGCTCAATGCAGGAACTGCCCCCAGCCCGCAGGCCCTGATCGCCCTATGGGGAACTGGGAACCGGGGGAGGGTGGCGGCAGATGTGGGCGGTGCCAGGCCAAGGCGGGTGAAAGTGAGTGGGGCCCCGATTGCCCCGCCAGTTGCCCCACACTCAGAAGGCGACTGGCGTCAGTGGTGGAGGGCAGGGCCGGCTGCCGGCAGCTGGGGAAGATCGGCCCTGTTCGCAGGCCAGGCCTAGGGACCCTACCTGTGCATGAATTTTGTGCGCCGGGCCTCTAGTATTGATATAACTAATAGAGCTATTAAGAGGGACCACATAGTGTATTGTATGGGTATGTTTGTTATAGTGAAGAGAAAGGGTTGAGAGTATGCTTCCATTCAGGCTGCCTGGATTCTCATCCCATTTCCAGTACTTAAACTAATTCTTTGACCTTGGGCCAAGTATTCCTCTTCTCCCTGTTCATCAATTGCCTCATCTGTAAATTGGGAATAAGAATAATAGTATCTACTTATGGATGTGAGGATTAAATGTGAAAATCCACATGAAGCACTCAGGATAAGACTTAGCAGATAATATTGTAAAATATTAGTACTTTATTATTTTCTAGAAATAAATGGGGGAAAAACCCCAAAATAACATTGTGTCAAAAGATACTATTTTTGTTTTTAAAAAATTCGTGTGTATGAATGTTGAAGGTTAGTTATTAATGCATATTGGTGGTGGTGTTTGGATAGGGGGAGAGCAGAAAGTTAAGGAATTTCCACCAAGTTAAAATGTTATCTTCCATAAAGTATACAGTTAGAGAAGTATACACAGCAGCTTTAAAAGAAGCTGTTAGCAATTATTAAATAGAAATTATTAAGAAACAAAAACTATCTCCAATGCTAAAAAAATTGTGTAGTCTTTCTAGACAAGTCTCCAAGATCATATGACTTGTCCTCTGTCGTCTTGTAAAACTTGAAACTTGTATCTATAATCCCCAGGAAGGTGGTCCTTAACTTGGAAAATGAAAGACTTAATGGCTCTGGCCTATAATTCTAGGCTGTGAAAGATTATTGTTGAGGATGGGAGTGACCCGCTCTTGTCTTCATGGGAAATGAACCAGAAGGCCTAAATCGTAGACTTTAGCCAGAAATAAGTAATTCCGGTAATTTTCATTAGAATGATTAAACCCTGGGTAGGGCACTGAAATGATGTAATATCCAGGCCTCTTATTGTCACAAATAGAATAGATATCAATTGCTTTTTGACTCGCATGTGGTGGAGGCCCACTTGAGTTACAGTGGGAGCCAGGATTCACCGGTATCTCAACAAAAGCCATCATATACAGCATATACATGAAAATAAATAAATAACCATACATAGAACGTGTTTACATTCAGATTTTTGGATATGGCATCACTTTTTATGATTATAAAGGGCTGGGGCTGCTTTTCATGCCTTATTGCCTGTGATGCTCTGCAGTCCTTTCTGGTGCTGGCCTGCCCACTGTGAGGTGCGCATGTCCAGGTCTGTGCAGCAGATTTAAAGCCCACCTGTCTTCATGGTTTGGGGCTGCCCTTGGTTTCTAAAGAGACCGACCGCAGGGTGGAAACAGGATGAAATGTCAAAAATAAGTATATTGCAGGGATATGAGAAGTCCATTCCAAGAAATTAGAATAAAAGGGAAAATGCTCTTCTGTTCTCTTGCATTTGTTTTTCCTTTTTGTATCCTCCATCTGAGAGGCCTCTCAAATTTCGAATCCCCAAAGCTTTCCAAGGAAAAACAGATAAATACAGATAAATGTTAAAAGCTTATTTTCCTCATTTGACTTTCGGTAATGTTTGTACACATCTTTCATCCCGGTTTTCTTTGTTTAATTAAATATGCAATACTGGTTGACCTGCTATTTTAAAATCATTTAGATTTCATTTAGGTTCCACTTTTTCCTTCAGGACTCCACCTGTGTTTTTCTTCTATTTGCGACAGTCACAATTTCATCTGTGGTAACTGGATGGCAGAGCATTTTTCTTTTATGATAAAATTAGATGCAATGCATTGAAGCCCATGTTGTTATATTGCAGTCTCTGGAGAGCTGGAAGAAGATGAGAGAGGGCATTCCCAAAATGCAATGTGCCACTGATTCTGGTAGATAATTTTAGCATAAGATTGGATTGTAGGATATTACATTCTAAAGGTATTGGTTTATATCCTAGTGCCAACATATAATTGTGTGTAGAGTTGATACATGAATAATAGCACAGCTGCAATGTTTGTAGAGGATTCCACTTTTTCCAAATAAATTGTAGGATTTTCCTATCAGATAAAGTTGGAAAGCTGTAGTGGGCACTGCTTTGTGCGCCACTGCTGTGAAGTTGGGGTCATGGTACTAACAGACTCGGGGAAGAGCCGAGTACTCTTGCAGTCACATCATCGTGGGGACTTCTGACCCTGCCGATTACCCCGCTTTGTGTGGCATTGGGCAAATGAATGCAGCTTTCTGAGGCTCCTTCCTCCAGCTGTAAATGCAGGTGGCATTACTTCATTTGAACAGTTGTCATAAGGGTTGAATTAGGTTACATATGTCAAAATGTTTAGCGCACACTCTGGCTCATAGCTAGTACCTATAAGCCTTTTCCCCACCCCCTTGTTCTCATCTACCTCTGGCTCAGTGTTTTGTTATCTAAGATTTAAAAAACACACAACAGAAAATATAAGTCCCTTTTGATTTTGGGGTCTGAAAACCCTTACCAGTTTTCTTTCTTCTGTTCATTCCTCCACTTATTGTTGACTGTGTGCCAGGACAGCTTTCTGGAGGGTAAGAGAAACCCTCTGCTCTTAGGGAGGCACTCAAGCTAATTCATGCTCAGGAGAAACCAGGAGCTGGAGGTGAGGGAGGGATAGGTTGGCTTCACAGAGGAGGCTGAAGGGAGGTTTAAGCAACATCAGGAGGAATAGCAGACAAAATGGCAGGGATAGAGGGAGTAACTTGTTCATTGGATTGGGGATGAATGAGAGAATTTCCAGGTGACTCCTGGGATGGAGGTGCCTGGTGGTGCCTCTCATTGAGATCAGGAATTCAAGAGCATTTTTATCAGAGCCCAGGGTAATCTCTCGTCCGATAGCCCTGCATCTGTAGATGAGGACACTGGGAACTTTAGGGTAGGCTCAAGGAGGAGCTGAGACTTACTCCAGGCCACTCCGACGCTCCCTGCTCTAATAGGAGCCCTAAAGAACTGGACTGAAGGCCTGCTGATGAGTCTACTCGAGAATTTTACACATGAGTCGCTGAGGCGTGTCTGCCTTTGTGGTGAGAAGGTCACTGCAAGCTGTCAGATTGAGGAGGAGGAGTGAAGCGGAAAAAGGCTAGAGCTGAGGTCAGATTCTGAGGAGACTGAGCAGGTTGCCAAAGACTAGTGCCGGTCAGAGCAGTGTGGGGTGACCGGGGGGGAGTCACCAAGCAGAGCTGTCGGCGTGGAGCCTGCGGCAGCATCCAGTCTGCGGGCCAGTCCTGGTCAGAGCTGGGAACAGAAGACAGGGAAGCAGAGCCCTGCTGTGTGGATGCGGGGCTGGTCCAGAGCAGTCCACGGATGGCAGCTGTCCAGGGGGCTGACGACCCTCCTGCAGGTGCCGGCCCCCCTGCCTTCAGTTGGCCTGATGGTTTTCACTTTTGTTGCTCGGGCTTTTTTATGAAGAAGAAAGTTACCAAGCAGTTTATTATCCCAGACTTCGTCTTACATTATTTGGGGTCTCTTGAAATTTCTTTTTGAAAGAACTTAATATTCTGAAAATAGCTAACAGTGTTAATTTCATCTAGTCTCTTATTTTCTTTAAAAATATTTGCTTTATATTTTTTGCTATAAAAGTCGCATAAATTAGAGTCTTGTGACCATGTTTATTAATGTGATAGATACTGGATTTATAAAATGGATCTCTTATCTATAGACACATGAAAAATGGAAATTAAAAAAATAAATTGAAGCATATAATCCTCTTTTTCATGTCTAACCCTGTAATAAAAAAGATGTTTTAGGACATTTTATGAGTCAACATAGAGTTCAAACAAATGCACTATATTTACATTGGATGTTTTCTAAGCCCATTTGTTTTATGAAATACTCATGGTATTTCAACACCGAGCCTGTAGCTAATAATTAAGAACATCCATTTATTTCCTTATATGTCCTAGTTTTCTTTCTTCCACAAAGACTGGATTACTTTATATTTCCTAAAGCCTTTAGTTCTGCTGGCAGAATTATATGTCTCCTTCTTATCAATTATAACTGAGCATAGTTTTCTATCTAAGTAAGTTTTTCAATTGCTTAATATTTTCTTAATGATATTTGTGTTAAATTTTCATCCATTTGAATTTTTCTAGTTTTCCGCATATGCCTCTACAATGATTATTTTAGGCATTGAACTTATTAATTAAATTATTAGTTAAAACCAGCCTTTAGTCTGAGTTCTGAGCCTCCTGTGTGGTACCTAGGTACCTAAGGGAAAACATCATTCTTAGGGTAGTTTTTGTCTTACAAATCTATTAAAAGACACAATTTTAGAAAAAAAAGGTGAGAATTTTTATAGAATACTTTTTAGGGAAGGTGGGTGGTTGGTTGGAGATTTCTTGGTTTTGAATAGAGCTTAATTTTGTCCACTTTTTAGCAATCCAAGAAGACCATTTCTGGAAAACAATTCATTCTCTAAAGGTATCATAAGCCGATCAGCCTTTAGGACATTTATAGCTCTCTCATGGAGCCATTGTTTTGGGGACTAGCGTAAGTCCCCAAAGAGAACAAGGGGCCAGTTGGGCATTCACACCTACTCATGTTATGGTTTAACTCATGAAGGAATTCACATTTCCAATAATGATTACAGTTTTCAAAATTTAATGTGCAATATGTATGATAGACCCCCTCTATAACCTGGATTCTCACGTGGATTCAGTTGTACCATTTGGTGGATAGTGTCCCCAGAAAAAGCAACTATATACAGTAAAACATAATAGACTGGCCCTGTTGACCTTGACAGAGGGGATGCTATCTAATCATAGATCATTAGAGTTGGAAGTCACCCTTGAGATGATCCTGCTGACCCCAGGCATTTGACAAGTAAGAAAATGGGTCTCAGGGAGAGATTGTGACTGGTTCTCGGCCCTAGTTAGTGTGGGGAGGCAGAGAGAGAATAGCGATGAGGAAAGTGAATTCTCCGTCCCACTGCCATGGTTTTCCCACCTGCCAGGATGTCTCGGATCTGAAATGTCACGCAGAGCTGGTTCCTGGAAAGTCCATAACAGTCTGTGATGCAGAGGCTGAGGATGGAATGAACACTCAGCTCTGGGTTTACTGTTCTGTGCCAGTGACCTATGCCAGGGATTCGGATTTCCTGATTCCCCCTCAGTTGCCCTTCTTCCAATCTCACTCCAATTAAGACTTTAAAAGTCAAGTCAAGATAGTTTTTAATAGTTTTCACCTGTAAGTAGAAAAGAATTTACAAGCAATTTCTCTTGGTCACAAATTGAATAGAAGGAGCCAGTACCAATCTACACTAATAAAAGAGAAACATGGTAATTAGCGTACGACCGCTACCCTTTTCATTGGCTAATCAGTGAGTATATGCAAATTAACTGTCAGCCAAGATGGTGGCCGGCAGCCAGGCAGCTGAGAACAGGATGCTTGGTTGCCCCAGCGATAGAGGAAACCAAGGTTCCCGCCTGCAGCTGCGGGGCTCTGAGCTGCCGAAGCAACAGCTCCAAAAGATACAATGTTTCAATTATAGAAGCTAAAAGATGGCAGTTAATCTGCATACTCAGGCTCCAAGCGGTAGAGCGAAGCCAAACAGCCCTGAAGCTGCAGAGCAGAGAGGCCTCCCGGCCCTGGGATCAGCGGAGCCGAGAGGCCTCCCAGCCCCGGGATCAGCGGAGCCGAGAGGCCTCAGGGCCCCATGATCAGCAGAGCTGAGAGGCCTCCCGGCCCCAGGTTTCAGTGGAGCCGAGAGGCCTCCCGGCCCGGGATCAGCGGAGCCGAGAGGCCTCAGGGCTCCGTGCTCAGTGGAGCCGAGAGGCTTCCCAGCCCTGGGATCAGCGGAGCCTAGAGGCCTCAGGGCCCCCGGATCAGCGGAGCCGAGAGGCCTCCCGGCCGCCTGGATCAGCGGAGCCGAGAGGCCTCCCGGCCCCGGGTTCAGCAGAGCCTGATGGAAGCCCTGTGTGTTTATGCACCCTTGGGGGTGCAGAGGTCCTGTCCTAGGCAGAGGCCTATGGCGAAATTTTCAACTCTGAGAAGCAGCCTACGGGCTGGAAGGTGGCTCCCCTGACCTCAGTGCTGGAGAAGACCATTAACAGAAAACTAAAAGAAACCGATTTTACATCATTTCCCAGGTGTAGAACAGTTGGCATGTAAGCCCCTGACCAGTGCCTAGCCTCTCCTCTGTCAGTCTATCTCACTGTTAGGTACCATGTTCTTTGTTCTGTCTTAACTGCAACTCATTTTTAAACAAGATTGCTTTTAAAAGAAGACTAAATAAAGTTTCCCTTAAGTTATTTAGGTGGTGCTGGGGCTGCTGGGGCTGCTGGGGGTCTGATAGAAGACACAAACACGCCAACGGGGCCTGTACCCAGCAGCCCCAAGGCCCGCCACCTTGGTGCTGGGGCTGCTGGGGGTATCAGAGACACAAACCCGCAGGCCCGGCACCCAGCAGACCCAAGGCCTTCGAGGCAGCACTAAGGAGCAGCAAGCCAAGCAGTAGGAAGCAGCAAGCAGGTGGGCAGTAACAAGGGAGGGGTCCCGGACTGCAAGAGGGCACATGCTGGGCTAAGGGACCCCCTACCCATCCCCAGTGCACGAATTTCATGCACCGGGCCTCTAGTCTATAATAATAAAAGGGAAATATGCTAATTAGACCAGACATCTTCCGGATGTCATTCCGGACGAAGCTGGGGCGGAGGGAAGCCAGCCTGGGGTCTATAATAGAAGGGTGCCTGCAATGCCTGTGGGCAGCCCAAGGGAAGCCAGCCAGGTCCTGGGTGCCTGCCAGCGGCCGGAGGAGGGAAGCCAGTGCCGGCAGCCTGGGGAAGGAAGGCCTATTCTTGCACGAATTTTCATGCATTGGGCCTCTAGTGTTGTGATAAGGATCTCTGCAGGGAAACACTCAAACAATGGGAATGGTATCAGATTCAAGTAAGTCACAGAGTTAAAAGGAAACCCCATCTTATAAAATTCGTTTTGTGTGTCTTTTTTACTGAAGTTCAATGATATCATGGCTATAAAGCTAGAAAAGGTATAATGGACTAGAGAATAATCTAACTGGGGGAGGGGGCGGGGGGTTGGGTGGATTGAAAAGTACAGACCTTTTTACTCCTCAAACCTATATCTGAAAGACTGATTCATAGTCTTACATGTATCATAATGTAGTGTATGGAAAATAACATAGAAGAATATCTGGATTCAAATGATAGTTCCATCATTTTCTAACATGAGCCCTAATTTCCTGATTTGTGAACTAAAGCAGTGTTTCTCATGCAGTGGCTCCATGTTAGAATCATCTGGGAGAATTATAGAGACAGCACAAAGCAAACAAAACAATGCCAGCCTCCACCCCCAGAAAGCTGTGATTCCAATCAGTCTGGTATGGGATTGGGATTGTTTTGAAAGCTGCCCAGGGGATCTAATGGACAACTAAGCCACCAGATCAGATGACTTTGAAGTCCCCTTCAAATTCTAGTATTCTGCAAATCTGAGATTTGTTTCATGTCAGTCATCTAGCCCAATCACATGTAATCAGCCCTCAGTATTTGAAAGGCAGCATCTTGTTTTTATGTTAACATTCATGTTGAAAGGATGCTTATACCATCAGAAATCTTAGATTCTTTAAAACCTTTTTCTGATAAGCAGCCAGATCTGCCTTTGGAGAAACATATAAATCTAATTCCTCTATTATTTTATGACCTTTCTGATATTTGAAGGTTACTTTTATGATTCACAAATTTAGCTCTTAAGGCAGAATACTCCCAATTTTTTATCTCTTGTTCGTGTATATTATTTCCATATTTCAATACCCTGCTTGTCCTGTGCTGCAGGGAATGTGGGTTGCCATCATTTCCATGGAGTGTGTTCCTAGAGGTGACTATAATCCCTTGATGATCAGAGGAGGGAGCCTAGGGGGTTTGGTGATTATCCTCTTCTCAAACTCTACCTGAGCGCAGAGCTAATAAAAGTCCCTAGTTTCAGTAAATAGTTAATTATTAACAACTAGTGGCCCAGTGCATAAATTCATGCACATTGAAAGAAAATTAATTAGAAGAAATATTTTAATATTGCTATTCGCTCTTTCTCTATAATAGAAGTGTCAACCAAATTCACGATCGACAGTGACAGATCTAAACACGCCTGCGATTGGCGCCAGTGAGAGCTTTATATGTATCACACATGCACGAGTCAACTTAGCCTTTTATAGATATAGAAAAAATTTGCTTAATTAGATCTGCTTTCTGATTTAGCTAAACTTTTTCCAGCCCACTGAAGCACCCCAACTTCTCTTTCAGGTAATTGTCAGCAACACAACAGTAAATATCAACATGAAGCAGATTATTATTGTAGATCACGCAGGGAGAACAAAGGGTAAAATATTTAACTGTAGCAGTGTTTGACTATATTCTGCACAGTGAGAAAACCTGAAGTCATTTTCAAGGTCCACCATTTCTTACTTCTTTTCAGTCGGGTCAAGTTTCTAAGCTTTCTAAATCTCCGTTTTCCAGCTAGTGAAAAGAAAATAGGATTCCACTGAGTCTCCTATCTATGTACTCCAGGACTTTTGTGAGGATCAAATGAGATGAGGCACGGGAAAATGCTTCACAGACATTTGGTTAAAGTGTAAAATGTTTGCACCTGGCTATAAAGCAAGTCATGTTCCTGGGTTGAAGAAACTCCAAGGAGGCTAGTCACTAGGGAGAGGAAGCCGGGCATTGCTATGTAACGTCATTACCCGGATGGACACTTGGTGTATTAGCCTTTTTTATATATAGACACTCACTGGTCTACAGATACAGCCACTGATAAATACAGTAGATGATATAATTCCTAGTATTTTTGAATTCTTATATGTACCAGATATGGTTCTAGTGTTTAAATATATTACAGTTGATTCTTGCAGTAATCCTATGAATAGGCACCATTATTATTTTCGTTTTTTAGATTAAAAGAAGAAACAAGTCAAGGAGTAGAGCAGGTCAGTGTCTTGCTTCTGATTTCATAATAAGTGGCACAGCTGGAATGTGAATAATATAAGGCATCTTAAGGGGTCTCCTCATCTGTGACATAAGAACGTTGATTTCTAAGGACCTTTTCAACTCCAAGTTCTTAGAATTCTATGTAAATAATGATAGTATGTTTATAACACTCAATTTAAAATAGCATTTCCAAATAAAACAATCTTCGGCCCTTTAAGTATGAACAAAGCCAATAGTTTTTCCTTTATTCTAAATCACAAATACCATTGCTTGAATTTGTGCACCAAACTACTCCTTGTACTTTATAGTAATACATACATGTGCACATGCATACATACATAAAATAAATAAATTTAGATTCTGTTCCTTCATCTAGCATCTCAAAGTATGGAGCAAGCCTGTTCTGAACTTTGATGAATTTCATGGAATTCTGCGTTGTGACTCATGAAGTCAGTTACCCTTAGTTTGTAAGTGTGGAAGATGGAGGCTAAAGAAGTTATATGGAGAGTATAAGGTTTATGCTTGTACCCAAATAGGCAAACTAGATGTAGATGTGCCCAAATTTGTAATAATTACATGTATTTTAAGAAACTTCAAGTATTCCAGTAGCTACTTTCCATAAAAATAATTTATATGCTAATTATGTTATTATTATTCTTTAGAGTGGGTTTTTAATGAATTCTGCTAGATAATCTTCAATTTTCCAAATAAGTTTCCTAAAACATAATATTATTATTCACATGAGTGTTTCTTCAATCGACTCCAACAGAAAGTTTCTGACTCTATCATTGAAAAATCATTTAAAGAACCCTTGTTGATATCCCATAATCCTTTGTGTTCTCACAGTTTTACCAGCCTGAGAAATTTGTATTGATTCTCTTTATGAATATTATTTCTTAGTCCTTGTCTGATTTATTCTGAAAGCTCAATCTTTCTGTGTAAGGTGTACACACTTGAGTTTGCCAATAAAAACCATGCTATGGGGAATAGAAACATTTCAGAAAAAATTTGAGATCTGTTTGTATGACTGATAACAGAATATAAAGTATAAAAAGGCTACAAATAAAGCATTTCTATTCACTGTGAATCTCAGCCTAGAGGGTACTCGGTCTGCTTATGTTCAGTTTGCATACCAGGTGTCGGCTCAGCCTACTTTTCGGAACTAGACTTGTGAGCATCTCAGCCATCAGTTGCGATTGTGTATGCTAAAGGCTTGGGTGTACTTGCGTATATGTGCCAGTATCACCCTCTAAATCATCGGTTTCAGGAGCATAAAGAAAAGCATAGTCTTTGATGTGCAGATCTGATTTTTCCTTTAACAGCAGAATTTTAAGTTTTCATCTCAGATAAGGACTGTTGCTTTTATAGCACAGAAAGGCTTTGTAAGGACGCTGCTGTTCTTTAGAAGCTTTTGATTTTAGCTTTAGAAAGAATGATTTAACACCTTATAAAGAGTCAGTGGTGATCGTCCTTTCTCTTTGTTGACTTTCCTGTTATAGTCATAGATTCATGGACAGGGTGGGGGGGGGGGCGGTGGGAGGAGCCTGAAGACAGTCGAACCCAATTGCCTCATTGTATAAATGGCACTGCCAGCACTATGCATCTGTTTCTTTCATGTCTCTCCATGACATGGTAAGCTCTGTGAGGGCAAGGACTCAATTTACCTAGTTCACTGATGTGTCCCAGAGCCCCAGGAGGTACTCATTTAGATTTGCTGAGCAAATGAAGAACCTAGGTCGGAAGAGAAAAGACTTACCCAAGCTTGTCCACCCAGTAAGTAGCAAAATCTGACCTAGAAACTTTATTTTCTGACTACAAATATTGTGACTTTTCCATGATTAAAAAAATAAAAAGACTTGGGAGTCTAAATTATTTGGGGGCCTTAATCTGTATAAAAGATCACAGTTTACATTCATTGGATACTATTTTTCGGGTCTATAAACTACTTATTTCATCAAAACCTATAGTACAACTCATTGATTGAAGGTATTTTTAGCTATGATTTTTATAGATGCAGAAACTTGGGCTTTGAAAGATTAATTTATAAAGAGTCAGGGACAGGATTCAAATCTGCCTTTTTCTGCCTTCAAGTTTAATGATCTTTCTACTTTTGCCCTTTCCATGGGGATCAATGTTTGTCAATATGAAGAATTATCCAGGACCATAAATAACTAACTGAATTTTTTTAGCCCAGTGCCTTATGTGGCACCCACCTTAATACCTGCAGAATTTTGTTAAGTAAGTGCTGGCTTAGCCTAGATGTCTGTATTTAAAAGGCAGCAAAAGAAGCATTGCTTTTCAATTTCCTTCATCTGTGGTGATCAGTCTTGGCCTTCTGTGCGGACTAATTTGAAAGGCTTTTCTGCTCCCTTATCTTTTTCTCATTTTCCCATAATTGGACTTGAATTTCCTCATGTTGGGGACCTAAATGATTTGCAGGCTTCATAGCTTTCCTACTAAATTACAGATGTCTCTGAGATGGAATGGTATTAAAACTTAGCTGGAATAAAGACTATTGTCTTTTTGTATGTTTGTTAAGGAGAAAGGAGAGGAATGTGACCATGAAAATGAGGCCTTGTAATATGGACCACAGTCTTTGAAAGTGATAAACCTCCTCTTACCCAATGAAATCCTTGTCCAGGCTCCATTGGACTAGGTCCTTGGGACCTAGGATAATCTCACCACATCTCCACTATGGTATGTAAGCCCATCTGCCCGCCACTTTTTGGCAGAGGTCATGCATGAGTAAGACCACTGTTTCCTGTGCACAGATTTGGAGATTTCAAGAGGGGTGACGCTCTGCAGCATGCACTTTGGTGCAGGAAAGAAGCAGCTGCCTGCCCACAGGATTGACTATTTACTACCTCCATTTATCTGCTTTATTTCTCAACTGTGGCTATTCCGATGTTTATTTTCTTTAGAAAAATGTTAGAAATATTGACCTTTTAAAATCATGACCATGAGAAGTAGAACTTCTCACTCTTTAAAAAGAGCATTGCCTTTCTTTTCTACCAATTATATATTCTTTACCTGGTACCAAACCCTTGTATCTTTTTGTGTAAAATGTACATTTAGCCAAAGGTAGTAGGAGATGCGGTGGTGGTTCTGCAGGCTCATTCTCCTGCACTCTCTGTGTTTGAAGAATCCTAATTAGTTGCATGTAATCAATGTTGCTGTCTACAAAGATATACTCAGTACTGCATCTTCCATCTGTTCATTCCTTTTTGGCTAAAGAGTCAAGGGCAGGAGATGGGCGTGTATTGGCAAGAAAGGGCACTTAATTCTGGTCATCTTTTATTTTCTTCCTCTTGGTTTCTTTTATGTGATTCTGGCTTCCAGTCATGGGGCTAGTGGTAGATGATTTGCAAAGACAGTCACCTGGAGTTTCCCCACCCCTAGATGCACAAGCTATTGTACCCATCAAGAAGGCACTCCCCTTCTTCTCCCTTGAAGTCTGGGCTGGCCTAGTGTGACAGAATGTGGCAGGAGTGATGCTGTGACAATTACAAACTTTAAGAAGGGGCAGTTTCTGAGCCACCGTGTAAGGAAGGAAGTCCAGGCTATCCTGCTGGAGAGAGGGACACATGCTGGCAGTAGGAGCGTGCAGGTTCTGCCATCTGCAGCCAGCACCATTCCGCACATGGCTGTGAGGCCTAGGATCCTCCAGCCCCAGGTGAGCCTGGCCCGCACCATGTGGGACAGAGATGAGCATTCCTCTCTGAGCTCTGCCGCAAATAGCACATCCGTAAAATTGCAAGCAAATAAAAGAATAGGTGTGATAAGCCACTGACTTTTGGGGCAGTTTGTTGCAGAGCAGGAGATAACTGAGACAGGATTTTTATATTTTCCAAATATTCTCTCTTTTCTCAGATCTGATTATTGTTTGTTCAAGTGCGTCTATGATTCTGTTTCGCTGAGGGAACTGCTAACTGATGAGGATTTGGGTTGTGGTGGTAAAATGTTACGCATTTCTTAGCAGCTGGTTCTCATTTTGTTCCTCACCTGCTTTAGATTTGTCTTCGCTGGGAGCAGACATGTCTCCTGAAATGTGCCCCCCCCCCCGAGGTTGTTTCTGTGGGGCACACAGTGATACCAATTTCTTTTTTCTTTTTAAAATATATTTTATTGATTTCAGAGAGAAAGGGAGAGGGGGAGAGAGATAGAAATATCAATGATGAGAATCATTGATTGGCTGCTTCTTCACGGCCCCAACTGGGGATCAAGCCCGCAACCTGGGTGCCCCAACCAGACTGGGAATCGAACTGTGACTTCCTGGTTCATAGGCAATGCTCAACCACTGGCCAGGTGTGACACCAATTCCTTACAGTTGTTTATTTCTCTCTCAAAAGAAAAACAAGGAAAAAGGAGGAGGGGGAAGACGTCTTATTTTATCTAAAGAGTATTTCCTGTTACTAGATTAGACCATACTCACCTCTCAGACTCTGTGAATAGCTGAATATTTACTCATTGGTGGACAAAAACCAAAAGAGAAGGATCTGGAATTTAAAATTAAAGCAAGGCCAAGAAAATCCAGGGAGTTTGCAATGTGCATTTTCTGTTCAAATTATAAGTATTCCTAGGAAAAGTTAGAAGATTTTATTTTAAATTTTTTGGAAGGAACTGAAACCACTTTTAAAAGTATAACTTTTAATTTCCTGAGTTGAATGAATGCTTGTCCTTGTATCAGCTTCTATAAGCAATTTCCTTTGGAAGCTCAAAGTAATATTTTTCTCATTTTGTTGTCAGGTTTTTGTACTTTAATTAAAGATTTATTGTTTTTCCTGTTGTCTTTCTGCCTCGCAGTTTATTTCCTCAAACTCTCCTAAGCAGTTGATTAAAAAGAATGACTGGGATCATGTTTGTTGCAGGGCAGTGAAGTTCACGTATCAAATGGATGGAAAAGGCTGGGTTTAGAGGATCTGAGTTGCCTTTTTTAAAAATATTTTTTTCTTGATTTAAGGGAGCGGGAGAGAGAGAAACATTAATCGGCTACCTCCTACATGCCCCACACTGGGGATAGAGCCCGCAACCCAGGCATGTGCCCTGACTGGGAATGAGACGATGCTCAATCACTGAGCCACACCAGCTGGGCATGAATTGCCTTTCTTAATTGACAAAATCGCATCCAGCCCACTTGAATGATTTGTTCACTGTGTCACATACTTCCAGTGACGATTTAATAACATTGATTCCACGAGGTCCCTTGTCAATGGCTCTCATACTGTTTTGCTGTTTTGATAAAGAGGGTTTTTTGAAGGAGGTTGGGAAGAGAGAATTTTCTAGAGATGACAGAGGGGAATGGTTTTTAGGCACAAATTCTCTTTCCTTCATTTCATTTAAAAATAAATACTATTTTTAACCTTACCTAGGTATATGTGAGTTTCTCCTTGTCACCATCTCTCCAACCTTAAAATGGTATTACAGGCTAGTTATGTGTTATTTTTATATTTTCTTTCAATTATATTTCAAATTTCTGACAAATGGTGGCTTCATACTCTGAACCTCTAAGACAGTGGTTTCCACTGGACGATATTTGGAGACATTTTTAGTTGTTACAACTTGGGGAGGGTAAGGGCTATCCTATATAATGAATGGAAGCGAAAAAGGCTGCTAAACATTCTGCAGTGCATGGTATCTGATGCACAGGATAATCAATAAGTGCTTATCGGATGGACGGATGAGAGATCAGTGAATACAGCACTGGATGTAGTGTGTCTTTTCTTCTTTCTCTTCCCTCAAAGGTGCTGAGGGTGGGCTGTGATAAAGGTCAGATTGCTAGTTCAGGTATAACCCTAGCTGTCTTGTTAACATGCACATGGAGAGGGGTTTTGCATTTCCTCCACACAATGACAAAGCTTGAAGCTAGGTAACTTTTTACTTTATGTATAAAGTGTTTGTGTGGGTGTGTGCGTGCATGTTTATGTGGGAGAGGATTTGCCACTTACTAGCCAGAGAGACGTATTAACAAATGAGAATGATGGCTCAAGTGGTCATGCCATTGGTTCTTCCATCCCTCAATAGCAGGTCCCTGTTTGGTTGTCCTGTGGTTATGGAATGAATGCAATTTTTAGAGCTGTTCCGAAATACCATTTCATATTAAGAACATTGCAAAAGAAGTAATGCATTGAGAAAAAGCATTGCATACTATCTGTAATGAGAAAAAAGCCATACTTCAGTGCATTTCTTACTTTTGACAGTTAAGAGCTAGTATGCCTCGGGATGCCCTTATTTCAGGAAAGGGAAAGCTTTTTTGCTTTATGATGCCTTTTTTCCAGTCTTCGTGGAATTTCGGTTTTGCTATTTTAATGAAAGAGGAAATAAACTGATGTCATAAATAATGAGAGTTGTTTTTACTGGGTAGAAACATTATTTTATGCATTGTAGTGACATTACTAGAAAAAAATGCAGTAGTAATTTCCTCAATGGAAAAGGTTAGCAAGGGAGTTATTTCCCTGTCCTATGTAGTAGGCTGGAGACGGGGGATGAAGGATTTTCCCCCAGAAAGGCATCGATAGCTTTTCATGGTGCCCTCATTTCATCCATGACCCAGAGTAGTCCTCACTGTTTTGAGGAAGAATAATGTTTAAAGGTGATGTATGAGACGGATACTGGGCAGCTTTGGGGGGGGGCAGCTTTTATTAATAGTTAATACTAAATACTAAAAATCGCCCAGTTAATACCCGTACCTTTTCTAACCCATACTTTGAAAATGTGGGTGCTCTGCCTCCTATTTGTACCTTTTATCTTTGTTGCACACTGCGAATGTGCTATGTCTCAGGAGTGCCATATGCGTCTAGATTCAGCCCTGGTCTTGAGATAATTTGGGGTGAGAAAGTTCCAAACAAGGTATCCCATTTGGATAGAACTCTGTATTGACTGTGCACGAATGTTAAGAACTGCTGTGGATTAAAGGAACCAATTAATTTGAAGCAAAAGTAAAAAGGAAACCAAAGCCAGTTTGAGCTGGTTCTTTAGCTCGTTGCTTAAGCTTTTACAAAGTGTGTGGTAATTATGAGAATTTATATAAATTACGGATTTTGAGGTTCAGAAATCTCCAGTGACTAGCCAAGGAAGTTAAAGTCTCTAAGGAAAAAAATATTAGAGACTTAAGATTCATTCATTCATATCTCTTGCGTTTAAATGCGTTAATCTCCTTGTTTAATGTTACATTTTCAAATTTATATTCCCTCCCCCCTTTGGATGGGACAGGGGAAAGGAAGAATCAAGGTTTTCAATCAGCCTTTTGAACACTGCATATTTGAACAGGCATTTTGAGATGCAGAGAAAAATATAAGACCACGAGGAATTTATTCTCTAGACTGAGAGGTGGAATTGACACATAAGGCCTCTCCCTTTCTTTTGCCCCTTCCCAGCTTCCTTTTCATACATTCATTTTGAAAGCTCATACTTTTTTCTTTCTTTTGGTGGGAAAGGGGCAACTGAAGGTGATTTCAAGACCCCTCAAACTCGGGCCCCCGCCAACCCTGCAGCTTCAGCTCTTTTCCTGCCCACTTTGTACTCTGAACTCTAGACCCACTGAACTACTTTCAATTCCTAAACACTTTTCCACTGTCTCTTGTTTCCAGGTCTTCGTCCCTGTAATTCCCTCTGCCTCAAACACTCCTCCCTGCTTTTTATCTAGCTAACTCATGCTCATCCTTCAAGTCTTCCCATAGATGCCTCTTCCTCTGAGAAGTCCTCACTATGGTTGAAGTGCAAGTTAACTATCCTCTCTATGCGCATCATTGCATTGCCCGGCTACAGCTTGGCATTTCTTCCTTTTTCTTTCTCTCCGCGTCATTTTCACTGGTGCCACTAATTTTAATTGGCCTTAATGTTTACACTAGGCTGTGAGTTTGGAGAAGGTGAAGACATGTCTGTTATGTTCCTTGGTGTATCACCAGTGCCTAACGCAGAGCTTGACACATTGCAGGCTCTCAACTATTCATTGAATGCTTAGTTAATGAGTGTTTACGTGCTAAATTGTATGAAGAGAGAAACCAGCTAAGATAGAAGTGATCAGTGAAAATGGGGAGTTGATCTGAATGATAAGCTCCTTCATGGAAGGAGTTTGACATACTCTCCTACTTTCCTTCTTTCTCTTTTCTCTTTTTCTTATACTGGTAACCATTCATTCACTCGAAAGTATTTTTAGAGGGTCTAATCTAATATGTTTCAGTGTTATTCTAGGTGCTGAAGATAGAACAGTGAAAAATCCCGCCCTCATGGGATTTACATTCCAATGATCTAATGCATAAAATCGAGTTAAATGTGAGTGTAGAAATTAGCTTAGCCAGCTGGTAGGGCATTGAGGAGGCTAACTTGATGGGTAAGGGTATGTTGCAAAGTTAGATTTTGAATGGTTCCGTGTAGAGCATAATTTTATTTTGGAAAGTAGGTGGGTAATGAGAAGTATATATAGCTTGTGAGCAAAGGAGGCTTTTAGTCTGTAATTAGTATGCAGAAACTGAAAGTAAAAAGGCCAACTTAGACAAGATTGCCAAAATAGGGGTTAATAATACCCCGTTTGGCATAGGGTGGTGGCAGAGGGGTGAAGATGAACGGAAGAGACTTATTTTGCAGGGCGGGGCGGAGTGTATATGTTTGGATTTCTTTTTAACTCAGCAGTATAGTTTCTAAAGAGAATTTACTTAATGGTGAAGTGTCTATAGAGGAGATGAAAGATGATGATAAAATTACAACCATAAATTTAGAGCCCAGAAAAGCAGTAGGAACACTGAGAAAGACAGGGCAATAGTTTGGGATAGAATTAAGAAATTTGCATAATTTGAACCTGAGATTTCATCAGACTTAGGTTTATTGATTTGATGCTTATTAAGCTCCCTCTCGTTATCACGCTCTGGGGTCATAAAAGTACACAAGACAAATGAGACCTTTGCTGTCACAGAGTTTACATACTGGACACCCAGCTGAGAGGATGGAATCGTAAGTCAGTGTTTGGAAAACTTCTGTTGATAAGTATGACTGAAGTCATGGGAATGGATGGGGCTTTGGACCTAGGTAGCAGAAAATCCTGTAGTTTATTTAACTTGTCGTATCTAAGGTTTGATATAATGATTGTAATAGTTATATAACAACTGATATCAAAATAGATCAGGAAAAAAATCAGGGAATTACTGTGGATCTTTTAACCAGCTTTATACCTTTTCCGAATATGGAAGAAAAAAGACATTTATTTGTCTTTAAATTCTAAGGTGTCATTTTATTAAAATTCCATAACTTAATGTCTCTGCCTGCTTATTACTTGGCAATATCGCCCTAGCTCATCGATACCGTTTTTGGCTGCTCTCCAACAAATGCATGAAAGAAATAGAGGCCAGTAATTCATACAATTTTTAAACAGATTCAGCACCAGTGCCTTTCTGGGTTTAGGAAAGTGGTGGGCCAGTAAGGGGAGACCGACAGCTCCTTCTGTTGTCTTTGTCTTCTGTCTTTCAATAATGCCATGAACTGAGTGGTTAGTGTCTTGGCTCAGAGCTGAAGATGGTTTGGCATCAATTCTTCTGTTGCTCTCTCAAGCTGTTTTTTTGTGTGTGTTTTTTTCCATCCCCGAGAACAGCACTCTCAGTGGGTGTGGAAGTGGGTGGGACATGAAGCAATGGCTTGCATTGCATTGCCTGGCTACAGCTTGGCATTTCTTCCTTTTTCTTTCTCTCTGCGTCATTGCCACTGGTGCCACTAATTTTACCTTCCTTCCCCACCCTGTTTCTTTGGGAGTAGCTCAGTGTCAAAGCATTATATTTTCTTTGGCGTTGTGGCAGTGTTCTCAAGCAATAACCTGGCAGACATTATTCATCCCACCATACAGGGTCAATGCTGGAGGAATTCTTAAAAAAAATAAGGTGAGAGAAAGTCCCTCTCACTGGATCTGATACTTTCTCTCTCTCTCTGCTGTATTTTTCTTTGGGACATATCCTAAGCAGTCATACAGTTGGCCCTTGAACAACACAAGGATTGGGGCACCGACCTCCTGTGATGTTGAAAATCCACATAAAACTACCATGGGCCCTCTGCATACTAGGATCCCAATAGCAGAGTTGACCCTAAAACAACACAGATTTGATCTGTTCAGATAGTAACCAGTATTTTTCAAGGGTCACCTGTACAGTAGATGCTCAAGCACCAAAAGAAGGGGGAAATGGGACATAAGGTAGGGGGTGGTGCCTTTAGTGAAAAGCTGGCCTCCTTGATGGTCGTATAGGACAATGTCATTGAGAGACCGGTTTTCATCTTTCTTCAGATCCCAACCATTTCTGTCCCTTATCTATTCATAGCTTCTCTTCTCAAAGCTAACTTTCCTATGTTTTCTAAAGAAGAGAGGCTTATTAGGGCTTGTGTTCAGTTAGACCTTAAAGGAATGATAGGATTGCAGTGGGGTGGTGTGGGGTGGGGTTATTCCAGACATGGATTACAAAGGAAATAACATGATTGGGAGCCAGTAAATAGAACATGTTTTCTACACTGAAAGCTTAATGAAAGGTTCTTTGGCAAAAAAGAACAAGGAAATTAGGATTTACTTGGTGATCTACATGGGAGATCACATTATCTGTCTTACAACCTTTTTTACATGTTTTCTTTTTCCCTCTGAACTGGTGACTTTGCCAACATGCACCTGCCCACTCCAGATCTTGCAGTGTCCTTGTCTAATGGTTAGGATTGTTCTTTGTCCATTTACTCCCCCTTGTACGAGGAGCTCATACTACTAATTAGAGATTGCATTATCCCCTCACTCATTATTTTATTCCTGCATTCATTTATTCCTCCCTCCATTTATTCACATCCTCATTTGCTCTAGAATCATTTGTTAAGCAGTATTTACCTTGCTCACAGTAACCATTACATGCCCACATTCACTTTTATATCTCCCCAGGAGAGAATTATAAAGAGATTTCTAGCCTTCATATTAGTGCTGTTAGATTTGGTACTCAGTATGTTGTTGCCTCGTTTTTCTTCCTGTAACCGACCCCTGGAATAGGCCTTGATAGTAGGCATGGCCCCTCTACAGTCCTAATGCCAGGATCTCCCATCCACATGATGCTCCCACCCTCGCCTGCTAATATGTGACCCAGACCCTAGGCTCGTATCTTTGTCTTCTTTCTACTAGTACATCCATTCTTTTTATGTCTATTGTCATTAACTTCCAAAAGGATAATTTTCTGTGTAACTTCCTTTATATGTGTATGTTTAAGGTCCTGCATTGTGTTAACCTGGCTGTGATAGCAAGTCCCTGAAGTGGCAACAGCAGGCTCCCTCATCTGCTCTGAAGTGTGCAGACACAGAAGTTGCCTCTCAGATTCATTTCTGCTTCAGGGGACTGAGAGGTGATTTAAAATCAGTGAATGGTTTTTCAGTGACAGTGTGTGGGAGAATCAACTCTTCTCTGTAAATTGTCAGAAGAAAAAAGACATGTTCTTAAAATATATTAATTTATTTTTATGTGCCTGGCTTTTATAGGATTGTTTATTTACAAAGGGCTACTGTGCTTTGCTGTGTGTATACCTACAAATTTCATTATGTCAGAAGCAATGCAGTGCCACTGGGCTGTTATTGTATGTGCAGCACTGGGAAAAATGGTGTTGGAGGTGCAGAAAGAATGGGCTTTTCCTTTCCTTGGGAACTGTGGGTGTGCATGTGGGTGTGCATGTGTGTCTCTGAGTGTGTGTGTATGTGTGTGTGTGTTTAGGTGTATGTGTGTGATTTTTACATTTTAAAATCAATAAAACAGAAAGGGAACTCTGTCGTGTCTTTAGTATTTCTTTCAGGGATGTTGCTTAGCGCCAGGCATTTAATAGATCCTCAGTAGAGAAGTGCCTGTGGAACTCATTTGGATTACATTAAAGGAGCCAACTGAGCTGTCCTTTTAATGACTGGCTATAAAATGAGAAAGTGCACTGCATGATGAAATCCAAAATTGAAGGGAAGATTGCATTCATATATGCACAAAGGCATTTGAGGAATTTGCATGACAGCTTATGCTAAGCGTTACTTATGGCACTCAGCTTTCTCTGAAGATGAATAGCAACAACAATGTTGGTGATCATGTCTAAGCTTCTCAAAGGAGCTGGAACACTGGTGTCATTTACAGCCGTATACCTCCCACCTGCACCTGGGTTCACGCACAGCCAAGGAAGGAGTGTGGGGTCACTCCCGAGAGGTCTGAGTCTGACTATGAATTCAATGCAGCAGGATTTTCCCCCCAGTGCCTGTGTGTCCACTTGCATGCTAGTGCTGTGGAAAACATTTTAGAAGTATGACTTCTGGTATAGGCCCTTAATATTACAATTGAAGTGGGGGAGCAAAACTGGTAACATATATGCAACAACTAGCAAAAGACAGAACACATTCTGCAATTGGTGCAAATGGTGGGGTTCAGATAATAGTGATGGAAGAGCTCTGAAAATGAGAGCTTGTTTGGTACATGATCCTCCAAGGATGCTCTCTGAGGATGATGACATTGGAATGGGCTTTCTGGGTAGGTGGAATTTAGACAGATGGAAAGGGTGCCTTCAGTGAGAAGGAAAGGACATTCTGGGGTTAGAGAAGAGCCGGATTCGGTGATAGGAGGGAGCACAGTATCAGTGCTGGATGGCAGTGAAGATGGCCTACCTGAGGCAGGAGAGGCATGACACTAGTCGGAGACACTGGAGGAGCGTCCTGGGCCCCGAGGGGTCGAGGTGCTGGGTGTGCTGCCCCATCCACAGTGCTGCTGCATCTTCCTCCTTGTTGGCTGGCGTCAGGCTTTTGGAAATGAGATTGACATCTTTCTCTGCTGATTATATTTAGATACATTTGTTCACATCTGTACTCCCTTGAAGTGGGAATGAAGGGGGAGGAAATGGAGAGAGAGATTTCCTTCTTGTTTCTGTCTTAGATTGAGTTTATTCTTAGTGCAGAACGCTCTGTTAGCAGCTGAGGCCCTAGAGGTCAGAGACATCCTAGATTATCAGCTGCAATGAGAGAACATATCAGAACATGGACATTTTTAGATTCTGCTTTAACTTTTTTATTGTGTTTATCAGCTCTATAAAGTAGGCCAAGCAAAGGAAGGGCGAGCATTGCTTCTTTAAAAGAGGGAGCAACCTGCTCCTTGTCGAATTAGGGAACTCTCTGTCACATACATTTTCGTCCCTCTGACATATTACTCCCACATCCTTGTGGGCAGTAAAGTTAAAAAATTTTTAAATGTTGTTTGATCTTCCACCCACTGATCTAGTAGACATTTAAGTTCAATACTGCAGTTGGGAGAAAGGGGAATTAAAATATAATTTATACTGTTTTATTTTTTAAAAGCCTCAAAAATCACAGACTCTATGTCTGCACTAGTTCAGAAATTATAATGATAAACAGGCTTTCGTTTTAGAAGGTGTTGTTAGTCATCACACTCTAAGTTACATGGCTTTACTATTCTTGACCTGCTTGAAAGGGTTGCCCCTGCTGTGGGCACAGTATGTGTAGGGGACACTGATCGACCTGTAGGCCTTTTTAAAGCGGTCTTTTGATTGCAACCATAGTTTGAACATCAAGAGGTTAAGTAAATATAGACTATGAATCTCTAAGGGCTGGATTTTATTGGGGGAAGAAGTGTGATGAATCTTTGCCTAAGGAATCACTTGGTAAATAGTGTAATAATTAAATGCCTCCCTTCTGCTCTGAGTTCAGATAACTGTGTTGCAGTTTAATACATTTCCCAGTGTGATCGTCTGTTTATGTGGAGCTATTCCCAGAGCATCAGTCAGGAGACTGCAGGCCACGCTGGTACACTGCTCCGTGGCCTTGGGCAAGTTCCACAGCCTCACTCTCCTCATGTGTAAAAGGAGAGATTGCATTAGCATCTCACTGAACGTCAATCTTTTACCATCTAAAACTTTCATGGTCCTTGCCAAGCTGCAGAGCCTCAGAGGAATATAGAGGATAACTACAGGATGAATCCTGGGTCTCCAGTGGCTCACGTACCTGGTCCTAGTTGCCGAGGGCACAGTTGATTTCATCCAGATAACTGGAGGCAGATCTCAGAATGAGTCTTATGTCAGACTGCACTGTTGCCTCCTCCACCCCCTTGGGAGCCGCTATTAGAACTTTGGCAGATTTTATTCAGAAATAATTGATCCTTAAAAGGAAACCATGGAGATGACTTGAAAAACCCGTATCAGACATTGTTTTGTTTGCTGTAAGTGAGGGGCGGGGGTGCTGGTCAGGGGGCAGTGATGTGATTCAGGGCTCTAGGGGCGAGAAGGGCTTTGCTCTCAGGGCATGGACAGTGGGCCAAGGCTGCTTTCCCCAAGAAAGCCAGGAGAATGTTCTGGCTTAATCTCTGTTCACATTGGCTGATGAAGCTTACCCCGTAATGTGCATATTCTGTCATCCTTTCTTTTTCAATGAAGTCTCATTTTTATTTCCCCAAATCCTAGGGAAGAGTGATATCAAGTATGAAAAATTAAAACCACTACTAATAATAAATAACTGTTTTGAAAGTAACCTTTGAACCTTCTTTTCTTGAAGACTTGGGTTGTAACTATGTGTGTATTTAAAGCACATGACATGATGCATCCGCACCCCTGTGTTCTGGGTAGTACACCATCTGCAGAACACTGTGGGGGTGTCGGTAGGGGGGAGGGTTTTGTACTAAAGACTGGATTTTTCTTTCACATTTTCTGGCACATTCAATATGCATTTCTTCAAGAGTCTTTTACTTTTCTTTCTCTTTTTTTTTGGGGGGGGGCGGTCAGTTTGCACATAACATTTTATATTTCTATTCCAATCAAAAGCATCTAATTCTTCCTACTGTTTGTTAATTGCTGTAGACACACATAATTTCAGGTAGTTTGAGACTATGGATAGTTTGGGTTTTGTTTTGTTTTTTTAAGTTTTATTTCATACATTGCTTGGCCTTCACTTTAAAAAAAGTTGTACTGTTTTTCCAGATGTTTTATTAAAATGTGTTGTCAATTCAAAGGATGTTCCTAAGAGGCTCATAGAATACAGTTGTGCCAAAATGTGAAATCCAGTAAACAGCTGGTGGTTCAGGCAGGTAGCAATGATAGGAATTTGCCTTGTACATTAATTCCAAATCCAACAAAATGTGGTGATGTTTTTGTATCTAAAGCCAGAGCTTTGTACTTTTTTGAGTTTTCCAGCATGCCCCTCTAGGCAGGGAATAACTCTGCAGGTGTTCTCTGTGCACGTGGGATCTGCCATATTGGGTGTAGCAGTTGTCCTTATGGGGTTGGTCAGAATGGGATAGTCATGACCGCCTGCGAATTAGGGACAAGACAACGTACACACCTCTACTTTTCTGTGTTTCAGTGAGAGAAACATAATACTTACAACACCATGAAGAGAAGAAAGATGATTTGTACTTGTGTTAATCCTATGTGTTAGTATATAGTCTATGGTATACAAAATGCTTTCTTCCCTACTACCTCAAAAATCTTTGGCAATACAAAATATAAAATACTGAGTTTTGCCTACATTTTTATGCTATATTTCTAAAAAGCTATTTGTTTAAAATGAAACCACTTGACTATAAAATAGTACGTGTTGGCAATTTTAGTAATAAAAGTAAAATATCCTAGAACTAACAAATCAGTCTTTCTCAGAGTCGGAAATGTCCGTTGGTAAAATGTACTACCTCAGCAAAAAGTGGCTGCTTTGACCTGAAGTGTTCAAGCATAGGTTGGGGATTAGTCGGGATATTGAACAAAGGGTTCGACTAAAACAATATTTGGACCAAGTAACTTTTAAAGTCTTGTTCAAATGAGACTGTAAGGTGTGTACTTTGTTGCAGTTGAATACAGATATGAATGTTTTAAAGCAAGACGACTGGTACCACGTAGCAAAGTAGATGCCTTTGATGGTGTCTTCAGCGTCTGCCAACAATGCTTACGTGGCTTGAGAAAGTTCTTTTTTCTTTGGAGTCCTCTAAAACACAGAATAAGGAAAATGCCTGGATTTGTAATTCCTTAGGCCGGATACTTAATTTTGGATTTTTAAAGTTTTATAAGGGCTTTGTCTTTTGGTGAAGGCCCCAGGACAGTCTGGTTAAGGGGACTTTATCTGTGCTGCACAAAGGACTTGTTCCTTTGACAGTCTCAGTGGAGTCCACGCATCTCTCTTCCACGCACGGTGCAGTCTAGAAACTTGTTTGTCAGCTAGAATGGGGCAGAGGGCTTCGGAAGCAGGTTGCTTAACTACGGAGGGTCATAGCCACCCAATCCAGTCTCTTTATTCTTTCCTTGTAGCCTCATTCTCCTGATCCAGGACCACTCTGTTATCACTGCGTTCCCTAATCCTTGGTTCTCACACACACTCTGCACCAGCTGCCTGCCAGCCCTCGCCTGTGGCAGAGGGTGGAGCCTGCAGCCCTGTGCTGTCTGTTTGTGCACATTGTCTAGGCATCTGTGCTCAACTCTGCACTCCTCACTTGCCTCCTTTTTTCTCAAACCTGTTTTTTCCCATTTTAGTTTAGGTGTTATTTTGTTTTGTTTTTTTATTTTTGCACCAAACCTCTTTACTTTCAAACTCATTATATCTCTAAATTAGACAATTTCCCTGACTTCCTACGTTTTTTCTACCATCATTTCCTGCTTTCTTTTCTTACCACATATTTTATCTCCCAAGTGCTTTTTTAGAGTTTTATTTCCAATTGTATGTATGACATTTTCAGGTTTTGGAAGAGCTTCTGCCCAAGAACACAGCTAGGACATGATTATATGCGGTAGTTATCTTTTCTTTGTGTGAATAATTTTTCTGACTATAAAATAAACACTTGTTATAGAAAATCTTTCAAGTATCAAACATGCTTTCAGTATTTCTGTAGCCCAAAGATAATATTTTTCAATATCCCCTTCTACTCCTTTTCATCTATGAAGCTAAATGATCAAGCCTCTTTACTATCCCTGCCTCTGCCAGCTTCCTAACAAAAACAAAAAACAAAATATGTAGACCAGTGGCCGCAAACCTTTCAGACCTCACGATCACCAGTGGTCTGCGGACCACTAGTTGGCGACCGCTGATGTATACAATAGTATGCTAAAGCTAGAAATCTCCTTTTGTAATTTTTTATGGGGGAGAAGGTAATGTGAGCTTGTAATGGATGACATGGGAAAACAGGTAAACACTGCTCTGTGAGCCTGGAAAAATGAACAGGAATGAGTAAATGGATGAATGAATAAAATGAAGAATGTGAGGGTAAATGACTGTCACACTATGACCTTGTGAGGCTGCTCTTTTAGGAATGGAGGTGGGTGCGTGCGTGGGAGCAGCAGCAGGCGGGCGGAGACAGCAAAGCCAGATCCCAGTGGAAGGTGTATCGAGGGCTCTCGGGGGCAGATGTGAAACAAATCTGCTTCCTACCAAACATACTTGAAAGAAGTCTATTAAACCCTGATACCAAGTGGGAAGGGATGCCCCGAGCGTGGGTGCCTTCCTGGAGGCTGGCAATCACAAATCCTTCTGAGTCATCCTTGGGGTTCAGTCTGACCCTGTGGGACATTTTCTGTGTTCCTTTCCTTAATGGGCCTCACCGTGGCTAATTTAGTGGGCATAGGGGAGCTGGAGCAGCAAAACTTTATGAAATGGAAAGAGTGA
This sequence comes from Myotis lucifugus, assembly GCF_000147115.1. Taxonomy (NCBI): domain Eukaryota; kingdom Metazoa; phylum Chordata; class Mammalia; order Chiroptera; family Vespertilionidae; genus Myotis; species Myotis lucifugus. The sequence continues at coordinate 356,488 of NW_005871242.1, read as the reverse complement.
TTGGTTCAGGTTTTATTTACGTGTGAAAAAAATCAGCAAGGCAGGCTGTATAGAAAGAAAGCAAAGGAAATAATGGTGGTTTACCTTCCTGGCCAGTCAGAACAGCAGGAATTCATCAAAGGCAGTATTAGGGCCGCTTTGGAGGAAAAGGTAAGAGGAATTATATAGCTAGCTAATATGCAAATACATAAACTAGATAATATATCAAATGTATTTAAAACTGATTTCCTTACTGCAATTTTGCTTTATGTTTTCTTTTAAAATTGGAGTAAAATATGGTTAGACTCAGAAGCTTAAACATTAATGTTGTAAAATGAAAGCAAGTTAGAACATTCAGACCACAGTTATGATGCAAGACCTCAAGTCAGTAATAGGTGCTCCTGGCAGAAGCACTGCAATTGCCAAACTAAGACATGCTTATGGCAAGTTCCCCTCACTGTTTCTGGAACATTTCCCCTCTTTTATTGAATTTATTGGGGTGACACTAGTTAACAAAATTATGCAGATTCAGGTGCACAATTCCACAACACATCATCTCTACACTGTATTGTGTGTTCACCACCCCAAGTCAAGTCTCTTTCCATCACCATTTATCCCCCCTATACTCTCCTCCCCTCACCACCCCCCCGACAATCACCAAACTGTTGTCTGTGTCTATGAGTTTTTTCTTTTTTTGTTCAATCCCTTCACACCTCCCACCCAGCCCCCCAACCATTTCTCCCAACAGCTGTCAGCCTGCTTTCTATCTATGAGTCTGTTTCTATCTTGCTTGTTAGTTCAGTTTGTTCATTAAATTCCACATATGAGGGAAACCATATGGCATTTATCTTTCTCTGACTGGCTTATTTCACTTAGCATAATGCTCTCTAGGTCCCTCCCATGCTGTATCAAAGGGTAAGATTTCCTTCTTTTGTACAGCTGCATAGTATTCCACTGTGTAAAGGTACCACAGCTTTCTTATCCACTCATCTACTGGTGGGCACTTGGCTATTGTAAATAATGCTGCAATGAACACAAGGGTGTTCTTTTAAATGTGTACTCTTTGGAAAAAAAATAAGGAGAAACATAATTTCCTTCAGTGACTTATTTCATCCTGTTGTCTTGGTTTTGAATTGCATTTTGGAGAAGAAAACAAAACATTTTCTTTGATACTGGAACTCCTTTTTAAAAGGCTGATTTCAGGGCTGCGGGCTAATTTTCATTTTCTTTTCTAACAATATTTTTTTAACATTTAAAGAATCTAGGGTTTTCTAAGTTCAGAAGTTTGAAATTTTTTTAGAAGATGCATCCTTGATCAACTACATCTCTTTGGATTCTGGCAGGAGACGTGTGCCCCAGGTTGGGTCAGCTACCAGGGGGCCACCTCTTGGTCCTGGAGAAGGTGAAGGTAATCGTGCTAACACACACAGTTGCTGTGACAGACAGAAATGGAAAGATATTGCCTTGCAGAACTTTCTTCTGATTTATAAAATTCTCATTCTACACAAGGTCAAATTAGCCATTTAAAAACTGGATGTGTTTTTAAGCTATTGTTTATATCAGGCATGGAGAATAGTTTATAGAAATAGAATGGTTTATTATAAAGGTTAATCAGATCATGTTACTCCCCTGATTAAAAGGGTCACATGATCTGCTTCTGACACCCCACCCCCACCTCATCTCTTGCCAGTTTTTCTCTTATGGCCCAAGCCTTAGCCACACTGGTCTTCTTGCTGTTCTGTGAAGACACCAACCTCATTCCCACTCTCAGCCCTTTTATTGTTTCACACGTCAGGCACATTCTTTCTTTAGTTGGCTCTGCCTTGTTGATCAGGGGCCTGCCCAAATATTCCATTCTCACAGAGGCGTCTCTTCCACTGCAGTGCAGTGCCTGGAGGTAAGACTACATTTCCCTTACCCTTGCTGCAGGATTCCAATTGTGACTCAGGTTTGGCCATCAGACACACCATGTGCAGTGTGAGAGGTGAACGTGGGCCAGAAGGAGGCCAGTCTGCTTGTGATAATGCTGCTGTTTCCACTGGAGTTTCATTTTTCTGTGGCTTCCATAGCAGATGTCCCGATGTCTATAGCTTATGTGCATACCCAAAGGCAGGATGAGGGGCTCCAGGGCGTCCGTGGCCAGGGCCATGGCTCCTGGACCAGTCCCTTCCGCAGTACAGCTTTGGGAGTTTTCCTGGACACTCAGTCTAGACGTTTACTCATGCCTTCCCAGCAGTCATAAAACTAAATATCTGGTAAATCACAGTCTTAAACTAGCAAGTAAAAGCTGTTCTCTCCAATCCTAACCTTAACCAATATTTGTGTCATGCCAACCTTCTCAAGTAGCACTTACTTGCCCTGTCAGTACATTCTGTCCGTTACCCTGCTTATGTTCCTCATCGCACTTACACAGCCTAGAGTGATTAATATACTTCCTTTTCATACACTAGCTGTCTCCCTCACTAAAGTCGGTGTTTTTGAGGGTCAATGCTTTGTATTTTTCCACTGTGCCTATTCATACCCAGAACAATGCCTGGCATATACTAGGTCTCAGTCAATATTTGTTGAATGAACTTATGAGCCAACTCCAGCTTTTGGGTGACTGCCTAGAGAACTGAGATAGAAACTGAAGGCTGCAGTGGGGTTCAGTAGAAGAACAGTATTAATAATAAATGGCATTTGTCCTGGGCTGTAGAGCATAAGGGCCCTATATTGGCCCTGCCTGCCACAGATTATAACTGAGGCAGCGCATTCACACCTGTGTTTGGAGAATACTTCCAAGTGATTTTCCTTTTTTAAAAATTCTGTTATATTTTGTTATACTTTACACTTGCCCAGCTGGTGTGAGACTAAGTGTAAAGGTTTCTATTTTCTAGAAATAAATTGCATTTAAAAATTATTAATTTACAAGCTGGATAATTTAGAGTGTATAGAACACTTACCTTTCTTGAACAATCCAAATTAGGGTAATTCAAAGCATAGCAAAATATTGTCTTTCCTTAAAGTGTTAGAATTTGTGGATGGCCAACAAAGAAATACATACATGAATATATTAATTTAAAAAATGTGTCCTAAAATTTGGTTTTTTAGATCTGTTTAATCTACACCAATGTGGCTAGCATTTCTTTTATTTTTTAAATGTATTTTTACTTATTTCAGAGAGGAAGGGAGAGGGAGAAAGAGAGAAACATAATGATTCTCTCTCATCATTGATTGGCTGCTTTCTGTACACCCCCTACTGGGGATTGAGCCCACAAACCGGGTATGTGCCCTGACAGAGAATGGAACCATGCACTCCTAGTTCATAGGTCAACGCTCAACCACTGATCCACACCAGCTGGGCAAGCATTTCTTTTATTAAAATGGAATGGAAAAGAATGTAGTACACATAGGAACGGGAAATACTACTTTTTGAAACTTTTGTTTCAGATATTAATACATGTGTCTTATATGTACTAGGTCATAGTGAAAATGTTATCTCTTACTGAAGATTGGAGTAAAGTCTCCTTGAAAAACATGGAGAGAAAACTGTGTGATCTATAACTCTACCCAGAAGTACTGCTAGGATTGTAAGTTAGGACTTTGTCCATGGAGAGACTTCCCATCTCATCTTCCCAAACCTTGGGCCTGGAGCTGACACCTGCAGCTGCTCAGTGTTCTCACAGGCGGGAAGTGAGGTGAGAGCAGAGGGCGCCCCTGTGTCGGCTTGAACTAAATGTTCCACCGCAATCTCGTATGCAGGCTTCTCAGTGCAACTTGGAGGAATTGCTATTATCATTATCCCTGTTTCGTAAGTAGAGAAAAGGAGCCTTACTCTAATTTTATAATTATTTTTATCGCCCTAAGTATAAAGGAGGAAGAAAGAGTAAGTCTGAGGATTAATCTGAGTCCATTAAACTGTAAGTAAGATGTGACTTCTTGGTTCTCTCCCACTTCTCCTACCTCCAGGGTGAGGCTGGGCACCTTTGCCAAGATCATAATAAATATTCCTTACAGAATGACCATTGCAACAGGAAGGTCAGTGGTTACCTGGGCCATGAACTGAGGAGAATGTCAGAGGCAAAGCCCCGGCTGTCCTCTGTTGTCCTTAGAAATTCAGCTCTAGCCCCAAACTTTCCCGTCCTACTCAACCAAACAAAAGCTGCAGGCAGTCACCGCCCTCCATAGAAGACAGGTTGGTGTCTACCTGTCTTTATTCAAGCCTCCTTGAGACTTTTACTTCCCATCCCAAACTTTTCAGTCTCACAGGGGACTCTTAGGGGAGCAATGTTGTAATCTCCAATGAGTTACGCCGCAGTGGTTCTCAACCTTCTGGCCCTTTAAATACAGTTCCTCATGTTGTGACCCAACCATAAAATTATTTTCGTTGCTACTTCATAACTGTAATGTTGCTACTGTTATGAATCGTAATGTAAATATCTGATATGCAGGATGGTCTTAGGTGACCCCTGTGAAAGGGTTGTTCGACTGCCAAAGGGGTCGCGACCCACAGGTTGAGAACCGCTGAGTTATGGTATTACAGTGAGTTAAAATTAGCAGGAGGCAGTCCACATAAGACTGTGGGCTCGGAATCCTGGCTGTACCTCTTCTGCCCTTGGGAATGTTATGACATGTCTGAGCCTTGCTGTCTCATCTGGAACATGGGGGTGGTGGGAGTGTCTATCATGTCTTACACCTTTTGTTTGTCTGAGATAATTCATAAAAAAAGTGCTCAGGACTCTGTAAATATGTTTGCTGTGGGGCTGCTGCCCATAAATTCTGAATTTCTCTGCCCCGAAACTGCCAGATTAATGAGTCCCACAAACATTTTCTGAGGATCTGCTGCTCACCTGATGCAGTGGGAATATAGGAAAAGGCATCAGGGAGCATATAGTCCTCTGCAGGGAAAGTCTCATGCACTTGACCCATGAGCACAGCAGCATAACTGGCAGTGCTGTTGTGAGTGAGAATGAGGAGGTTTAAGAGAGTGAACTTTGAGGTGTGTGTATGTGTGTGTTTTTAATGTTTCCTTGCTACTCTCTCTCTCTAAATACCAATGAACTTAAATCCATTTTACCAGAGCCCATTTTATCAGTAAATTCTTTCCTGATAGGTAAAACTATTAAGAAAGCATACAGTACTCAGAAGGTTGTTTAGTTGGTGTGGCCACAGGACAAGGGAGTTAGAAGAACTGAATATTTAATGTCACTGAGCTAAGGCAGTTTGATGTAGCCATTCCCAGTGGGGGTGACTTTGCCAGTGGACAGCAAACCTCCAAGCTCCCTAGCTGTAGCTTCTGTATCCATCTCCATGCCAGGAGATTGTCAATTGGATCAAAAATATATCCAAGCCTGTTAGCTAAGAGCTCTTCTCCCCCAGCCTGTGCATGGAGGGGCGCTGCCTGGGCTCTAGTGTATGGCTTTTTCGCTGCTCTTCTTTAACTGACAAATGGCTGGCAATGAGTATTTCTTTAGATATTGTAACGTATTCAGTGAGGTTAAAATGAATCCTAGTTCGTTGTCCTATCCTGTTTCTTTGAACTATTGTGTGGTTATGTAATAGATAATTATGATACAAAAATTAGGAAATACAGATAAGCAAAACAAGAGAAAACAATTTTTCCACAATAGCATTTTGCAGAATAGCATTACATTGTGTATTTATTAAATAGCTTTTCTATGGAACAAACAACCCCAAGATCTCAATGATTTAAATTGAGGATTAATTTCCCTTTCCAATTACATATTGGTGGTTCTGGGGTGGCCATGGCCAAGCTCAGCTCTGCTCCAAGTGTCTTCTCATTTGGAAATCCAGCCTGAAGGAGCCGTCCCTCTGTGTTCAAGCCCATTCTTGTGATAGAAAGGGCAGGAGAGCCTGCACCCAGCCACACAGTGCACTTAAAGCTCCCACTGGAATGTGACATAGGTCATATCCACGCAGATTCTGTTGGCAAAGCAAGTTACATGGCCATGGCTAATGGTAATGGAGTAGGAAGGCGTCCTTTGGGAACCTTAGGAATAGGGTGCATAGGAGGTATTTGTGAAAAATAATGCAATTTAGGGTCATTTTGGTCACAAATATTCCCTTTCTCCACAATGTGCACAATAATACAACAACCATACACAAAATACACCCGCCCCCAAAGGTGAGTCAGCCAAGCAGCGTATGTTGCGTTCTTTAGAACTTGAACGATACAACTATAAATCAGGAGTGGGGAATGTCCAGCCCGCGAGCCATTCAAAGCCCGCAAAGTCATTGTTCTGGCCCTGCCAAGACACCTGCAGGCGGGACTCGAAATTCAATCAATCTGGGAGCTTTTTTCATAGCAACATAAATTTATATTAAGCGAAGGATGTTATACATATCCAAATGGCCCTTGGCAGAAAAACATGTTCCCCACCCCTGCTATAAATGAACACAAATTTAAGTGGTCAAAGTCTGCTTTTTCCTCAGTTCATATACTAAAACTTTATGTAACATATATTTCAATAGAATTTTAATGCTTGCGCTGTATTTTATTATGCATACCATAAGTTACTTAACCAGACCTCCATTAGTAGACATTTTGATTGTTTTTAATTTTTGCTATTTTAATACACTGTTTAAACATTTAAAAAAATTTCTTCAGTTATTTTCTTAGGAATTACTGAGGCAAAGGATAAATGCATATTATTAATGCTTTTTATTTGTATTACAAATTGTCCTCCAGAAAGGCTATTGTGTACTATTTCTGAACCAGTTTGACATGTGAGAATAGTATCTCATTGTCTCATTTTCTAGTATTAGTTAACTTTACTATGTTTATTGAATACTAGTATTTTTTCATTTTTGAATTGCCTGTTTATTACTTTTTTCCAATTTTTTAAATTGGGACTTTCATCTTTTTTCTTTTTTTTTCTAAAGATTTACATATGTCTCCTTTTTCACCCATTGATAACCTCCAGCCCCCCATCCCCTAGGGCAGTGGTCGGCAAACTGCGGCTCAGCAAACCGCAGCTCGCGAGCCACATGCGGCTCTTTGGCCCTTTGAGTGTGGCTCTTCCACAAAATACCGGCTCTTCCACAAAATACCGACTTCTGCGCATGGGCCACGAAGTTTCAATCGCACTGTACGTGTGCGCCCGCACGTGGTGTTTTGTGGAAGAGCCACACTCAAGGGGCCAAAGAGCCGCATGTGGCTCCCGCGGTTTGCCTACCATGGCTAGGGCAAGCCCCCACCGCCCCAGTGTCTGTGTCCATTGGTTATGCTAATATGCATGCTTACAAATCCTTTGGTCGCTCTCTAAGCCCCTCCCCTCTGTGACTTTCATCTTTTTCCTAATGCAGTGATGGCGAACCTTTTGAGCTCGGCCTGTCAGCATTTTGAAAAACCCTAACTTAACTCTGGTGCCGTGTCACATATAGAAATTTTTTGATATTTGCAACCATAGTAAAACAAAGACTTACATTTTTAATATTTATTTTATATATTTAAATGCCATTTAACAAAGAAAAATCAACCAAAAAAATGAGTTTGCGTGTCACCTCTGACATGCGTGTCATAGGTTCGCCATCACTGTCCTAATGGGTCTTGAAAATTTGTATTTTAGGGATTTTTTACCCTTGTTATATATGCTGCTTATATTTTTTCTAACTTGCCTTTTAAGTGCATGCATGTTATTTTTTAAACTTTTAGTTTTTAAGTCTTAAGCAAGGGAAAGACATTCTGAATATATATTGTACGAAGGCTGAATGAGGTAGAGAGGAGAGAATGAAAGCAAGGACTAGATGGGAGGTCTCTCGGTTCTTGGCAGGACTGGCTGGAAGCTCAAAGAGCAGGAAGCATCAAGCTTCTCTTACTTTTCTTTCCACTCAGTGTTTCAGGTTCCCACTCTCGGAACCCCTGTTCTCAGAAATGCCCTCTCAGACAGGGAAATTCTTCATTTTCAGCCTTGTAAGAGAAAAATAAATGTTTGGAATAAAGCAAATGGTCTTTATTTCAGTGACAGTAAAGTTCATGTTTGAAGAGAAGACAGAAATTGTTTTCAATTGAGAAGCAACATTTAGGTACATTATGCTTTGCCTTGGTTTTTGCTTTATCATCTTTTTGGCATCTTTGTTTTATATCTTACCTGCCAGAAGGTTTCTTTTTGATGAAGCAGCTGCTTTTTAAAATCAGTGCCACAATTTTAGGAACAAACCAGTGATGTTGCAGTATTTTCAGGGTTAAAAGCATTTCGATTAAAGTGAAATTTGTTGCTACACTTCAGGCCAAATTCTGAAAATGAATGCTTTGAGTTACAGTTGCATTCATTTCTATTCATGTACTTTTCAAATGCCAGCTTACTTACTAATTTTCAGGCTTAGTGTTACATATTCTCATTAGAAACAAACTCATTTTACTTTATTTTTTTTTAAAAAAACCCTGAAAATTAGCAACTGGCCTTTTAGAAATAGCATCCATTGTGCTCTAATCACTCAGTCTTCTGTGGAAGTCATTTCCATGTTATTTATTTTAACTAAAAATTCCACTTCCAAGGGAATTCTCTATGTGGGAGTGTGTTTTCTGTGGGGGGTTATTTACACCAACAAAAATGATACATTGTTCATTTTTATTCTTAAAGTTTGTTTTAAACTGTTTCTTGAAAAATAAATGCTTACCCCCCCCCCTTCAGAGTTCCAATAGTCTCATGATAATGAAGAATTGAAAGAAAGCAAAGTTGCTTTCAACCTCCTGAAAGTCAGTTTAAACACCTTCGGGTGCCTTGGAGGGGGCAGGAACTCACTATACCTCTGGGTAAGCCCATCCTGAGCTGGGCGGGGAGCTTCCCTCTCTTATTCAAGCACAGAACACAAATAAGAAAGATCTCTGCTGTGGTTCCTAGACTAGAAATTCATCAAGGAGAACAGACGTCCTGCCCCTCACACCCAAAGAACAGAGAGAAAGCTCAGGCCCTGCTGGTGACATTGCCTCCTTTTTAGTGCAGTCCTCGCAGCAAAAATGAAAGGCCACTTCCTCCAGTTCTTGACACTGGCCAATACGAAGAGTTTCTCCCACTAGGATTTCTCACCGTTCTGGTCCTCACAAAAATACAAAAATCAAGACAGCATCAGGAGAGAGAGAGGAAGACATTTTAGGAGAGCGTGAAAATGGCCCTGGCAAGCAGTGCAGGGAACAGTGAGGGAAGGGCCTCTTGTAAAGAGTGCCACTGAAGTGTACGTGTTTTACAAGTAATCTGACACGCTGAGTGACTTCCATCTTGTAGCCCCGAGAACAACCTGTGAGTAGGTTATATACATAGACTCACACACATCACGTGTCCCTATTTTATAGAACTGAAAACTGAAGCTTAGTACCAAGGTTTTCCCCTGAAGTAAAGGCACATCTTCCCTCCCCTCTGTACTCTGTTGCCCCCGTATAACTTACTTAACTGAGCAGGTCCTGTATTGACATTATTGTGGAGAATGTAGACCTGAGACACAGAGTTACAAACTGTTTCATCTATTTCAAGATGATCTTAACCCGGAGAAAGAACAATTGGTTTCAAATTGGTCATTTCAGCTGGGTGAGTTATCATTGTAGTGCCTGACATCGGTAAAAATCACTCAGGCAGAGTATCTAAAATCACCCCACGGTTCTGGGGAACATCCTGCCTTGACAAGTAAAATGTTAAAACTAATGGGATCTTAAAGAATTTTGTTTTGGGCTTTTATTTGTAGTTCTTTCACATAATTTTTTGCCAAGAGTTGTAAATGGTCCTGTGAGCATAGTATTTCACACCAAAGACATTTTCATGATTTTTTTTGTCAGATTGAAAAAGATTGAGATGAAATATTATCCATAACTTTCTACTTTATAAGTAAGTTTTTACACTGTTGGGAAAGCTGATGGCTATACTGTTGTAAAGCGCTTGCAGTGGGTAAATAATTGCATTTTAAAAGTAAATATCACTTAAAAACAAACACCAAATAAATTCAGTGCATTTGAAGAAACTTCACCTTGACAGATATATGTGTATATTATTTTAAACATCTTGCAATTTATTTGTTGTGCTCCATTAGGAAGCCACTTTGTTTTCCTTTCTACAGTGAAGGACTTAATTTAAATATCATTAGCACACATACATTTGGTTTAACTTGACTGTACTATAAATGATCAACTATACTCTATTGATAATCAATATGATTCTGCTTTTTCCTGTATGAGAGGTTCTTGCTATATGCTGGGTTTTAAGTTGTGCAGTCTTCACACAGAGACTTGTTAAAATAAGTTCCTATATACAAATTTAAAAATTGTAGCAAGCTAAATAAAACTATTTTGTCATTGAAAATTATTTATACCAACTCAGAATATATATCATTTCCTGTGACTGAAAGAATCCTTTTAGGTATAGTATTTAACTAAATAGTATAAACATTATTTAATAAAATTATAGATCTTTAAATCTGCAAGGACCTCAGTGATCATACTTTCTCTACCAACGAGTAAACTGAGGCCTGGCGACATGAAGGGACTCTTCCAAGGTTGTGTAGTAGGCGGGTGGCTTTGCTTCAGCTTCACTCAGGTGTTTTGAATCTCAGTCCAGCACCCTTTCTATTCTACTCTTTCTTTAGTACTAGGTAGAAGGAAAGGAAGAAAAGATAGAAGAAGAGGAGGGTGCAATATTCTGTGGATTGATCTTAACTGTTAGGTTGTGAAATCCACTGGTTTTGAAGTCAGAAGGTCTAGAGCTTGGCTTCTATTCCTGTTTTGCCCTTGTTTTTGGTGTCTTGGGAAAATTGTTTAACCTTTGGCATCATTTTCTTCAAGTGAAAACTGTCTTTTCTGCATCATTTTATGTATCTGGCCTGATGGTTTGTTTTTGTTGTTGGGGAAATGAACCTTTAAATATTCTTATATAAAATGAAGTTTCTTTAAGTCTTTATTCCCCAGAGTTCAGATAATTTATAAACAGGTAACTATGTTTAATGATAAAATTATAGCCCCCTATAGCTGCCTAGAAGCTGTTATTCATTCCATCCTGCAGGCCTACAGGAGACCTGCTAAATGACCAAGTTGTGCTTCTCCTTATTCTTAGCTCCCAAAGCAAATTGTTGATTTTATCAAACATGGTTTTCACGTTATTAGAAATGTAGCAGAGGGGCTCCAGTAGCGCAATCGGTTAGCGCGCGGTACTTATAAGAAATGTAGCAGAAAGGTTGAAGATGACAGGGTTGGGGTGTAGTAGCCGCTAAGCAATGTTTACACTGTTTAAATGGTGTTTTATATCTTTAAAAACTTGATCCAAAGAAACAATAATACTATAGAAAGTATATCATATTATATATATATATATATATGAAGTAATATGTAAATGAGGTCAGGACTCCGTAATGGTCACGACCAGCTCAGGAGGAGGTGCTGGGCGAGGCCCCGAGCCTGAGAGAACAACACCCAGGTTTGCCCCAGAGTTTGAGAGATCAACACAGAGTGACGCCTGCTCTGAGCCTCCACAGCAAGGCTGGGGGCAGGCCCCCAGTGGACACACACACACACACACACACACACACAGGGGGCGCATGCTCTGAGCCTCCACGGTGCAGCTGGGGGCAGACTCCCAGCAGGCAGACAGACACACACACACACACACACACACACACACACACACACACACGGAGCACCTGCTCCAAATCTCCGTGACCAGACTGCAGCCAGGGAGCAGGCCTAAGCCATCAATAGGACATCCCCTGAGGGCTCCCGGACTGTGAGAGGGGGAAGGCTGGGCTGAGGGACCCCCACCCCCAGTGCACGAATTTCGTGTACGGGGCCTCTAGTTATTAATATAAATATATATCCTCTTTTGATTATTCATGAGAACCTATAAAGTATTCATACATTTTTTTTATTATACATGTCCTTTTATCGTTGAAAGAAATCACTATTAGAAGCCTGTACCATGCTTCCTCAAAGATCTCATTGGTCAGACAGTGTGACAGCTCCATGCCTAAACCATCAGTGGCCCAGGGAACTCTGCCATCATGACTACATGTGACCAGTTAGGAGTTACTCCTCCCCTCCACTTCCCTGGGGTCTGTCTAGGGCAGCCGTGGGCAAACTACGGCCCATTTGAAATGAATAAAACTAAAAAAAAAAAGACCGTACCCTTTTATGTAATGATGTTTACTTTGAATTTATATTAGTTCACACAAACATTCTATCCATGCTTTTGTTCCGGCCCTCTGGTCCAGTTTAAGAACCCATTGTGGCCCTCGAGTCAAAAAGTTTGCCCACCCCTGGTCTAGGGGCATGTGACCATTCTGAGGAAGGCTTTGGTTGAATCTGCAGATAGGCAGGGCTTTATCTGCTGTTTTCATGGCCTAGATGAGAGAGAAAATAAGGCAGTGCCAGCAGAAGTGGTCATTAAAGAATCCTGAGAGGGCATGGACCTGGAGTCAGCAGGGTTGGTTACCAACTGGCTTGAGAAGAGGCAGAAAGATAAGGAAGCCAGAGGAAGGCCAGATGCCTGTCCTGGTATCTTTAAATATATCCTGAAATATTTATCAGTAAATTTGAGTGAAACAACACTAGGTGTTAGACCGGTAGAGTCAGGCCAGACCTCAGTTCAGCAACCTCAGTACTTGAGTTTTGACAAGAAAGACTTCAGAGCCAAGACTCAGACTATAAGAGAAAGTTTATTTAGAAAGTCACAGAGGTAGAGGAAGTGAGCGAGAAGAAATGGGCTCAGTAAACAAGTTACAGAGGCAAAGAAGGGCCCTTGGAGCTTAGGACAGAGAGGCAAGGAAAATGGGCCCGGGGGCGGGGGTGGAGAACAGGGGGGAAGAAAGGTGCAGGCCTGCTCCATTAAGAGCCACCGAAGTGCCAAAGTAGTCATACTTTAACAGCCTATATAATAAATTAATGGACTTTATGGACCTTTTAAATTATATCTAATTAAATGATTAAATTAAGAAATCTGTTTTCAAAGGGAAACAGGAAGAGTTGCTGCATTACTATTTCATTCTTGTTTTTGAAAGGTACATTATGTTGCCCTGGCTGGTGTGGCTCGGTTGGGGGAGGGGGGGGGCAACCCATCAATGTTTCTCTCTCAATTGATCTCTCTCTCTCTCTCTCTCTCTCTCTCTCTCTCTGTCTCTCTCAAAAATCTATTTTTAAAATATACCTATGTTTAATATTAATATTAGAGCCCCAAAAGATGATTGTCAATTTTAGATATTATAACATATTCAGTGAAGTTAAAGTGAATCCTTCCAGTTCATTGAGCTATCCTGTTCTCAAATAATTCTTGCCCTTGAAAAACGATGCAGGGTTTGACTAAAGAAAAATTCTATCAAATGACTTTGCAAATGAAAAAGCCTCACACTGTCAAAAGTTTTCAAACATTTTACTGTTGATTAACTTGCCTATAGTGAAAATTTTATATTTGGGAATAAGTTCAAAAAGGTAACTATTCCCAATGGGCCTAGTAAAGAAAGGAAGAAATAAGAGCAGAAGCTATAGCTTGATTTTTCTTTTTTAAGGCCTCGTTGCAATATGTGCAATGTGTAATACTGGGAAGAACTATAATGAACTTTGGTTTAAATAATGGAAATAATTAAAAGCTTCACATATTGCATTGTTCCATCTTACCACACACCCATTCTGTATCTCAGTATGCCTATCCAAAAGATTCTTATGACTAATTTATCTTTCATACCATTTCAATTCCTTTTACTTTTTTCTTATTATACATTGCCCTGTAGTCCTTCCACTGCCTGAAATCTTTTCCAGGAATTATAAAAATCCTAGCAAAAATTTTCTGAGGAAACACTCTTCATATAGAGTAATTGATCAAGTGACTAGGAGATTAGTCAACTTACTAAATGTTTAAAGCTTCAGTTTTTACCACATATAATGAATTGTCACCATGGAAGCAATCTGAAGAACCAAATGTTGGGCCTTCTTGCTTACTTGTAAATAGGTGTATCAATTTGGGTAGCTAAATTGCTATAGTAAATGATCCCAAATTGTATAATGGCTCAAACACAGTTTGTTTGTTGCTTATCCAGTTGTGCAAGGCAGATGTTCTGGTGAGCAGGTTGCTTCCTTTTGTGCAGAAATAGAGCAGCTTCTTCCACTTTGGCTTCATCATCCCAGGGACATCATTTTTCTGTATCTGGTTTGTAATGGGGGAAAGAGCAGAGGGACCCTGGTTCTCTAAGAGGCACACGTCCCTTCTGCTCACCTTCCGCTGGTAGGCGTCCAGCTGCAAGTGGGGCTGAGCAGCAGTTTGGGATATCCCCAGCAACAACCCTGTGCCAAGGAGAAGAAGAGGGACTTGGGTTGACAAAAGGGTGTCTGTGTCACACCAGGTCACCTTTTCATCCGTTTCCTGATGAGCCTGCTTTATGGAGGTTTCTCCTTGGGTCTTCACATGCTTTCCCCCTTTGCAAGCCAGGAAAAAGCAATACAGCAAAGAAATGAATTTTTGGTTGCTTTTCAGAAGACAATTTGTTCAACATTTTTTTAAAAAGTATTAATTCTAGAAGAAACTGTAGAGATTATCTCATCCAACACTTATACTTTATAGATGAGGAAGGCAGGACCCCTTAAAAAATGGGACTTTTGCTGGAGGTTATTCAGGTCATCAGAGACAGAGCTTAAGACCTGGGGATTTTAAGATAAAGGAAGAGAGGGGGGTAGCTTGTTCCTTTTTTGGAACTCAATTTAAGGCATTTTAAAAATGTAGGAATACTCTAAGAAGACAGAATGTTTCCAGTCTAAATCTAATAGCGAAGAAGTGATGTTTTAGTACATCGTGGACCTCAGTTACTATAAGTAAAAGAAATATTTCTTCAGAGTGTTCTGTAAGCCACTCTTGTTAAATAGATTATCAAGGAGACAGGCTTCATATTTGAGAAAACGTTTTTCTGATGAGTCCTATCTCTTGTCAAGAACTTTTATTGTTGGCTAGAAAGGTAGTGGATAGTAGAAATACTGGAAATGCTCAAATCTTGTAAGCAGCTCTTTGTTTATCACTCTGCCCACTCTGCCTGTCATCCAGCACTGTAGCCACTGGACCCGAATGGCTGTTGAGCACTTGATACATGGCTAGTCCAAATTGAAATGCTCTGTGAGGTAAGATACATACCAGATGTCGAAGACTTAGTGTTGAAAAAGGGATGCAAAATATCCTACAAATTTTTATATTGATTACATGTTGAAATGATAATGTTTTAGATATATCAGGCTTATTTAGGTTAATTTTACCTGTTTTCTTTTTACTCATTGTAATTTTAAATTATATATGTGACTTTCATTATATTTCTATTGGATAGTACTGCCCTAAACTTGTCCCCAAAATTAATGATAGTATGATTTGTGTCTGAACACCTCTCCCTTGTCCTCGTCAGAATGAGCAAAAGTGGTAGAGCCAGGTTTCTTAGAACTAGCTCAATATACTTAAATATTTAGTCTTATTTAAACTTATGAGGAGTGATTGTGATACTATGTTATCGTAATGCAGTAAAACCTTGATCATTCTGGGGGGAAATTATCATCAGTACCTGAGGTAAGTGATGTTTTAAAAGAAATGCACTTCGCTTTGCTCCTAGGAATGTATACTAACATAAGCAAAGCAAAGTGCTGCTTAGTAAAATAGGTCACACAAAGTAATAGAAAGAGCACAGCTTTTAGGATCCTGGTAGATTCAGCACTAAATTCAAGTCCTTATTTTAGCTGAACAACTTTAGGCAATATAGCCAACTTCTCTGAAACACATCTGTAAAATGAGATGAATACTATCTACCTAATAAATATTGTTTGTCATAAAGATTAAAGAATTAAGTGAAGTGATAATGTAAGTGAAGTTTCTGGCATATGTAAAGTTTCCTGAGCAGTTTACTCTGTGTCAAAGATTAATTTATAGGAAGTTCTTCAGGGATTAGTCTCCAGATCATACCAGGGAGGTTGGGGTGGAGAACGGTGGAGGAGAGAGGAAAAGAAGTTGGACGGTGATGGAGTATCAACAAAGACCTCAGCTGACCTTAGTGGAGCTCTGAACCAGAGGTGGCTCTTCAAATCTGTCCTGCTGTGGGTGGAGGAGCCAGGCAGCCATTGACTCATCATCAGGTGCAGATGATCCCTCCCTTGGAACAGTGAACTTGGGCCAGGCAGCTTTCCTCAGCTCAGGGCAGTGCAGAGGAGGCTGACAGGTGAGGCTGGGTGTGCCCCTCCTTGCTGAAGGGGCATCTGGGCAGCCCAGCAGGGTCCACGCAGGAATGTTCATTATCCTCTCCTCCTCTTACAAAGCTTGCCTTACCATGGGACAATATGCTATGTGTTGTCTGAAGTTAGCAGAATTAATTTGACTATTTGAACTGTTTCCTGTTACAAACACTGACATTTTTAAACTCATCTCTGGAAGCATACGTGTTGTTTTTCTAGAGCATAGTCCTGGGGGAAGAACTGCCAGCTCATAAGGAAGACAAATTCAACTTTATAAGATAATGGGAAATTGTTTTTCCAGAGTGTTTGTACAGAGGAGGTGCAAAACAGGTGGGATGGACCCCAGGAAATTTTAATGATGATGGTTATATTCTACTTCAAATATCGGCGGTTTGAAGGGTGGTTGTTTTTTTAATATATTTTATTTTTATTTTTATTGATTTCAGAGCAGAAGGGAGGGGGGAGATAGAAACATCAATGATGAGAGAGAATCAATGATTGGCTGCCTTTTTTTTTTACTTTATTGATTAAGGTATTACATATGTGTCTTTATCCCCCCACCGCCCCACTCATGCCCTCACCCCCCTGTTGTTTGTGTCCATTGGTTTGGCTTATATGCATGTATACACGTCCTTTGGTTGATCTCTCCCCCTTACCCTCCCCCTTCCCTAGTTCCCCTCTGAGGTTTGACAGTCTGATCAATGCTTCTCTGTCTCTGGATCTGTTTTTGTTCATCAGTTTATGTTGTTCAATATATTCCATAAATGAGTGAGATCACGCCCCCTACTGGGCATTGAGCCTGCAACCTGGGCATGTGCCCTTGACCAGAATTGAACTTGGGACCCTTCAATCCACAGGCTGCTGCTCTATCCACTGAGCCAAACCGGCTAGGGCAGGGTGTTTATTTTTTTATGTTTAGTATCTTGCATAAACATATGTATTATATTGTGTGTAACAATTATTACATAATAAAAATGCTCCATAAGAGGGAATAGAAGGAAGTTGCCCCTAGTTCCATGAAATCCTTCAGGGGTCTTCTAAAGTACATGGAAGTAATTATTTGTTTCTAAAGTATCTGGTACCTTCTGCAGTTGTTTATAACGTATTATGACAGGAGACATGAAAGATGCTGCTAACCTGTTACTCTTATACCTCACGCCTGCACTTTCCTGTCTGCAGGGCTCATTGGAGCTGCCAGGTATCAATGACTTGTGTCTGCAGCATCCTCTCAGAGATATTAGGGTTTAATTTGCATTGTCAGCCTTCACCTAATCAGCCCCCGTTGTGATCTCGGGATCACTGTAACCTTAGCTCTCATCAGGCCTTTGTTTCTGCTGTTCTTTTTTTTTTTTTTTTTTTTAATCTTTTTTTTTTTTTAATATATTTTATTGATTTTTTACAGAGAGGAAGGGAGAGAGATAGAGAGTTAGAAACATCGATGAGAGAGAAACATCGATCAGCTGCCTCCTGCACATCTCCTACTGGGGATGTGCCCGCAACCAAGGTACATGCCCTTGACCGGAATCGAACCCGGGACCTTTCAGTCCGCAAGCCGACGCTCTATCCACTGAGCCAAACCGGTTTCGGCATCTGCTGTTCTTTGTAAAGAGGCTTTTTCCTTCTGCTAGAGATCTGTCTTCTCAGATAGTTCAGTCCCCAGAGAATTGGAGAATTGCACTGCCTCGCTCTGGTCCCTTCTTCATGCGATTCTTCTTAGATTCTCTGTTTCCACATTCTAGTTTCTCCTACATAAAAATGTGTATTGGATTGTTTTTAATATCTAAGAGGTAATATTTTAAGGGAATGCTATAATTTTCTACCACATACTTGGCCTCTAGATCACTTGAAAACCATTTTGTTTATCAGAATAATTTTTTAATTTTTCTTATTTTTCGATTATAGTTGACATTCAATATGTGGGGCAAAAGTAGGTTACACTTGTGAAAAACAGAGTTTATTCTTGTATTATTTATTAATTATTGTATTATTTTTCATAGGAACAACTGTAAACCTACTTTTGCCCCACCCTGTATATTAGTTTCAGGTGTATAACTGAGTGACTAGACATTTATATAACTTAGGAAGTGATCACATAGTTATCACAATATTATTGACTATATTCCATATGTTGTACTTTACATCCTCTTGACTTTTTATATATGGCAATTTGTTCATCTTAGTCCCGTCCCCTTTTTCACCCATCCCCCAATCCCCTCCCATCTGGCAGCCATCAATTTGTTCTCTGTATCCATGAGTCTGTTTCTGTATTGTTTGCTTATTTTTTTTTTAGATTCTACATATATGTGAAACCATGTAACATTTGTCTTTCTCTGTCTGACTTATTTCTCTTAGCATAACACCCTTTAGGTCCATCCATGGTGTCACAGATGGCAAGATTTCATTCTTTTTTTACTGCTGAATAATATTCCAGTGTATATATGCACCACATCTTCTTTATCTATTTCTTAATTGATGGACACTTAGATTGCTTCCACATCTTGGCTATTTAAAATAATAATTTTAATTAGGTAAGAAGTGAAAAAAGCTTTCATCTGGAGAAGTCACCTTACTTTTAAATTAATTAATTTGAGTTCTGTTGAATGTTTTCTCCAGAGACTTGGGGAGCAAGTAGTGGTGGGAACAGATGAGCAGAGTTGGCTGGCAGGGGTTGGGGTGGGTGAGAGTGGTGGGTAGGTGTTTAAGGTACAGGAATAGGAATGTTTTGTTGATGAGTATTTGCTGTTTAGTGGCTTGGACATTGGTAGGTACCAGGATCTTCTTCATCTTTGTTACTGAAGTAAAGCTCTGGCTTCACCTACTTTATCGTTTGTCTCAAACTCGGACAGCAGTATATGCAGATCTCAAACTCACAAGACTTTCAGAGCATCAGCGTCTAGCTTTACTACCCAGTTACCACAAATATGCCACTTACATATCAGGTGTTATATGAAGTGCTTCATCTTTGTTTCCTCTCCACCATCTCCCATAATGTCATTTGTAGTAGCCAGGATTCTTGACTACAAAAAAAAAAAAAAGAAAGAAAGAAAAAGAAGGAAACTGACTCTCAATAACTTAAGGGTAAAAGCCATATATTGGAAGGTTATTAGGTAGCTCACGAGGTGGATGGGGAGGCTGTTTGAGAATCACAAGAGGAAGATGAGTTCCAACTAAGGAAGGCTGACCTCAGAGGAAAATGCCAAGTTGCTTCCATGGGAAAGATGTGGTCATGACAGCAGCTGCCGCCACTATTACAACAGGGATGCTCTGTCACTGACTGCGTCTTCATGTCACTCTCTTGGGAGCATCACGGGGCCAAGCTTAGGTCACACGGGTTTGCTCCTAGCCTACAGGACAGGGCCCAGCCTAGGTCCTATTCATCCCCAACCTCTGGCACACAGTGGGGGTTTCTGCTAAAGTAGGAAGTTGTTCCTGTGAGTAGCCTCAAGTCCACAAATGTTCAGTGAGTCAGATTTCTCCCTTTTTCATAGAGATTTTGAGAATTTAAGTAACTTATCCCACTTGATACATCCAGTCAGTGATGGAACCAGATGTGAACACAGGTCAGTTCCTCACCATGGCACTTTCCCACCGCCTTTAGTGCTATTAACCTTGTAGAAGCCACAGTTGGGGTCTTAGCCACATTGAAATTTAGATGAGGCAGAAAGTGTTAAATAGAAATCTGTTGTCTTATTTTGTTTGAAGGTTGCACATTTCCAGCTGGTCTGGTTCCATAGAAACCCTGCAGGTGTTGATAAGGACTCATTTGGGAGTGGCAGTACTGTAACCAGCTGGTTGAAGGAAATGAATTTGAAACAGCCCTGTATCCTCCAAACTTTGAAAAGTCTGGCTCAGTTTGATCATCTGATGCCCATGTATAGTGTAGCCTTTAGCTATTTCACAGAAGACTAGACTCCTGAATTTTCTCCAGGATTTTTCTAAACCTTTCGGTTTACTTGAAAGTGAGCTGATGCCAGCCCAAACTCCCGACTGGACCATCTACCCCCGGATATGACCTGGAGCCCCAGGCACAGTGTTGATATTAAAGGGATTTAAATTGTTCCTAACTCTCTGTTTCTTTTCTTTGATTGGAATTCTGGGGAGACCTTGCTGATTGAAAAGATAAAATAACATCCATGTAGTACCATCTCTTTGGTTTACTGTCTTTTTGAGAATGAAAGCCAAGGATAAGTTTGGAAACAGAAAATTCCCCCAAATTAACAAGTTTTGCAGCTTCTTGTGGAACTGTACAGCCACTGATATTACTGTTGTGTTACAATTGCTGTTGTTCCCTCTCTTTCATGTTCATCCTTCAGTCCCATCTCAGCCTCACATCTTACTTTCCTCGGGGAAGCCTTCCTGCACTTAAGCCCAAGTCAGAACCTGCTGGAAACCTTGAGTACCTTGTGCTACTGCTCATAGCAGGGGCACAGGTCCTGTTTCACCGTTGCTGTGGGATTATTTGATTATTTACTAATTAATGATTATTTGATTAAGGTCTATCTCAATATAAGCTCAGTGGGAGCAGTAGTCTGTTTGGTTTTGTTTATTCTATTTCTAGCGCCTAACAGAGTAAATGAGGGAAATCACAAGGGTGAACAGGATTAAACAGGTGTTTTGTCCTCTGCACTCTGCAGCTTACAGTTACTTGTACGTGGCACCAATGGTGACCATTTTTTGGTGAAATTACATATGACTTGAAATTATTAAGGACTGATGGAAACTGGTAAGAAAGGGATGCAAACTACCAAGTGAACTAAGCAAAGAAATGGAAAATGAAATTGTGTGGTTTTAGATGACTTTCTGATAAATGAAAGTGAGACAGCAACATGCGGCATGCTCTCTGCCACATTTGGGAGAAGGGGTAATGCAGTAGAGTCATGTATTTTGATTGGCAGTGTTTCTTCCTTGGATAATAATTTCTCTTTGGTGTGAAGCTCCTCAAGGGCAGCCATCTCTGACCATGGCGCAGAGCCTGGCATGCCTTAGGCACTCAGGGAATGTTTGTCGAATTGACACTAAATGTTATAAAGAGATTATTGAATTGAGTGGGCTTATGGAACAGAATACTTTCTTGGCACTTATCCCATCTGTAATTATTAGTGTACTTACTGGAAGAACAGCTTTTGGGTCCCTGGAATGATACAATTTCTGTGTTTGCATTTTGTATGTATTTGGGGGTAGAATGCAGAGTACCTTCTTGTGGCACAGAGAGAAGAATTTATAGTGTCTCAGGTATACATGACAGGTTTTTCTACCCCTCCAGAAAGACTAATAGTTACAAGATAAGGTTCTGTGTGTTGTTTTTTCCATGTGACAGTTTGGAAAGGTGTGAGCTGAATGTGATAGTGTCGGTTATAAAGAATTGTCTTATGAACGCTCGCACACAGGTGCAGTCTTCCTTCTATATTTTCCTGTACTTCTAAAGAGCAATCTAACACATGACCCTTGCCTAAACGTCTTACATGACTGGCTTTGGTTTATGAAGGGAAAATGATGTTTTCTCAAGTTTGGGACTATTTCACGCTTACAGGGTATGTTTTTTCCCCTCAAGAATGTTATTTAATTTTGAATGTAAGAAGGTTCTATTTAAAGATTTCTTCCCCATCCTGTTGCTTTGTATGTTGGAGGAACAGATGGCACCAAAGCATGTGATAGTACAGGCAGGATTGAGGGCTGGTAGAGTGAGGTGACGTAGCCTCATAGGCAGAACATGTCATAGGGATTTTGACTTCCAGCTGCCAATGACTGGAGACAGTGATTGTTCATTAAAATCAGGCTTAGTTTACATTCTGGATAATGATTTATGAACCAAGGAAACCCATAGCCCCACTGCTGGACAGAACTTTTCACTTTTATGTCCAGAGGAGATGGATAAAGAGAAGGATTATCAGACCTTTACAGAAAGGGTCTGTGGACAAAAGGGAGGGGCTGTGAAATGTGCTCATTAGGCTGAGATCGGAGGATAAGGAGACCAGAGAGCAGATCCAGTGTCTAATCTGGGAGAAATTATCTGAGTCCAATTTCAGAAAATAGTCTGTGAGGCGTGTCCAATCCATTAAAGTGGTAGATTGATGACACGTGGCAACAGGGTTGCAGTTCAGATTCCTTAACACAGATGTCAGCCAGGGGAGCCTGCATGAGGCTCATGTGGATGGACCACCTGGGGATCGGGATGGAGTCCCAGGGTCTGAGCACGAAATGCATGTAGGCTGCCACCATCTGCGGGGGTTCAGCACGAGTCCCAGACTAGAAAAGTGTCAGCTGGGAAAGCCTGGAAGAAGACAGGAAAAGTAAAACAGGGAGTAAGTTTTTATCTAACTTATCTATTTATTTTTTTATTGATTGATTTGTTTTAGAGAGAGAGGAAGTGGGGGGGGAGAGAGAGAGAAACATTGATCTGTTGTTCCATTTATTTTTGCATTCATTGGTTGACTTTTGTATGTGCCCTGACTGGGGATCAAACCTGTAACCCTGAAGCATCGGGGTGTTGCTCCAACCAACTGAGCTACCCAGCCAGGGCACATTTATCTGGTTTTAATACTTAAAGCCATTCAGTGTTTCTGTGTTCTCTCACTGACTACAGTAGACATCGTTCTCTGGGAAGTTAACTAATGTTGCTGTCACCTTGCTGTATGGAAAGCAATAGCACCCAGAGAACGAAGGGATGCATACCTCGCTCCTGCCATGTCTGGGTCAGGAAGCTGCCACACATTCTTCCGGACCCTGTGACCAGTTCCTGAGCTAAGGGGAGACTGGATTATTTTAGTCTCCTTTCTGCAGTTGTTATATGAGTGGCCGGCCTCCATTTCACTTCGGGAGTCAGTCTCTTCATATTGAATTTTCCATTTCAAGGTAACCATTCCAAGACTTATTGCAGTCGGAAAAGATGTGTGGCCGTGGACTGTTTAACCTTCAAGAAGCAAAGAACATAGGAGAACAGCATCTATCGGAAATTAGGAAACCTGGACACAAGTCCATTCTGTCACTTATTAGTCATGAGGTCATGTTTCTAGGTCTCGGGGAATCTTCATCCATAAAATGAAGAAATTTAAGCAATTATTTCTGAGGACACTTCTAACTCTACCGATGAGATTAAGTGCAAATGAACTATCTAGACAAGAAATCACTCATTAGTGCCTTTGTGACAGTAGCATCAGCTTCTAGGAGACGTTGGGCCATGTGACAGTCATTGCCAGAAAGCCCCAGTGAGCGCCTGACTCCGACTTCCAGGTCAGCGTTCTGTCACTTCCCTTTGTTTCATTCAAACCAGTGTGATCTAAAGAACGAGGGAGAGCCATGCAATCCTTTTAAGTTAAGTGAATATTCCATCCACCATTCTGTTCTGAAAATAAACTGAAGCTGATTTCCTCCCCTGACCTCCCACCTCTCCCCTCCCCTAGCCCTTCTATGTAGGTGTTCATTGTACCTCTGGACAATTGGTATTTAGAATTCATTACCACCGTGGCTTTTCTCCAGTCTTCAAAGTGTTTTCTGTTTAATGGTTCCATGACATTTTCTGAGAGGAAGGAAGCATCTGCCTGGATACCATTGATATTCTCCTGTCTTTCTCATCTGCAAGTCTTCAGCTCACTGATATCCTGAAGGCAATCACTGTTATAATTATGGCAATTGAATTCCCTGTCCTTTCTACCTCCAACCCCCAACTGAACGCGAGCTGCCTGAAGTTAGAGGCCTTATCCTGTGGGTGTTGTATATATCCCCAGCACTAATCCCTTGCAGGCACACACACAATGTATTACATTGAGCTAATTTCTCCGGACCTTGCCCTGTGGGTAGGTTTGGAGAGTTTTTCTATTCACTGGGACACTTTTTAAAAGCCTGTTAGGGTTTATGGACTAAAATGTGTCCTCAGTCAGAGAAAGCATCAGAAAGAGATGTCTTCCAGTTAATTAATTTGCATAATGAAATTCTCCTACAATTTCAATTGGATGTGGAAGTCACCTTTATTTTCTGCTGAAGTTTCCATGGACAGTTATTTCTGTACTTTCAACAGCTGCTGCGCTCCAGGAGGCCTGTCTGTGTTTCCCAGCAAGCAGGCTCTCTGCACAGGCTGGCCAGCAGCTAAGCACAGTCATCCCGCTCAGAGCAGGAGGGGCCGGACGGGCCACCCAGTGGGCCTTTGAAGTGTTTTTTTCATTTCAAATCTAGTTGCAAACCCCATATGTACCTAACACCACGACTGTGGGCGATGTGAAATAAAAGGAGGAAAATAAGAGTTGTTCGGAGAACAATTAGAAAACCAAATGTTATTTAAGATGTGATATATTGAAGGCATCATCACTGCATCCTTAGTTAGGATAGCAAAAGACTGTAAACTAGGGATCCAATAATAAGACCCTGATAACATGTTGCATTTACACACTGGAATACTACATGCAGCTACTAAGGAGAGTGAGGTAGCTTTATGTGTGCTCATGAGGGGAAAGTAGCAAGAAACAAAGAAGCTATGTCATTTATGGCCCATAAGAAGGAGAAGCACACTCACTCCCCCAGAGCACATGGCTGGATTATCTCTGGAAGGTGCATAGGAAATTGGCAAGAGTGCTTGTTTCTGGGCAGAGGGACTGGGAAGCTGGTGTGGGAAGAAAACTTAAATTTCACTGCATACTCTCTTGTACCGTTGTGTGTGAACTTTATTTTTCAAAAAAAAATAAGTTGAAAATTTTTTTAAGTTTAATGACATGAAATCCAGTAGAGAAGGGAAGGAAGCTGACTACCTTCGAGGAGTGTGTTTATTCCTCAGATAGCGCTTGAGGTCCTGCTCCTGCCGGATACTGCTGTAGGCTCAGAGACGCAGGTGAAGTCCGACAGCAGTGAGTGCTGCACAGACTGGGAGGTAGCAGTAGTGATGGAGAAGGATGGGGGGAGGGTGTAGGCTCTTTCAGGAAGGGTGACTGGAGAAGGTCCCTCAGAAAAGGTAACCTTTGAACTGAGCCTCGAATGATGAGCAGCCAGCTATGTGGAGGATCAGGGCGGAGCTACAGAGTTCCAGGTGGGAGGATAGCAGACGGGAGTCATAAAGAAAGCTCCAGAAAGGACCTGAGCTTGTGTTTCTTGTGCGGATTGAGTGGACGCTATAGTCCAGTGTACTAACCTGGGCTGAAGCAACTGGCCTGGCTGACGAGACAGCGCCAGCGCCATTGGAAAATGGTGAGAATTATGTGTAAGTCATTGGGATAAAGCCAGAGCAGCACAGGCCCTGAGGCCTGGGGGTCCTGCCCTCTTCTTGACACTCCTCTTGACATACTCAGATAAGGTAGAGGCATCATCTGTGGCTCATTCTTAGACGACTAGAGGCATTGCAGCTGTGGGCTTGCTCCGTCCAGGTGCAAATTTGATTGGAACAGAGAGAGGGGGGGAAGGTGGAGGAAGGCTTATCTCCCTGACCTGCAATAAGGTTCATTTCTGGTTTTAAAAGGAAAGGGCAATGCAAACAGCCATTGTATGTGGAAGACAGTGTGGTTTGTGGGGTGGCTTACAGTGAGGATCTGAATGCTGATCTGTCGTCACCTCCTCAGCTGACTTGTCCTCTGCAGTGGGGGCCGTAATATCGCTCACCCCCTCGCCAAACTGCCGTGCTATCACAGTGAGAGAGCGGGTTACTTCTGTAAAGCAGGTTAAACAGGTGGCAGTGTTTTATTAGTAATGACATTACCGAGGAATAATGCCAATTGGGCAGTCTTTGGGCAAAGAAATCATAGAGTGAGTTGTCAATAGGGTCTGCAACTTTAAGTGAAGTGATATATAACCAAATCAGTTTTACCATGGGCCAGTTCACATAAACATGAGATAAATTCCTATGGCATCTCATCAACATTACGATGAAATGTTGTATTGGGGTAAAGATAGCATATTTCTGCTAAACTCTCCAGAAATTGAATTGTGTATCGGATTCCATTCTGCGCATGCCAGCACATGGTTTTTATTCTTTTTGTGAACCCTTTTGGTGGAGAAAGGAAATTAAGTTCATTAGGAGACATATTCTAGTTTCTCATTTTGGTGACTGGCAAGTGACCCAGAGATGTGTTTCTTTTAAATCAGTGCTCTGTGTTTATAGCCACGTGGGGATGGCTTCTCCCATGTCTTTTGCATAATCCTCTTTACGTTTCTATCTGACTCTGCCGTTAGCTCCTTCAAGGATTTTACCGCAGACTTACTTGTGTTAAATGGAGCTATTTGCCTACAGGATCATCATATGTTTAAGTTAGAACTATGCATATTCTAAATGATCAGTTTTATCATAATGTTATAGTTACACCATTCTTTATGTTATATGCTTTGTAAAGTATAAAGTCGCTAGGATAATTTTTTAAGTTTACTTTAAAGGGCAGTTACTCGGTTGCTTCAAATTACCTGTCAAGAGAGGAAAATGTACCTCAAAATAGCTAAATGTCATAGACTCTAAACTCAGTGCATTCTTAAAGAAGAGGAGACCCCCAAGATCTTCCAAAACCTATTATCTTTCATTATTTTAGACCAAATTCTACCAGTTAATGTCTTTGTTTTGCTTATGGCAGAATTGAAGCATCAAGTACTTAAACGAGATGGAAAGTGAAGAAGCCTAGAGGAGGGTGGGGGGAAGCCGTGATGTGAGGGTGAAACAAAACCAAGTCCACACACCGCCTTGCCCGGCCCATCCACAGGAGGAGACAGCCCCGCATGCCTTAGAGTGCTCAGGACTCAGCCATGTGCTACGCAAAACTTGTGATCCCGAGTCATCAAAGAAAAGTCCAGATTTGAGGGGTGGGATTGGCACACACTTCCCAGATGAACATGTTACAAACTCTTTTTAGGTGTTATTTATGCAGTCACTAAACCCTCCTTTATCTGGAGGCTTTCCTGGCTGACCCTCTCTACCTGGGGATGTTGGGTAAGTGAGGCATTGCAATCCGGAGTATCATGCCCCAAGCTAACTTCATGTGTCAGGAGCTGAAATTGTCTGGGCTCTTAATAATCTCCAATTTGTAATTCTCCCTCAGAAGGTTACCGTGTTCTTGTGCCCTGGCAGCATGTATAGCCCTTGGGAACGCTCCTTGCTCCTTATTGATCGCGTTAGCTTTATTGGTCTCCCCCTAAGCCAGTTGTAAAGTTAACGTGCTAACCAACCAGTCTTCTTTTTAACTTTTCAGTATGTCAGGGAGGCAGCGGAACATTTTTATTCTTGACTTCTCCTACAAGCTGACATAATTCCTGTTTAAATATCTGGCTGTAGTAGTCTAAGGTTCTAAGAAACGTTTAATTCAGAAATCTATACAGTTTGAATTACCGTTAAACAATGTACGGCCTGGATCAAGAAAGGGGAAAATAAATGGTCATTGAGATGCCTTTGTGGCTACTATCCATTTACCAGCCTGTAATTGATGGAGCCTTTTGATGTCCAGCCGTATTTTTTTTCCTTTTTGGAAATTTATCACTGCTCCCGCCCACAAGGTGCCTTACAGATTACTTGAGACTTTTATTTGTGGTATCTCTGTTTTGTTGTTGACATTAATGAGCTTGCTGCACAATATCACCAGAGAAATAGTGTTGCTATTTGTAATGTTAATGAATTGCTTGCCTGGCCAGTTGCCATTTGTTCCAGTGTGTGAATATGGGGTGTCTGTGTGTGTGTGTGTGTGAGTGAGTGTGTGAGAAAGAGAGCCGAGTAGCAGGGGTGGGATTGCATTTTTTTCCCTCTTCGCAGCCAGTGACGTGAGCTGTGCCTGGAACAATCAGACTGGCTGCAAACTGGGTAGTTGAAGATGCTGGGGGAGGCAGCCTGGTGTGCGTTCGGCTAACGCGATCGCAGCGCTCCGAGCTGCTCAGGCACCACCCGGCAGAGCTCCTCCAGCATCAGAGCCTTGCAGCGTTTGGAAAGTGCCTTTTTATTTCTCCAAGCCCCTTCCCCAGTCAGCCTCCGAAATGATTGGCGTGAACAGTGTTCAGAGTGCCAGCAAGGTGCGGGTGAGGACCTCAGGTTCCGTGAAATACTCCCGGGAGGATTCTATCCGGCGGCAGTCCCACCGGTCAAAGTCTATGAAAATTTCCAACTCCTCAGAGTTTTCTGCTAAGGAGACCAAGGTAAAGAAATACCATGTTAAACCATGCAGACAATTGTATGTTCGGATAACAGAATTCAATGCAGTCCTTGCCAGTGTCTGATGTTCAGTGACAGCCTGAGAAAGTCAGGTGTATAAAATGGCTCTAAGATAGTCGGTGAGATGAGGAGGGAGGGGGTATGTGAACTCCAGATGGAGGGATTGCTGTGGCCTGGGTCAGTTTTGTAAAGAGCCAGTTTGTGGAAGGGAAGGCTGAAGCAGTGCTCAGAATGAGATGGTCATGGGAAAGTGTTGGATGGCACATTGATCTTGCTTTTAGTCTCAGAAAGGTTGTCAAATGATTTGTCAGCGCCATGTATTTTTAGAACATCGGGGATACAGAGACATCCTCTAGGATTTTATGGTTCAGGGAGTTCCCCTTGCTTCCCCTCCTGCGCTCGCCCCAGTATGTGGAGCTGATATACAGTGACCTGGTCCTGTTACACCCCTGTTCAGAGCCTCGACCTCAGGTGTATGTCATTGGGAAGGGTTTCTTCTTTCATGATCCTTACATGTATGTGTGCTGATGCTGAGCTGCTGCCGTTAGTCACTGGGTTTTGTGGGGGTTTTTTAGCCTGTCTGTAGGATAATAGACACTCTGTTCATATGAAATGTGAAGGAAGTGATTACGTAGTGAAATGGGCATTTACTACATGCATATTCTTGAGCGTCTTCCCACCACCATCTGTGTGAGCCGGGTACTCAGAAACACTCCCACTCCACAGGTTTAAAAATGGAATAATAGAATCATAGGATCACAGAACTCTGGCGGAGACGGAGACGATTATGATGGAGGTTCGGAGGTTTGGTGATGTACAGAAAAAGCCTCGGGAGGTGGAGCTCAGTGTCATTTCAGTCTTCCCGGGGTTCTATATCCAGACCCACTGAGTGACACATGGCTTTTACCTTCCCAGTCCCGGCTGTGCCATTTACATTATTAAAAGACTTTGGTAATGACATGTGCCCCTCAGAATATTGGGGGGGAGGGGGAGTGGGGAAGGGGACAAAATACCCGAGTGTGACTTTAAGAAACATGTTGGCTTCCTATCCACCCCCTTAGATTATGACACAGTGGGATCCAACCCCATCAATCATTAGCAGACTTTCTAGCTGGAATGTCTTCAGCTGTAGCTCTTCCCTCCTTAGTATTTTGTAAAAGCTGTAGCTTCAGGGAGAAACGTGTCCTCACAGCCCTGTTCCTGTGACCTGCATGGGGATGTGCTGGTTGTTACTGAAACTGTTCCAAGACCTCCTATGGTGTGGTGACCGGTGTCTCCCGCTGAGATGGACCTGGGTGGCTTATTCTCTTGTTAAATAACCAGATGTAGGTAGGCATGGTTCTCAATGTGCCTCTAAAATTGGCTTCTATGCAGAGGGCTGAGAAGCATCTTGAGGTTTTGTTTATGTGGACTATACCCCAGTATGCAGTCAGAGGCTTTGGGGAATTTAACAGACCATTGCCCACTATCACCAATCCCGAAGAAATCTAAGCATCATAATGTTAGGTTACTCGCCCAGAATCATGGCTGTGTACTTTAATGTTGGGATCTAGCATGGATGCAAGATGAGAAGTCCCTGCCGACTCCTCTGTTACACAGAACAGGTTCTTTTCTGATATGCATCCAGGCAGGAGAAAGCCAAGCCTTTTTTGGGCATATTGCAAACATTGCTAGGAGTCAACAGTATAAAAGACTCCTGGTAGAATTGTGGTTAATAGGTCATCACATGGTATGTTGGAGATTATAGTCAAATTATTTTTAAATTATATTTTTGAGGCATATATGGTCTCTATAAGTTCTGGAATGTGTGTTGAAGAATATCTCCAAGTTCCCAATATCTCACAAGAGATATTTTTATAAGATTATGTAGTCTTTTAAAATTGAACACCGGAAGTAGCTAATAGAAACCCATTAGACTAGAAATTAGATAAATTGAACTTAATCTTTTACTGGCATTTTTGTTCCCTAAATGAAGTAAACTGAAAAACACTATAGGCTTGTGCCCTGAAGGTAGTGAACTGAATTCTGTTATA
Source organism: Myotis lucifugus (assembly GCF_000147115.1). Taxonomy (NCBI): domain Eukaryota; kingdom Metazoa; phylum Chordata; class Mammalia; order Chiroptera; family Vespertilionidae; genus Myotis; species Myotis lucifugus. The sequence continues at coordinate 326,217 of NW_005871242.1, read as the reverse complement.
GATATGTATCAACACATATTCCTGTCCACAGGGTACACATTTTATCCAGAGGTTAATTATCAGAATTCCCACTCACCTTACTTAGTCCTAGTAGTACTTTTTTTAGCACTTAAATCGGTATTCCTGCTAATCATGTAAATAACACTTTTTTGATTATCTGACACTTCATTCAAAATGCATGTCTAGTCTAATGATTAGAAGTAATTACCCCTCATCTCCCCCTGCCCCCAAAGAAGGGGATGGGTCCATTAACTTGTGATATGCTCCTGGGGTTTAATGTTGTCTCTCTGGAACGCTGGCTCCTTCTAGAATAGGCATAATAATTGTTGCCTCTTGTCAGAGTTGGAGTTAGAACATGTTTTGTATTCCTTGAAAGTTTTCATTTTTTGCATTTCTAACTTCTGTTTTATTGTTCATTAAAAGCTATTGATTTGTTTGCATATCGATTCATCGTACTCCTCACTATCTGATTTATTCTTTTGTTGTTGTTTTTCATTTGAAGCAAGTGTTAAAGGACTTCTGAAAGGATTGATACTCTTGCCTTTGATTTTAGCAAAATATCTTAAAAACTTTCCTTGTTCTCATTTTAAATTCAGAAAACTGACTTTTCTGATCCTTTGTGGATTATATTGAATATTATTTAAACTACTGAAACACAGTCGATATGTTGTTTTCTTTTCAATTTAATTCTTGTGTAGCCTTTTTATTTTTTCTTTAAGGTATTTTAAATCCTTTTAAGACCTCTGGATAGAGTGTGGCTTTGTTCTTTTCTAGATAACATTCTTTACATCAAATTCTGAAGCAGGACATAAATGTCAAGATGTTTTAGAAGAATATTTATGCATTTGTAGAGAATGCATGTCTGACTTTGATGTAAGTTATTCATCAGTTGAAGGGTCTGATCTTGGAAGAGTTACGAGTGAGGCTCCTGACCATCAGGGGGCAGTGCAGACCTTCTTGCTGCCAGGTTCCCCCCCCCCCCTCACCCCCCACCCGTTGCTGTTCCTTTGACAGAAGTAACATTTTGGAATCAATCTCTTAAAAGGTGAATACTCCAGAATTTGGTATGTGTATTATAAGAAGATGGTGATTAAGCCTCAATTCTGTCAAACACTTCCGCACTTCTCCTCAAATACGAATTATTTTTAATTTGAGTAAGTCAACTATACGTTGAAACTTAAATCAGCAAAAGTTCATGTTGATAATATTCCCTTTTCCTTCCCTGTCTCTTGCCAAACTACATTATACATTGTACACTGGGGAAATCTCAACTCCTTGTTTTTGTTTCTTTATGTCGTAATGGGTGACCATGACATGCATGGTTGAATCCTTGAGGAATTTTTTTAGGAATAGTATGAGACTAGAGATTACACCAAGAATTTTCTAATTGATTATCGTCTGGATTCAGAATGAACGATTTAAAGCTATTATTCAAATAAATCAAGTTCTTCCACAGTGAAATTTCAGAGTGAATCCCCTGGTACTCCTTTAGGTGCTGCAAGATAAAAATGTGGCTGTTTGCTCCTGTGCCCTGGAGCTGCGGCCTGGTGATCTAGCCTGGGTTTTGCTCACTAATTGGCAACAGGCACCTAGATGAGTCACTTTTCCCTGAGACTCATCCATAAAATGCAGGGGTTGACAAAACGGTATCTTTGTTCTGAGCAATGTTAATTTTAGAAATTTTGTGGGGATTATTTCTTCTGTGTACTGGTAAGAAACCCAAAGACTGAGCTAGATTCGGGGAAGGTGAATTGTATATGTACATTGAATGACCCTCTTCCTGTGCTGGATGTTAACCATAAACATGTTAAAGGATGGAGGGCCTAGTTCATTGCTCTGCCAAACGTGTTGCCATTGTGTTGAAAGGAACCATGGACTTGACCGTCTCCATCCTGCACAGCCTTTGCTGTTATTTCTTTAGCATCGTTAGGTAAATATTAATCATCCCCCACCCCGAATCAACCTATACACAAAGGGACCTTAAGAAATCATTACAGTGCCCTTTTGCAGCCGGAAGTTTTCCAGGAGAGGCTTGCAGGTTGCTGTTTCCTTCCTTGATCCCTTCTGTCCTTTAGACTAAGTCTAGACTCTAGAGCCTGGGAGGGAGATTCAGGTCCAATGGATCATTTATATCTGCCTATTCAAAAATGGATACGTCATCTAATATGGGGGAAATCCATAGTGTTAATGTGAAAATTTTCCTGCAGATGCCTTTTTATGTATTTTTTATTCTTAAATTGAAGCAAAACATCTGTTAACCTCATAAATTCTCCCGTTAGCTGGATCCTTTCAGAAGGACAGTAGATTTAAACTATTGGGCTCCCAACATCAAGAACTCCTCTGTACTAGTTATAAGCCTGGCACGTGAGAGAAGCAGGAGGAGGTGTCTTTCACAAAGTAAATCTGGTGATGCAAAGCTAAAACAATTATCTCCCGAACTCTAATTTTCTTTTAGTAATTCTACTGTCTTCCCCCTGGAGTTACTTCTTGTGTTCCAAGATGTTGTTGACTAGAAAAACAGATTGGACTAGGCATTCCATCACCAAAGGGATTATTTAGGAAAAAGGAAAGATTGCGATTCGGTGCATGCAGCATGGCGAACCACGTGCGCACACTGAACCAGACACAGATGGAGGAGGAAGTTAAGGGGAGCGGCTGTTAACAACCATAGAGTTCTGTTGTAAACAGGGTTCTCCCTGTAGGTTCTCACACTGACTTAGAGGTCCTCCCATAAGACCTAGCTCCTCCCACAGACCCTCTGATTGATTGATTATGTCCAGGTTAAAATCTCTGCCATGATTTAATCAAAGTTATGCTTTCCCCTCGGTGTGATGCTGCTAGACTAACACATTTTTATGTTTTCATATAATCTTTACCCCACAGAGGTCTTAAAAAGAGACCTCGCCCCTTGTGGAAGCTAGCTCGACAGACTACATCATTATCAATAGCTGTTAACCCTCTTCAGACTTAAGTCAGCCTTGCCCCAAAATAGAGTGCTATGGTTTTTTTCACTGCCTTTGGTTTTATTTTTAAATTATGAAGTTAACAAAATGATGCTGGCTTTTGTTGTTAGGTTTCTGAATATCTCAGATCCTGCCAGTATTTTCTTGTAAATTAATACCTTAAAAAAAAGGATATACAAATAATTATTTAGGACATTGAGCAAACTGTGCTCCTGATGAGATGACACTTGTTGACCCTTGAATGTAATTAAAAGCAGATCTTCACCACACACTACTTACCGGTTTCTACTCGATGAAAGTGCCAGTGGTGTGTGCCTGGTTTCAGTGCCTCTAAAATAACTCCCAGTGTCAGTACTGCATTTTTGATGTGCTACACCCATGCCTTTCTAGTTGAACACATTCTCCCAGGGATGGTGTCCTAAAGCAAGTGTTTCTGAGCTCCCACACAGTGTGTGAACATTGTCAAGAAAATCCTGGTCCACACTGTCATTCCTGGCAAGCTCTTATAATACCCTTATGAGAATCAAGGAGAGGAAGGAAGAAAAATCTGTGAAGTATTGTTACAATGACAGGTAAGGGAAAAAAGAATACTTGGATTTTTTGTTGTTGTTGCAGATCCTGGGGGATTAGTAGTATTCTGACACCAGAAGTTAACCTTCAGGAGCTCTTGTGTGGAAATACACACAGTGACCAGGCTGCCTGCATTTTCCAGGATGTGCCTTTCCTTTTTGCAGTCTGTTTTTAGACCATACCTGCTTGCCTGGTTTAGAATTTGGGGGGTTGCATTCAGTTTATGGACTAATAGGAGATTTTTGGAGATTTTTATTTTTATTTTATTTACTCATCTCTAGTGATGCAGAAACCATAAATAGCTGGGTAAGGTGGCTCCTCAGTATTTATCATGGGAGTTACTCTTCTACCTTTGATTATAGTTAAGATTTTGAGCATTATCGTATCCTTTATGTAGATTACTTTTCATTGCATTTTAAAAATCCATTCTACCACATCTGATGGTTCAACATTTAGTGTATTGTCTGTGTACACAGATCATCTGATTTTTTCAGTGGAATGTGTTTTTCTAGGTAGATTACTTAGAATGCTTCATGTCAAAATTTTTAAGAAAGTACTGGCTGAGGCCCTCTCTTCATAGCCTGACTCATTTTGTGGCAGGACTCTGATTGTAGCCTGCGGTTAAATGTTAGAATGTGAGATAGTACCCCAGGCAGCTGGACACCTCAGTGTCCGTGTCATCACCAGATTCAAATCTGAGGAGCCAGGGTTTTGTGTGATTCCGCTACGGGCACGCCTCATTTTATTGCGCTTCGCTTCGTTGTGCTTCACAAGTGTTAAGTTTTTTAGAAATTGAAAGCAAGACCTTCCACTAGCAAAAAGATTACAACTTGCTTTATTGTGGTGGAACCGTACCCACAGCATCTCAGAGGTAAGCAGGTAACTCAACCAAGCCAGGAGCCCAGCTGCTCCGGAGAGGGGAGTTCCTTTCTACCAGCTTTTCCCTGGAGCTCCCTTCTAACCCAGCATCAGTGCACTGAAGGGTTGGGTCTAGTTAACTAACTAGACGTGCTGGGCAGACAGAGACAGAAAAGTGCTTGGAGAGGAAGGCTTTTCACTGTCAGAAGGATGATGCAGCACCAACGGTGCTGATTTCAACAGTTCTCTTCTGCAAAACACTTTTTAAAAAACAGATATTAGAGAAAGGCTCTTCAGAACACTTTTGTTATGATTGGGCAGTGTTTTTAGGGATTTTTGTATGCCTCATCTCCTTGCTAGGATCTCTGAGACCATAAGTAAGTGGTATTTATATGCTGCAAAGCATAACTCAAAGTTGAAGGTAGCAGTATGCTTTTATCTCTGTGCCTACGCAAACACCACTAAAGTGACAGTAGAACTCAGGGGACAAGATAGGATGCCTTCAAGATGTCAACAAACACATAGATTTATTAGCTGTTTTAGCACCCCAGAGAAGCTGAAGCCCAAGTGTCTGCAGACCTCGAAGCCAAGGAAAGAATGGGCTGATTCCCCCAACACATGAAAGGCCTAGGAATTGGAGGCACTGGCCACCTCTGAGGGCGGTGGGTCAAAACACGAAGGTCCCTTTAAAGCTTTTAGAATTAGTAACTGGACCCTCCAGATGGCCTCCTCTACTTTCTCCCAGGGATCGTATTCCCCACATCTGCAACTCCTCTCTGGGGAGATGAACCCATTAACTTTTGATTTAACAAATCAGGCTCAGTCAAGGCCAGTAGTAAAAATCCCACATTGAAAGTAGCAGGTTTACGTGAAGCGTACACGTTTAACAGTAGGCATTCTCTTCCCTCTGTGTCCCCCCATGTACCTTTTCTCAGTTACTAGAAGAAGAGAAGGCACGTTATCCACACAGGAAATGTGCTAGTTAGAGGCAGAGGGGGTCACCAGGATGCCGGTGAAGGTAAGCCCTAGGACAACAGCTGAGCGGGAAATAGCAGAAGAGAGCATTCCAGGATGCTCCCAACAGTGCCCTGAAAGAGTAATGGTGTGACGGCCTGGAAGGAGAGGTTTCCAGTTCTGTTGGAGATTGTGGAGATTAATTAGAGGTAGGTTCTGAGAAAATGAAGGACACAACAAAATGAGGCGATGATCAACTCCAGGGAAAACAAAAAGTTCATAAAAAACCAAAGTTAGCATAATGCACACATAGCTCAGGAGTGATTTATATCTACAGTCATAATAACATAGGTACTGATGTGCCTCCAGATTGTGATTGTGATATGACTTGAGTAGAAGGACTAGGTGTGGAGAGAGTGAGTGTGTGTGTGTTAAGAGATCTAAGTGCTATTTTTCCAGAGTTTCATGTTGCAAATCAATAGTTCATACTGAAATAGAAAAACCCAAAAGGAATTGAAAGAGGTTACCTCTGCCCTGGCCAATGTTGCTCAGTGGTTGGAGCATCGTCCGTATACCAAAAAGTGGCAGGTTTGATTCCCAGACAGGGTACATACCCAGGTTGAGGGTTCAATCCCCGGCTGAGCACATACAGGAGGCAGCCAATCGATGTTTCTCTCTCACATCGATGTTTCCCTCTCTCTCTCTCTAAAAAAGAAATCGCTAAAAAACATATCCTCCGGTGAGAACTTTAAAAAAATTTAGAAAGGTTACCTCTGGGCAGCAAGAATCAGAGGTAAATCAAGAAATTATTATGTTCATTCTGAGCCTTTTAGTAATGTTTTATTATAAAATGTTATGTATGTATTGCCTTGGTAAGAAATTAAAATGAATAGCAAGGAAAATAGCATACATAGGTACATATGAAACTGGAATGACTAGACCAGGGGTGGGCAAACTTTTTACTCGAGGGCCACAATGGGTTCTTAAACTGGACCGGAGGGCTGGAACAAAAGCATGGATGGAGTGTTTGTGTGAACTAATATAAATTCAAAGTAAACATCATTACATAAAAGGGTACGGTCTTTTTTTTTTTTTTTTAGTTTTATTCATTTCAAACGGGCTGGATCCGGCCCGAGGGCCGTAGTTTGCCCACGGCTGGACTAGACTGATTTGTGTATCTTAATTAACTTTATGTTTAGCAAATACCAAATAACAGAGATGTCTTTTTAAAATTACATCTTTCCAAACACTGTATTCTAGCAGTTATGGGACTAGCCTGTGTTCTGCTGCCAGTCACTGTCAAAGTTTCAGGCTGTAGTGAAAATGTTAGTGTAAACTGGTCCTTTGTTGGGGAAGTCTTTTATTTCGAGATTGTTTTCATTACTTATTCTTATGGAATGATAGCGATAGTAGATAGCATTTGTTTTGTTTAAATTTATTTTCTCACTTGACAAAATGAAAAGCTGACAATTCTATGTGCATTCCCAAAGCCTCTTTGGAAAATTTTCCATTTTATGACATCCAAAAGCCTGGTAGCCACTGGATTAGATTATTTAATTTGGCTGCATCGATTGCTTTAGATAAAATCTATTTCCATTTGGTTTGTCTTCATTGCTCTGCCTGATGCATGGAAATGACAAAACAAATGCGGTGCCTGGAGATCTCTCAAAATGTCAAACCCCCCAGGGGTCGTTTCTACCAGCCATCTATAAAAAGACCTCCGCATGCCGCCCAGCAAACAGATTCTAACTGAGGACATGGAGTTTATCATCCTGTCGCCCTAATCATTAAATATAATTGATCAATTTTCTCGAGTATTTAAAAAATACTGCACACAATTTACAAGGTCACTTTGATTTTATGTTTTCCTTATGTTGTAAAATTGTGAAGAATCCTTTATTATGGCACATGCCTGCCACATCCTAACAAGTCAGGTTCACCAACAAGAAGGTCTAACAGCAGATTATGGCAAGTACAATCCAGAATCTTCTTTGAAAATATTGGTTATTGTTATATTTTTCAAAAGCCAGGCTTAGCTGTCCAATGTTTTTTGTTTTTGGGGGTTTTTTTGCGGTGTGTTTTTTATCCTCACCCGAGGATA
>NW_005871242.1:303172-318671 GCF_000147115.1 Myotis lucifugus | reverse complement strand
GAGGGAGGGAGGGAGGGAAACATAGATTTATTGCCTCCCACAGCTACCCCTACCTACCCCTACTGGGGCCAGGAATCGAACCTGCAACCTAGGTGCATGCCCTAACTAGGAATCGAACCCAAGGCCTTCCGGTGCAAGGGAAGATGCTCTAACCCACTGAGCCACACTGGTCTGGCCAGGCAACTTTTTGATAAATAAATTAGAGTGCCAGAGGATCAGGATTCAAGAATTAAAAGCAAAATCAGGAGATAAGTATGAATGCAATGAATTTGAAAGTTATTGTGCCTGCACAGGTCATATACGCTGAAGGATACTTTGGACATTAACCTTGACTCATATGGAAGATGGTGGTGATTCACTAACACCTTAATTACATTAACTCTATCCACGTTCTCAGCTGTGAGGATTGCTACATTTAATCACATCTGCACATATTTTGGACACTAGGTTTTTGTTATTTTCATTTATCTTTAGTTATTGTTGAAAGTATTACAGAAGTCCCCTTTTTCCCCCATTGTCTTCCTACACCCTACCCCCCACCCCCACCCCTGCCTCGTTTTTAATGCCCACATTGATTTAAAGGTGAGGGTTCCTTCATGATAGATGTTGCAATCCTTCCATCTATACTTCACTGAAAATACCTCTTTATCTAGGATACATATCCCCTTCCCAGGAGGGTTGGACATTGTCATAGCAAGTCCACTTTGAGAAGGATAAAGAAAAAAGTAGAGAGTAGTGAATAAAAACATGGGCTCTGTGTTTGAGTGCCAGCTTTGCCACTTACTAAAACTCTGTAACCAGGGTAGGTTTTGTCAGATTTAGCAAATAAAAATATAGACCACCCAGATAAATTTGAATTTCCTATAAATAATAAATAACTTTTAGCAAAAATATGTATCTTACAAACTTTGGGGGCATACCGTGTGCTTTAACAAAGTTATTCATTGTTTACCTGAGGTTCACATTTGTCGACCGAGAGTAAAAGGCAGGTCTGCAAGGCAAGAAAAGCATTTATTTGGGACTGAGTTGTTACTCAGGAACACAGATCTGGAGCAGCCAGAAAAGTGGTCCCCTAGGGATGAGGTGCAGGGGCTTTTAAAATAAAAAAGGAAAAAAGGGCATTGAGGTTACATTAGTTGTTTACCAAGAATGGTGATCGGAGGGAAATTTATCTTTTACAAGTCATTGGTTTCTCATGAAAATCTTTCCATTGCCGGGAAAGATACATTTTTTTGTATAGTCCTTGAAAAGCACATCTATTTTGTACCGATCTTGAAAAGTTCTTTCTCAACCGATAACTTCTTTTGGCAAGTCAGTAAGGTCAATGCAGTTTGTCCAACACAATGGCGTCACTGTGGTCATTTCTTTCCACATGTGAGTCCGGCATCCTACATTGATCTGGCAGCCTCCTTCCTGCAGCGAGTAGCCGTCTGCCTCACCCCCAGCCGTGAGATGAGTGGAATAAATCATACTTCACAGAAGGTTAAATTCATAAAGACACCTAGGCTCAGCCCAGAGCCCAGCAGGTAGTAGGATTCAGTAAATGCCAACTAGGGAGGGCGGTCCTTCACTTGTCAGACATCCAGCCTGGTGTCTCCTAAAACAGACAGGACTCGAGCTGTAAAACGGAGTTAGATGTCCAGGGTGGAGTTTTGTGCCACATGCTAAGATCCTTGAGTGAATACTATACCCTCTATACCAGGGGTGGGCAAACTTTTTGTGAGTGCGTGCCAAAACCAGCAAAATCTCTGACTCAGAATTCTTCTGTGTGCCAACCCTAATTTTTTGAGAACATGTTACACTTACTTGATATCTCTTAAGGTGTACGTATGTGAAGAACCTTGAAGAAATAATAAAATTCATTCGAGCGACAAAAACACAGTATATGATGATGGAAAATACATTTATTTTTTTAATGTATACATGTACACTGATAGTCCGACAGAAAACTTTATGACTCCGTTTGATATCATCAGTGCGACTTTTGCTGCTGCATCACTGATGACAGAGATTTTACATCAGGTTTATATTTCGTGACCTTCAGAGATATGCACGAGCTACTACTTTCATCCGTCAGGCTACTCCTATTACGAGACTTAACAAAACTCATCACTGAGAACAAAGATTCACCAGTGTATGTGGATGAAACCAAAACACTGGTCGGATCTAGGAAGGCAGGGAGAGTTAAGGCAGAGGCATAGAAATTGCTCTTCCCCTCTCTCGTCAATCCATGTCTATGGTCTTTAAGAGAACTTGTTATGTAAAATTATTTATTTATCTAAGATGCACCTACACTGAATTTATCTGAAAAATAAAAAAGTCGATATTAAGAAAAAAATTGTAAATGGAAGATTATAAGAGAGGGTTTCGCGTGCCAGCAAAAGTTACTGGCATGCCATGTTTGGCACGCGTGCCAGGGGTTGCCCACCCCTGCTCTATACTATAGAGATTGTATACTCTTGTGCTTCTAATTTTTGGAGGGAAACTTATATAGCAGAGCCTAGCTTGTGTGCCAGGAAGTGGAGACAGGTGAAAGGTGTGTTTTTTTTTAAAGGAAAATAGGTCAAGGAAAAAATTTAAAAGCTTTGCAATCAAACTGCTCTAATTCCTTTTTGAGATCTGCCACTTAACACTCTACTTAACCTCTCTGCACCCCATTTTCTACATCTGTAAAATGGGAATGATCCCCATGGGTTGTGGTGAAGAGTAAGTGATGTAATACATGTACAGCCCTAGGAACAGGTCCCACCACATGTTAACTATTCAGCAAATATTAGTTGTTGGCATACTTTGTCCTTGATGCCAAACTGCCAAAATAAGTGAATCTCTCCACACCCATTATGTCTGGCATAGGGTCTTGATTGGCTGAGGTGAGTGGAATGGATAGATTCTGGGTGTTTAAATTCAAGTGTTCTGTAGAGTCTAAGGAGGACAGGAGTAGACTGCATATAACAACAGTAATACCTTTTATTTACATTTGTTTTACAGAGTACATAAGTTTTCATATTGATGCTTTCATTGTATCTTCATGATTCTGTGACATAGATGTTGTTATACCATCTTTACAGATGAAGGAATCAAAGGTTAGTGTTAGTGGCCTTAAGTCACCCAGCTGATGAAGAAGCAGGTTTATACTGATTTCTAGTCCATAGTTCTTTTTTTCTACCTTCGCTGCCTCTCATCATAATTGTGGTATTAGGATAATTATCACTGAGATCCTTATCTTCTCAACCAATGTTTTTTTTTTTTGTTTTTTTTAAACACGTGCTGTGGTTAAGACAATGTATGAGGCATTGTGGGAAATAAAGAGAAGCAGAAGACTGGATCACATGTGCAAAGAGTTAAAAATCTAGTATCACCTAGATTTTTAGTTGAGAAAGTAATATATGTGAGATGTGGTAAACACTCTAATAGTACACAAAATGCAGTGTACATTATGTGCTGTGGAATTGTGCACCCGAAACCTATATAATTTTGTTAACCAGTGTCATCCCAATAAATTCAATAAAAAGGGGAAAAATCCAAACATTACAGAGAAGATTATACATTGAAAATTCTCATTCCCAGCCCAGTCTCCCAGTTGCTGTCAATGGGTCCTGATTCCTTCAGAAATGTCTGTGTGAGTAAACACACACACACACACACACACACACACACACACACACGAACATGCCAGACATATTGTTTTGCACCTTACTTTTTCTTTTAACAGTATCTAATGTATCTACCTCATTTTTAGTTTAAATGACTTTAAATATTAATGAATAAGCAATATATCTCTGGTGCTACTGTTGAAACTATCTTACCCAATTTTTAATTTGTGCTTGAGATTTTTGTGAAAATGGGCCACCCTTCTTCCATAATTTGGGAAGATAGCCTGATATGCCCCAAATCTGCCACCACCATCACCTAGTTCAGGTCACCTCACCACTCACCCAGACACCGCCAGTCTTGCTGCCACTTCCCCTCTCTCTTCCGATCCTTTCTCCACACAGCAGCCAGGGCGACCTTCAAGAGCATGAATTGGACAGGTCATTCTCCTGCTTAAAATCCTCCAGTGGTTGCCCAGCACACACAGATAAACCCTTGTATTCTGGTCAAAAAACCCTACTTGACCTGTTTACCTGTTTGCCCTTATGACACACCACACCCCAGGCCCACTAGGCACAGTGATGCCAGGGAGCGCTCCTTGCTCTTCTCTTTATCGTTGTGTGGCTGCTCCTTGTCACTTGTGCCCTACATTTCCTTGCAGTGAGGCTTTCTTGACCATCCAGTCTAAAGTTACTCTTTTGAGTTACCTGATTTTAATTACCTTATAATAATTATCCAGTGGCCTCCCTTATTCCTTTATTGTCTGTTCCACCCCTACTAAGTCTCATCTGTCTGTGTTGTTCACCCCTGGACTCGTAGTGCCTGTGTCCCATATCAATTCCTGACATCCTGGCAGATAGTAGAGACTCAATAAATACTTGTCTGCTGAATAGATGCATGAATGAGTGAATTGTTTTAAGAAATTTATTTATGCTATACTGTTACAAGTGTTACAACTGTTATGCTATTCTTGTTACACACATGAATTATAGTCTTGTACTAGTTATAAAAAGATACTATTTGTATAAATACTTATAGTATAATACATATTATACTATTATAATAGAATGCATTCTTATTATTGCCTAGCAGTTATAAAAAAAATACTTTCCCCTCACATATCAGTATGTTACAATAAAATATTTGTTGTGGTTATTATACATTAGAATAATACAATAAATATCAATTAAGCAAAGTAACCCATGTAGACAGTTGGAGCAGACAGATTATAAAAACTCAATGATGTATTAAAGGAGAATTTGAACTACTGGCCATTGGTTCATGTACACTGTGATCATAAGTTTGCTTAGCTCTGAACTTAGGATCAAGCCTATCTCATAAGGCAGGGGTCCTCAAACTTTTTAAACAGGGGGCCAGTTCACTGTCCCTCAGACCGTTGGAGGGCCGGACTATAGTTTAAAAAAACAAAACTATGAACATGCTGAAACCGGTTTGGCTCAGTGGGTAGAGCGTCGGCCAGTGGACTGAAGGGTCCCAGGTTCGATTCCGATCAAGGGCATGTACCTGGGTTGCGGGCACATCCCCAGTGGGGGATGTGCAGGAGGCAGCTGATCGATGTTTCTCTCTCATCGATGTCTCTGACTCTCTATCTATCTCCCTTCCTCTCTGTAAAAAATCAATAAAATATATTTAAAAAAAAACTATGAACAAATTCCTATGCACGCTGCACATATCTTATTTTGAAGTAAAAAAACAAAACGGGAACAAATACAGTATTTGTATTTGCATGTGCAGGCCGTAGTTTGAGGACCCCTGTAAGGTGTGGAAAGTCACTTTAGGAGTCATATGCTTTGTATAAATATACGTAACACCTTATTGACCAAGCCTACACCCTATATAAAATGAATATATATGCACATTAATGAAAGTTTAGAGCAGTGGTTCTCAACCTTCCTAATGCCGTTACCCTTTAATACAGTTCCTCATGTTGTGGTGACCCCCCAATTTCATTGTTACAAATTGAACATAATTAAAGCATAGTGATTAATCACAAAACAATATGTAATTATATATGTGTTTTCCGATGGTCTTAGGCGACCCCTGTGAAAGGGTCGTTCGACCCCCAAAGGGGCCGTGACCCACAGGTTGAGAACCACTGGTTTAGAGGATTGCCTCGGTACAAGCAGTAAATACATTTATATTCACTTTCAGGTTGAATCTAGTGCACTTCAGAGCTGTTCACCAAATGCTTTGGGGGTGCCTATTAGAATTATCTTTGGCTGCCCTTTTCCTTTTGGTAATAATGAAGGCATGGTGGTTCCTATCTTACCAGGTAGCTCACAAAGATTCATTTGCCAGCAGGCAATCAGGCCAGTCCCTGTGCCCCACCTCCCCCGTAGAGAATCAAATCAGTTTCTCTCTCCCTCCCCTCCCTCACTCCCTCTCTTCCTTTTACATTCTTGTTCATTTGCAATTTTAAAATATTTATTTATTTATTTATGAGTCATACCTGGGATTTAAGTGCAGTTAGTGATCCTACTAATCAGTAACCATGGCAAAAAAAAATAAATAAATAATGGGGGACATAGGAAAAGGGAGCAGGGATTAGGGAAAGAAGTGGTTTCAGAGTTTGACCAGTTGAATTCTGAGAACTTTTTCCTATAGAATCATAAGATCTTGGAAGAAAGCCTTATGTAACCCTCTCATATTGCAAATTTAGAAAGTAAAGTCCAGATAAAATGAATTAATTTGTCTTAAAAGGGCAAGTTAGTGACAGATGCCCCCCCCACTTCAAATTCTAAAATTCAGTTGTTCTCTCTTCTATTTAATTTTTCTCTAAATCCATGTAATGTAATGTCACGTATTAGGCACCGTGTGTGAAAGTGTCTTGCACACTGTAAGAAGGGAGTGAAAGGTGAGGCGATTCTGTTAGTGACTAAAGCTCCGTTAGGTGGAGCAGCACATCTTGTTATCCTTACATCAGAGGCCCCTGAAGGCAGGGTGGGTTCCCCTGCACCAGCATGATGCCACTCTGGCCTGTATGTCCTCAGAAATGTTCATTAGGAGATGAATGTTACACTTCAGATTCCCTTCCAGTAAAGTAAGGGCTTTCTGATTCATTTTGGAGAGTCTGTTATGGATTTGTTGTTGGCGCATCTATTCAGCGGAGCCAGACACTTCCCGGTTAGATGCTTCTGCCATGGTGGCTGGGCCTGTACTGCCCCACAACACAAGGTTGAGTTAATTACCCAGGACACCAATTTTGACTGTTTACATCCAAAAATATATATCTGACTATGAATGTGGAAAAAAAAACAAACTCAAAAGAGGTTAGTTTACATCAGTGGTTCCCAAACTTATTTGGCCTACCGCCCCCTTTCCAGAAAAAATATTACTCAGCCCCTGGAAATTAATTTTTTTTAAAATTTTAATAGCAGTTACTCATCACCCCCAAATGCACCTCTGGCCATCACCGCCCCCCTGGATCGCTGCAGCGCCCACCAGGGGGCGGTAGTGCCCACTTTGGGAATCCCTGGTTTACATTGAGCATGTTCTGACCCTGAAGGAAAGCTAAGAGTTGAAATGTCTATGAGGTTGCTTGTGAATATATTTAATGTACCCTCTTTAGACTTGGGTACATGAAAACTGTCCCATAGATATGGGAACACAGGTCACTCAGAAGGTGTCAGTTTCCAGAAACTTATCTATATTGTGTACTTCTCCCTAAAATGGATCCATCTGTGAATACTCTTGTGGTCAAAGCTTCAAGCTATTTACCCTTTTGTACTTCTGTTTGACAGTTGCCTTATGGCATTTTTTAAAAAGCATAACTCTCACTCATAACCTTTTCAATATTGCACAGGCGTAAAATCTGCAAGGGTAGAGAGGGGGCAGATGAAAAGTCCATTATAAATATTGGTTTTAAGGGAACCCTTTTTAATGAGGGGGCAATGCAGTTTTTCAATATTATTTTAAGGCAAAGAGAAGAAAATAAAAGTTGAGGCCCATTACTTTAAGATATTTTTGAGTTTTTTAAACCAATTTGCAGTTCATTTGGTATAACTATAGTTTCATCGTTAATTTTTAACCAATATCATTTTCAAACACAGTCTTTCTCTGATAATACTCCCAGAGTGGTGCATAGTTAATTCTGTATTTGAAAGTACTTGATCTGAATATCTGCATGAAACAGTATTGCACTTGGAAAAGAGAGCCATAGCCGGGTGTTGATGGTGTCAGAATGCTGGCTGGGTAACCTCTCCCTGTGGGCACTGGCAGTCTCACTGAGGAGAATTGGAAGCTATGGTATCCTCTGTACTTTCCGTGATAATTGGAGTTTAGAGATGATTGAAATAAAATACATGAATTTCATAGACTGCAAAATGCAGGGGGGGGCATAGACTGCAAAATGCAGGGGGGGGGGGGGGGGAGAGAGAGAGAGAGAGAAAACGAACTGACTGACTTGCGGTTACACAATGCAGGTAATGGGGAAAACTTCAGAGAACCAGGCGTGGGCTGTCAGTGACAGTGCTAAGCTTTGAACAAAATTGCATTTTATCTTCTTGAGGAGCAATCAAAAGTGAAGAACAAAGACTGAAAAGTAAATTTAGGCCAAGCTACCTTGATCTCTATAATTTACGCCATTTACTTTGCTTTCTCCTTTGAATTTGAAGACTCGTTCTGTCCTGTTGAGTCTGGGTGGAGGCACTTGATTGTTGTCTAGGTCCTGGTTGAGTAGCAGGAACTTGAGTTAGAGAAAAAATTGGCAAGCTTGTAAAGCAGGGACTTTTCACCAAGGGTTCGTATCAGAGTCTCATGTAGGTGTTGGGAAATATGGGTGTACAGGTTCCTCATCTGGTTCCTCATATTGTATATTTAGAAAATAACATATAGCCATAACCAGGCATTGATAGTATCAGAATTCTTGCTGGGTAAAGTCTCACTGTGGGCACTGTCGGCCTCACTGAGGGGAACTGGAAGCTATGTTATCCTCTGATAAAATACAGTTTTATTCAAGGCTTAGCACTATCATTGACAGCCCACGCCTGATCTCTGAAGTTTTCCCATTACCATGCATTGTGTAACCACAAGTCAGTCTCTGTCTCTCTTTCTCTCCTGATGATTCGGTAGATCCGCGATAGAGCTCAATAATCAGTGTTTTAAAACTTTCTTGGCTGGTTCTGGTGCGTGCCTGCAGACTTTCAGTTGAGACCACTATAGTAAAAGACTACGTTTTACCTAAGGACTGACTCTGGAAATATTTCTGAAAATCAACCCGTAGGTATGATCATTCTTTATTCAGACATCTGTCTTCCATTTATGCCCAGATGTATTCTTTCCTAGGGCTGCTGTAATAAAATGACCACAAACTTGATGTCTTAAAACAACAGAAATTAATTTATTTACAATTTTGGAGGCCAACCATGTGAAATCAAGGTATTTAGGAGAGAATCTATTCCCTGCCTCTTCCAACTCCTGGTGGTTGCTGGCATACCTTGGCCTGTGTCTGATCTCTAATTTTTCACATTGCCTTCTCTCTGTCATAAACTCCCTCTGCCACCTTCCTATATAGACACCACTTTAGCCCAGATACTCTTCCCGTCTCAAGGTCATTAACTTCATCAGGGTTCCATCCACATGACCAGTGATAGGCAAGGTCAGGGGGTCAAAACCACATGACCAGCCATACACTAGGGGAGGAAGGTCACCCTGGGGGCAAGGTCCTTTTTTTTCTCAGTTTTGCCCATTGTTAGTTAGGCACCAGGGCTTTCCTTGTTGTTGACCTTTCGTACCTGGCCCATCATCCTTGCTCTGCTCAGGCCTGTCTACCTGCCTACCATTGAGGACTCTGACTTGAGTTTTTTGTATTAATAGACATGAACTACCTTGTGCTTTATATGCCATGTTTCTGTATTGAAACAATTACATATTTTATACCAATACAGTTTGCTAAGATTGAGAGTACACTCTCTCCATTAGGTCTTCATGCCCTAGTTCCTCTTGACTGAGTTTGTGACGCTTTGGGAACATCCAAGTGCAGCTGACATGTGGATCTGAACTTCACAAGGGTTTTCATGGGCTGAAGATAACCGATAAGTTCACTCACACTTAAGAGATAAGATGAGGGAGACAGAAGTAATGAGTCGGATTACCCAAGGAGAGAGGAGGACATTCAGGAGACTCTGTAAGTGTCACAGAAAATAAGGAAGACAATATTTGAGAGTATTCAGTGCTGCTGAAAGGTGAAAAGATACAGAAACACTAAAATGTGGCCTTGAATTTAGCACTGAAGGAAGCCGATGAGTCTATTGTGACCAGTTTTAATAGAGCAACAGGAATGAAAACTAGATTGCCTAACTGAAGAGATTAAGTGGAAATAAGAATTACAGGAACATCTCTCAGAAACTTGGCTTAAAAAGAGAAGCTGAGGAACAAAGGTGATGACTGAATAGCAGAAGTGGGGTTGGGAGAGATGCGCCTGTTGGAAGCCTGTTAGGAAGGAGCCAGTAAAAGAGATGTTACTGCAGAAAGGGAAGGTATCAGAACCAGTGACGGCTTAGCCTTGCAGAGATGTGACACTCCTTCCCTTACCATCAGGGAGAAGGAAAGAGTAGATGCCAGTGCAGATGCATTTTAGGGAAGATGGCAAAAAATTGAAGGAGGCTCATGAGTGAAGGCTCTGCTGATGTTTGAGATGATGACTCTCCCATGGCTTTAATTTGTGCTGTTATTTAATTTTCCCTGTGAGTGCTGGATTAGTCACATGCAAATAGAGAAGGCTGTGCAGCTCAGGAGGGTCACACTAGTGGCTAGGTCAGTGCTACCCTCTCTTTTATAGATACCCAGCCCCCTTGGCTCCAGGGATGGGCCCAATCAGGTACCTCATGTCCCAGCAACATGGATTAGTCCATGGAGAAGACAGGTGACCTAAATCACACCATTTTGGTATCTTTTCAAACTGGAGCTTGGAAAAAGCACTGTTGGTTTTCTCTTGTTGAGAAACACAAAGGTGTGAATGAGCGTTGCTTGTTGTAAACATGTTTCTTGTGTAGTAAAGAAACAAGTGGAGATGTTTGGAGTAGAAAGGGGAGAAGAGTTGAGAGGAGAGGGCAGAGAATTCAGAGTGGGAAAAACTCAGAGTGGGATTGACTGGTTGAGAGTTAAACAGATGTTAACGAGACGGGTTGAGGTAGCGAGTGTGGGGTCCAGGCTGCACAGGAAAGGAAGTGGGTCCTGTGGTAAGTCCAGGAAATTCATTTCTTAACTAAGCTAAGAAGATAAAAAGGGTAGCAAGTTGTGGTGAGAGTATGAGAGTGTTGGATGCATTTGCAAAACAAATTTTGCTTTCTTAAGAAAAATAATGGATCATACAAAAACTGTAAAATGATTCATGAAAATCCCTTTGTAATTTTGCGATTGAAAAGGTTAAGGTAACATCCCCCTTTTAGATTTGTCCTGTTATATACACAAGGAGAGAACTGGACTTACAATGTGGCAGGTTTGTTGAATTTTATAATGATGTTGTACCGTATGCAGCCGATTGAGTAACAAGAATTTTCTAATTTGGAACTTGGTAACTCTTTAACTAAAACATTCTTGGGGGCAGTGAGGGAAGAAAAGATTTTATTTCAGGGCAGAATTGAATTTGAATGTTAGAAAAATTTTAGAACTTAGATATCATTTTTAACTATCTTTATGAATAGGTTTTTTTTCCTTTACCACATTGTTAAATTACTCCGGGTAGTATTGAGTATGATGGTTTATAAAGAACCTTTAATCTCTCTTTTCAATTGTAGCTTCTCAGCCCACTGTTACTTGTGGGTTCAAAATGTCTCATATAAGTAATAGAATCCATTAAAGGCATAAATAGAATCCATTTATGCAGCGAGATTCTCTTGAGTCTTGAGTTAGGCATCTACTCTCCGCAGTTCTCTAAGTGCAGCCTCATGGACATTAGCTATGTCATAAGTTGTAGTTTTTTAGGAAATCTGAGTTTTCCCAAAAGAATGTCCAATTTACAGCATGGGCTTTGTGCCTTGATTTACCCCTTATTCTAATTTGGTGTTTTACCATTTTTATATTTGAGGATACGTTTAACTATGTCCTGATAATGATGAAATGCATCCTAATTTTTAGTAGCTCTCATAATTATTCAGTAGTTAAATTAACTATTGTAGCCACACTGAAGAATTCCCAAAGTCTGTCAAGATACTGGCTAAGGATACATGTCTTGGATATTAAATAATATAAAATCTGTAACCTAAATATATTTGAACTGAACTTGGAAGTGTTTTGAATGAAAAGGGGATTCACTATTGGTGTGCAGTCTTCTGTTTACACACATGTAGACTGCCTCCTCCCGTGGACAAGACAGAGTGAAAGGCAGCGACAGGAATACGAGGCGTTTCTCCCCCTGCTCTGCTACCTGGGAAACTATCTGAACCTCCCACTTCCTCTTTTGGAAGATGATTGTTGAATGGCACTGATCCCCCTTTTTTCCATCTCAAAGTAAATGACGTCTTCGCTGCGTCTAATAGGTTCAAGTCCTTTGGAGAAAAATTTTCCAACTTCATCCCTGTGTTATTATGCACCCAAGTTATCCTTTTCTTCAGTATAATTTGCTGATGTGGTTTTATATCTTAGAGATGCATTTGTGTTTTCTTTATAGCAACTTACTCAAAATTAAGAGGAGTGGCCATGAGGAGGAGTGGCCTTTCCTTGGATTGTTGTCGTGGAACAGCTTGATTCCAAGGAGCATAGATGTGATGCAGAGCTAGGAGGCCTAGGGAGGTAGTCTGTGCTGCCTTTGTCATTGTTACCAAGCCTTTAAAGCAGCCTTCTGCCTCCCCATCCACCACCGCGCACACACCAGCATCACACCACTGTGAAGCGGAATCGTAGAGTTAGACAAGTAACAGCTGCTTCAGTCACTGGTATAGATGGTTTTCTATAACTGGCTCTAGTCCCCCTTCCATGTATTAAATTGTTGTGGAAATAGTTATATTTATTTAATTAATGAAAAAGTATGAGTACTCCAATATCTAAACTAGTGAAACTACAAGACCATAAGAAAAATTTTAATCATATCCTGTTTTAAAAAGGATATAAATGTATAATATTTAACTGTGGTAAAATGCAGTACAGTGGTGTGTGTTTCTGTTTCAAAGTGCTGCTTACCCTGCACATTCCTCATCTCCGCACAGGATGGCCAGCCAAGGGGCTTGGGAGCTGCTTGCCGAATCCCTCAAGCATTTTAGGGCTTTTGTTATTGTCTGAACTCAAAATATGGAATGGAATGAAAAGAATAATCCCATCTTGTTTTCTGTCTTCACAGGCTCTCTACAACTCCATCAAGAATGAGAAGCTTGAATGGGCAGTGTAAGTATGCTGCTGTCAGCCTTTTAGTAAATGAACTGCTTGCTCTTTTCTTACTGTCTTCCTTTATGCCTTAGAGCAGCGGTTCTCAACCTGTGGGTCGAGACCCTTTGGGGGTCGAACGACCCTTTCACAGGGGTCACCTAAGACCATCGGAAAACACATATATAATTACATGTTTTTTTGTGATTAATCACTATGCTTTAATTATGTTCAATTTGTAACAATGAAAATATATCTTGCATTTCAGATATTTACATTATGATTCTTAACAGTAGCAAAATTACAGTTATGAAATAGCAACGAAAATAATTTTATGGTTGGGGGTCACCACAACATGAGGAACTGTATTAAAGGGTCGAGGCATTAGGAAGGTTGAGAACCACTGCCTTAGAGGTATCCTAGAGAAGGATTAAATGTGCATGTGCAGTTCTCATTTTACACCAATGTCTTGCTTACTTTGTTTGAAACCTTAAGTATTCCGTATCTTTTTCTTCGTACCCAGCATACTCCTATTCTAAAAGAAAATAGCATTCTAAAAGAAAATCTGATAAAATTACATGCATTCCAAAGTCCAGTATAAATGATTTTGGTACCATCCACTTATTTTAATTCTCTCTGTCCTATCATCATAGATCAAGGCTTTCCACTCCTATTTCCTGTGATATTAGTTATACCAGGATACTGACAGATAAGTTTGATAAATGATAGATTAAAGTAAGCTAAAAAAATGTTTAACTGTAGAACATCCAGAAGCTTCTACAATGACAATATATATTGTGGATCTCCAAGAGAGAAATACAATTTGAAATGTTTCCTGAACCTGTTTGACAATAAAATGTCGTGTTTCAAAGTACATCCTTTGGGAGATACTGTTCTGGATTAATTACACCTCTGTGTAGACCAACGATACCACTTTTGTTAAATTTTCATTGATCAGTGCAGCAGTCAAGGATTTTTTTATTGTTGACATTGTAACAGATATCTCCCATTTCCACCCCCTTTGCCCACCTGCACCCAGCTGCTGCCCCCCCACCTTCCTGGCAGTGGTTAAGAATTTAATCTTTACAAAATTATTGAAGACTCTTTACTAAATTTTTAATGAAGTTGTCAAGAAGTTAGGTCAAATACATTTTTAATTAGAACTATGTGTGAATTTTATTTTTTATTTTCACTCATATTGAGCATTCACAAATATTTTTCTATCATGCAATCTAACATAGCAGTCTGCAGTGAACTTGTTTACAGAATCATAATGTGGAGGATAATTCTTATTCGTTCATATGCACATTGGGGAAAAGCAGTTTAGCAGTTGACTGCCTCTACCTTATAATATGCTAGAAAGAACAGAAAATATCAATACCCCTTGAATTGTTTCCATTAATTGTAAGGTCATATGGTACTGTTTTGAATTAGGGATTCAAAGTATAAATTGAGACTCTAACATTTACAAGTATATGTGATGGCTTATATGTTTGTATGTCTATATAGATATCACAAGCTTCACTTAAAGCAATGTATCATTTCAAGGAAAACTCAGTAAGATTAATAAGAGTTCATAGTCTGAGAGCCAGAGTGATCTCTCTTTAATAAAAGTGGGTTTCCTAGAAAAGTTTCATAAATGATGTATGTAGAATCCAGCTGAAATAATAAAGGCATATCCTGACCTATGCAGGATATCTACTCAAGAGAAAATTAATAAAAATGAAATAGTTATAAGCATATTCACACTAGGGAAGAGGATAGTTTAAGGATTCTTTTATAAAGTTTTTAAAAATAAACAAATATACTGCTGAGGATCTGTATTGTAAAGCTAGATTTTTGACATTGAACGTTATTTATATTTATGTGTAGTGGCAATTTGGTACAAGAAAGCTTGATCTTGGGCCCTATCCATTGTGGGGAGTGGGAGATTCCCAAGAACTGGATTCTTCTATTGCCTTCTTGTCAAGTCAACAGAGCATCGTGTTCAGGAGCCCAGACCCCAGAATCAGATAGATTTGGGTTTGAATTCCAGCTTAGCTACAAAGATCTTGCTACAAAATGTATAGGATAATGTATACTTGCATGGGGAGGTATCTTGATGTTGATTTTAGAACCTTAGAAGAAATTGAATTATAAAATCATGGAATGTTATAACTGGTGGGACCTCAGAGATTTTTAGTTCATTGGTTCTCTAACTGGGTTCCATGGAGCCCTAGGAGATAGATGGTCAGGGGCCTCCATAAGTGATGTGTGTGAGGGGAAAGGGAAGAGAACAGGGACTCGGTTATATCTCCCACAAGCATCATGCCTCTTTCAGCTGACCAGAGCAGCCCCACTATCACCTTGTTAAAATATTTATTTGGAGTTCTACTTACTGTTTCTTCTCTTACCTGACCGGCGTGGCTCAGCAGTTGAGCATCTACCCAGGAGGTCAGGGTTCGATTCCTGGTCAAGGCATATGCCCGGTTGCAGGCTGCCCCGGTTGCAGGCTCAATCCCCAATGGGGAGCGTGCAGGAGGAAGCCGATCATTGATTCTCTCTCATCATTGATGTTTCTATTTCCCTCTCCCTTCCTCTCTAAAAACAA
>NW_005871242.1:283327-303072 GCF_000147115.1 Myotis lucifugus | reverse complement strand
TTTTGTTTTGAAAAGTATCTACTTCAGTCCAGTGTTCTCATTTCACATACGAAGAAAATGAAGTAAAAGCATTCCGGAACAGATCAGAAGTTAGTGTCGTGGCAGAGTCAGGATTTGTTCCGCAGGTGCCGTGGGTCCCATAGCAGCACCACGTTGCCTCGCTTCTCTCATACTCAGAATGTCTTGACTGGGCAGCGATCATGTCTGAAGGTCTCTATGCCAGCTTCTGATACAGTGTGAATTAGGAGAGTTTTATATTAAATTTTTTATCTCATTAAATGCTCCTAGAATTACTGGTATTCTTCCCCCAGGCAGGTTAGGTAGCTAAGATCGTTCATTCCACAATCAGTCTTTAAGCAGCCGCTTCTGCGCCTGGACCGTGCTGTGTCCTAGATACAAATATGAAAAGACAGCTTCTCTGCCTAATGAGAACATGGTGTGCGGGTGGGTGGGAGGGGGTGGACCATACAAAGAGGAAAACATAAGAACTGTAGGGAAGAGTGCAATGAGCTAAACCGCCTTGCGGAAGGTCTCAGCTCCCTCATGCGGGACAATGACCATTTCTTCCCCAGACCCTTTGCTCAGTCATTTATTATTCAGAAAGCATCTATTTGTTGAACTACTCTGTACTAGGCAGTATGCTGGAAATACGGAGAGAACAAAAGTATGTAAGGCATTACGGCATTTTCCCTGGCCTTAAAAGTGTTACAGCTTAATGCAAATGACAGGGGAGGAAGGTAAGGAGTGGTTTCTCTCTGATTAGGATGGGATGGGGTGAGGTGAGTGACAGTGAATGTAAGAGCTTGCATTGTTAGACTTGTTAAATTTAGCTACATAAGGATCTTCAGAGAATATAACAATTAACAGGAAAAGGGAAATAAGTACAGTATTATTCATTAGGAAAATTAACTGTCTTCTCTTGTTTATTGCTGTTATTGCACATTAGTATTTAGGAATTGTAAGAAATCTTTCTCCCCGTGGTTTTTTAAAATATTAAAAATTTATGTATCCAGCCTCACTTTAATTAAGACACAATAACACTGGTTTTAAATAATGTATTTCCGGGATCCCCCCCTCTCCCCCACTTCCCTCAACCTCTGGGTCGCTACGGCATTTGCTTTGCTTATTATCATTATGCAGTTATTCTCTTTATCTCTGGATAAGCATTTTTATAACCTTGCATCATGGAATAATCTTTGCTATTTTATATTACCCTATAACTCATTTTACAAGAGCAGTTTATAATCTTTATCACCTTTGCTTCTAAATTAAATTGTTTTCTGTCTGCCCTCACATATCAAACTGTCCTGGCTAATTAGGTGAGATGGTGTCACTTTGGGATCTTTCTGTCTTTCAGATCACGTGTTATGAAAGCCCACACTTTAAAAAGTGTGGTTTTAAATGCCAACAGTTCATTGTTTGATTTCTTTATCCTTTTTTGTTGTTGTTGTTGTTAGGAAATTTCGTTATGGCTGGGTTTTTTTCAGGAGACCAATGCTGCCATTTATTGGCTGACTTTAGGAAGCAGGGAGAGCTCTCCAAATATTTCCTCCCTCTTCACCGTTATTATGTGTAATGCTGCCTGGGAGTGTGAGAGAGTGTACCTGTGTTTACATCTCTGTGTATTGTTGGAGAATGACACATAAAGGCAATGGAGTGACCAGTACTTTTTATTTCACATGGCAATTTAATTTTTTATCCAATCCAAGGGTCTGAATCTGAAATTGACAACTACTTCCAGAGTCTCTTTGCTATGCAGTCCCGCGGGGGGGGGGGGGGGGGAGTCTTTTTCCAATGAAAGAACCCTTTAGAACTTTTACTTCCATTACTTAGTCCCTTTTCATATTTTATATAACTCAGTGTTGACTCTGATTTTATTTTAAGTGATAATATATATCAATTAAAATGTAGTCTCAAGTGTTGCTCTACAGGGAATGACCATCTCAAAAGTCGTAGTTAAAAGAAAACTCAGTCCTAGTTAAAAGAAAAGCAAGCAAGAGTTTTTAAGTTTTCTTTACCATTTCCTCTTTGTTATAATTCTCCCTGATCTTTTCTTTGCCAACATCAGAGCCCTCCAGGAAGAAAAATTAAAATTCCCTATCTATACCTTTTATATTTGACCTTGTATCCTAAAGAAAAGGGTATTTCTTTGTCTTATTTTAAAATATTTTTACCTTGAGGTGAAATTATTTTATTTCCATAGAAAAAGATAAATCGTGGTGATTCATTTTTACAATGATTAATTCTATTAAATTACTTTATTATCCTAATGCCCTGGTGAACTTAGATATATGAAATTGTTAATCAGGATAGTGTTTCTTAATAGCAGATATAGATCAATGAAAACTTTCTTACTCAAGTCATTTTGGGTTCAGACATTTTTGTGGCATTTTGATCCAAGAAGTCCAAAAGTAATTCTCATTTTAAACTTCGAAATAGCCACTTGTAGGTTGATAATTACTACCAAAAAACTAAGACAATGAGAAATTGCTAAAAGTTGGGCAGTAGTTGCAGATATAATGGATATAGTAAATATATAAAGAAAAATTTGAGTGTGTAGGGAAGGAGGTAGGAGGGTTGGCATTAGGAGTTATTGGTAGAAAGAGAACTAACCATGGAAAAATAATAAAACTTTAAGATATTTGACTATAAAGAATGAATGAAACTCAGTTCTGTATTGGAGGTGCTCATGTTATTAAACATTTTCTAGATATGCATTGTGCCTCATGAAAATACTAAAAAAAAAAAATAGAATAAGATTTAACATTCCCACCATCGTTTCTATACATTAGATTATCCTCACATGTCTAACATGGAAAATATACTACATCATGCTGGACTCTTGGTAAAATCATTCTAGTGTTAATATTACATGGAATTCGCAAATTTAGAAGATAAATTTAGGAAATAATTTATATGGATATTAAGTAAGGGTACATCTAAATATATGTAGTGAATGTGTAAAGGATATTATTGGTTTGATTGTTCTGTTTACAAATTCAGTGAAAAGCATTAAATATTTGATAAAGAAAAACAAAGAGAGAAATTCCCTAGTTATGAAAAATGATCATTAACTTGAAGGAGACTTTGAGTTAAAGAATTGATATCACTTAAAAATTCATGAGCTAAAAATGATATTGAATGCGGATCAATCTCCTGGGTTTTGGTGTTTAAAGGAAGAAATATTTCAGGGTTGAGAATTGGGGGAGATTTTCTCACACGTATCTATGAAATGTCATTTTATTAAGAATCTGAATCATAGCTCACACCTAACTTTTAATCTCTTTAAGTACCTAGTTTTCTTGGCCATCTCAAGAATGCTGAACTCAGGTATACAGGAAGCGGGAAAGAATTTGCCATCCAATTCTTAGCTTTAAAAGTTTAGGTTTAAAAAAAGAAAATGTGCTTTCTCTGTGAGTGGCATCTCAAAGCTGAGATTGAGATGGATACTTAGAATTTTTAAGGATTTTATTTTTACAACAGTTTTAATATCCACAAAGATAATGATGAAAGTGATATAATTTATAAATATTGTTATCTTTAACTTCCAAATATGCAGAGCAGACAGGTTGGTGAGCAGATGGAATGCAATTATGTTAGTAGTCTACTTGTCCCAGAGCAGTTTTAGAATCACTGAGGTGCAGTGAGTTATGAGGCTGGGATATAAGAAAATGGTTTTGTTTCCGAATATGCTGATGACTTAGAATTTTATTATCTTAGCAATTGCTAAGTCTTTGATTTTTGTTAGAGAATGACACAAGAAGAAAACATAATATAATTACTAAATGACGCATAAACACAGGCAGTGGCTAATATAATGCCTTGAATATTTTAGACCAGCGGTTGCCAACCTGTTGGACCCCGTGGACCACCGGTTGGCAACCACTGTTTTAGACAATAGTTATTTGGATTTCTTTGAGCATTTTTTATGTGTACATTGTGATATACACACATGCATACATTTTCAGAGGTGAGGAAAATTTCACCTCATACCAATAATACTGGAAGAAATTATTTTTAGTTGCCCATTAAAAATTCCCTAGTAGAACTTTTGGAAGCATGTAACATCTGGCTTGACCCCAGTGTACTCCCAACAACTTTTTAAAAAAGCATGTTAACATCTACGGTCAAGTTTTTCTTAGTTTGTAAAATATACTACAGTCATTCTACATATAGTCAGATCCTTATTTCAGGAGCCAAGTTACTAGTCTGTTTCTTACTTGCATCTGGCAACGTTCATCATTAAAGGACTAATGATGGAGCTTGGAATTTTTCATAAAAGCATATTCTGTTTTTTACAGTTAAAATGCTTGTGTCAGAATAAGGTATTTTCAGAAAATAAAATGTATTTCCTGTTTTTTTGGTAAGTATCAAAGACAGAAATATATATAATTGATCTCAGAGAGGGAGAGAGAGAGAGAGAGAGAGAGAGAGAGAGAGAGAGAGAGAGAGAGAAAGAGAAACATCAATGATGAGAGAGAATCATTGGTCAGCTGCCTCCTGCATCCCCCGATTTGGGATCGAGCCTACAACCCAGGCATGTGCCCTGACTGGGAATCAAACCATGACCTCCTGGTTCCTAGGTCGACACTTAGCCACTCAGCCATGCCAGCCAGGCAAGATCCATTTTAAACTCATTCTGCTTTGTGGCATAATATGATGTGATATAATAAAAACCCCATGACAAGTGAACACATTTTTTAATACGTTTATTCTTCACTTTATTTTCTACCTGATCACAGTATTGGAATATTCAACTTAGTGTTCTGTTCCTACACTCAACCACTAAGGTCATTTTTTAAAAAAACAGATTTATTGAGGTATAATTTATATACTATAAAATTCACCCACATAAGTGTCCAATTTTAAAGTTTTGGGTCATTTTTCAGATTTGCGTAACAATCACCACAATCCATCACCCCATTACTGTCATTCCATAAAGATTCATTGTGCTTGTGATTCAACGTAGCTGTGAACAGCCCCAAAGAGGTCTGTTAGTTACCACTTAACATGGGTCCTGCCTGTGTAAGGTTCACCTGTCTGAGCCTTGGTTTTTCACTGAGATGGTAACATCTACCTTTTTAGGGTGGTTGTAAGATTAGGAAATTAAGTTATTACCTTCATGGTTATAATGTTTGGAGGTTCAGGATGGAGTTTAGTATCTGACTCATACCCCCACTCCTGTCTTTAATATTCTGGCTAGAGGAGTACTGAATCAAATGAAGTCAAATATTTATTTGTTCTATAGCCCCAAGTGCAAGATGCCCTAGGAAAGTTAGATGGAGAATACAGTGGGGGTCTGAGTGACTGCCAAGCCTGCTGAGCCCAACCCACCTGACTTGCATATGGACTGAGAAACCAGAATGACAGAAGCAGAGAGAAGAAGCCTGACCCACTGGGTTTGTCACATAGGATGCTTCCCTTCCCCCCACCTTACTACCACCTTACTAAAAGCCTATTGATAGCAGACCCTTCTGCTCAGTACATTGTCTCTGATTATCAAGAGGAAATTATAAGGATTCTAAGCTTGGTTTGGAGAGAGACGAACATCAGAACTAGACTCATATATAACAAGGATTTGGAATTATCAGACCAGAAATTTAAAGCAGCTATGATTAACATGCCAAGGACTCTAATGAATACAGTAGACAGCATGAAAGAACAGATGGGCAATGCAAGCTGGCAATGGAAATTCTAAGACAGAATCAAAAAAGAAATGCTAGAGATAAAAAAAACTGTAACAGAAGAGAAGAATGCTTTTGATGGGCTCATTAGTAGACTGGACACATCTGAGAAGAGAATCTCTGAGCTTAAGAATATGTCAATAGACATATGAAAAGATGCTCAACTTCACTAATCAGTAGAGAAATGCAAATTAAAACCACAATGAGATATCACCTTACACCTGTCAGAATGGCTATCAATAAATCAACAAACAACCTGGATGAATCTTTGGGACATTATGCTAAGTGAAATGAGCCAGCCACAGATAATGTATGATTCCCTTATATGAGTACCTAGAATACTCAGATTCATAGAGACAGAGTGGGATAGTCATTGCCAGTGGTTGAGGGAGGAGGGAATGAGAAGTTGTTATTTAATAGCTATAAAATTTCAGTCTGGGATGAAAAATTCTGGAGATGGTTGGTAGTTTTGGTTTCGCAGCAATGTGAATGTACTTAATGCCACAGAACTGTGCTACGTATTTAAAAATGGTTAAAATGATAGATTTTATGTTACATATTTTACTAACAATACAAAAAAGACATGTACATATAAATGTGACTGCTGGAAGTGCCCTCTTCACTTTTCCTGTCTGGTGAACTTGAACTTATCTTTATTGCCCAACTCCAGTACCACATTCCTAAGTGATGAGTTTGCAGGTTGAGTAATATTTCAGCTCTGCTCCAAAAAATGTTTCTTTTTAACTGTCATTTCCCACCTCCACCTCTCCCCGCCCACACACACACACAAAAGCCCAACAATTTATTTTCAGTATTTGAATTCCACATAACAGGCCCTTCAAGTTAACTTAATGTTTGAGTTTGGAGGGTGCTCGCTTAACAACTTTGTTATGACTGAAACCCCGCTGTAATGAGACTTGCCAGATGGGGTATTTCATGGTCTGCTTAGTGGCAGGGTCACTGTTACAATATTCAGCTTTTGTAAACTTTAGGAAGCAGCTGCTTTTCATTCTTTGTGGAATTACAGTGAAATAGAAGATTCAGGTGGATTTGTATGACTCCTTATCTAATACTTTTTGCTTAAAAGTAAAAGCACCTGTCATGAGGAAGGCAGAATGTGGGAAATTCGTGATTTACAGCTGCCCTTTAGAAAGAACAGAGAAGTGGAAAGGTCCCCCACGGCCAGCATGAGAGCTTTGTCATTCTCCAGGGGAACCGCATCGTGGTGGAGTGGACTTGGACTGCCCAATGAATGACACACTTGATCACCGAGAGAGCAGACTGGTGTGAGAAGTGTTTGGGGGAATTTTGTAGGTGGTAAGGTGGTGAGATGTCTGAAATCTCAGTAGAATAGACTTTACTAGGAATCTTTTCAAGTGTACAGAATATTTGTGTATGAGTCATTCTTTCACAATCAAGTCAGAGCTCTGCTGGTCTTCTCTATTGTGCTTTAACGAAATCCTTTGTATTGTCACTCTGAAAATGCCTCAGTGGATCGGGGTACACAGGAAAACCCTAGTAAAGGGGCTGTTTTTTATAGAAATGAGTTAACTTCATCTATGGAATTATTTTTATCAGTATGCTGTGTTAATTTTTATCTGATTTAATATATAGTGGAAACAGCCTCCAAATGGCATTTATGATGTCTATAAAAACAGTAAAACCCCACGATGATGCAATAAAAAATAATGCAAATTAAGGTTTAACATGATTGGTTCCCATTCTCTGCCATTTCCAAGTCTCAAATGGAGCCAGACAAAAGTTCTTGGGACTGAGGAGATGTGGGGAGAAGGGCAGGAATAAAAGGGAAGGGAGTGCGAGGGCAGGGGTTGCAACCAGGGAAGGAGAAGGTCCTCACAGTATTGTTTCTGATATCACTCCCATCCTGGAAGTCCCAGCCATCACACACTGATGTGTATTTAAGCCCAAACGACAGCCATCACCAGATGTTGCAAACCTGCATCTCTGTCCAGGGTAGATTTTTACTCTCAGAGCCTGACAAGGTCATTTCATTAACCTTCACAATATCAAGAATATCTGCTTTGCAGGATTCAATATTTTCACTATATGTCAGCGTTTTACTGAGTTGTACTCTGTTGAACATTTCTCCAATTATTATCCTACTAGTGGCCCGGTCACGAATCCGTGTACTTTGAAAGGAAATTAATTAGAAGAAATATTTTAATATCGCTATTTGCCCTTTCTCTATAATAGAAGGGTCAGCCAAATTCACGATCGACAATGACAGATCGAAACACAAGCATGTGATTGGTGCCAGGGAGAGCTTTATATGTATTGCGCATGCACGAGTCAAATTAGCCTTTTATAAATATAATAAACTTGCTTAATTAGACCTGCTTTCTGATTTAGCTAAACTTTTTCCAGCCCAGTGAAGCACCCCAACTTCTCTTTCAGGTAATTGTCAGCAACATAGCAGTAAATATCAACATGAAGCAGGTCATTATTGTAGATCATGCAGGGAGAACAAAGGGTAAAATATTTAACTGTGGCAGTGTTTGACTATATTCTGCGGAGTGAGAAAATCTGAAGTCATTTTCAAGGTCCACCATTTCTTTCCAGTCGGGTCAAGTTTCTAAGCTTTCTTAATCTCTGTTTTCTGGCTGATGAAAAGAAAATAGGATTCCACTGAGTTTCCTATCTACCTACTCCATGGTGCTGGCCAGTGCGCATCATGGCAGCTCCTGCATTGGGCGTTTGCCCCCTGGTGGTCAGTTGGACATCCTTAGCACTGCCGTGGAGGCAGAAGAGGCTTCCGCCACCGCAGCTGCGTTCCCCAGCCATGAGCCCGGCTTCTGGCTAAGCAGTGCTCCCCCTGTGGGTGCGCACTGACCACTAGGGGGCAGCTCCTACATTGAGCATCTGCCCCCCTGGTGGTCAGTGCACATCATAGCGACCAGTCATTCCTCCATTTGGTCGATTTGCATATTAGCCTTTTATTATATAGGCTAGATTATTGTCTTTGGGTTTTAATATTCCAATGTCATAAATATACAAGCATTTCTAACAACAACCCTGTTAAAAGAAATGTAATGCATGCCACACATGTAATTAAAAAATTTTAGGAGCTATATTATAAAAGTAAAAAGAAACAGGAAAATTAATTTTGTAATGTACTTTTTATTTAACCCAGAGTGTCAAAAATACTATCATTTCAATATGTAATCATTTAAAAAATATTGAAATAGATTTTTTTTGTACTAAGTCTTGAAATCTGGTATATATTTTTTCACTTACTGCACATCTTAATTAGGACTATCCACTTTTTTAAATACTCACCTGAGGCTATGTTCATTGATTTTACTTAGAGAGAGGGGAAGAGAGAGAGAGAAAAAAACAACCATTGGTTGCCTCCCGTACACTCTGTGACCGGGGATTTTCACAACCTAGCCATGTGTCCCAACCAGGAATTGAATCCCAAGCTTTCTGTATAAGGACCCTACTCCAACCAACTGAGCCACACCAGCCAGGGCTGGATTATTCACATTTTAAGTTCTCAATAACCTTATGTGACTAGCCTACTTGATAGAAATCCCAATGGCAAAGCTAGAAAAATTTGAGCAACCAATTAAATAATATTACTGTTTGATCATGACTAAAGAAAAATTTAAATATTTTCCATACTTACAGAAAAGTTTCAATTAGTAATGTAGGAGAAATGAAGGAAATTAAATCACCATTAGATTACCACAACAGTAATTGTCACAGAAAGATTCACTAATTAATACTAAAATTACTGATCAGAAGTTTAAAAAGAAAGAGGATATTTTCATGGTCATAAAATATCTCCCCCAAATCATGTATAAAGGAAAATAATAATTTGACAGTATAGAAATGTGCTAGATACTACCTTAATCAAGTGATCAAGGTTAATGAAACATCTGATGCATTGAGAAGGTACATCACTTATGGCATCCTTCCCAAAAATACGTATCCTCGATCTCATTATGAGAAAACATCAAACAAATCTAAATTGGGAATATTCTACAAAATAACTGACCAGTACCCTTCAAACTGTCGTGGTCATGAGACGTGGAGGAGACGTGAGAACTGAACACACTATGGGATAATGAATAGGAACCTAGAACAGAAAAATATTAATGAAAAAACTGCTAAAATCTGATTAAGTCAAGTTTAATTCATCATTTTGTAATGTTAATTTTTTTGTTTTGAAACTTTTACTATAGCTATATATGAAGTTAACATTGGGGGAACAGGGTGATTGGCATATGGGAACCCTATGTAGTATATTTGTAAATTTAAAATTATCTCAAAATAAAATTAAAAGTAAAATATAGATGTCTTAGAGTACAGTGTTATTTTTATATATCTCACAATTACTTATCAAATACCAGTGGAGGAAAAAAAGGCTATTTTTTCTCTAATCACCAAATAGACACTTCTGATGGTTATTAATTTTGTGGTTTATTTTAAACATATTTTATTGGTGGTTACTTTGGTTTAAATTTTAATAAAAGATTCAATAATAAAAGTGTAACAAACAGTAAAACCAATGTTAATTCAGAAAATTAAAACAGGAACTGAGACAAATGCTCTATTACTGTGCTCTGTTTCCCGGCAGTATCTCAGAGCTTATTAACTTTCTTCTGCTCTTCCCTCCTCTGTAGTAAGTGACTGTAGCCATCCATTTTCTCCTTACATATAAAGTGATTACAATCTCAAGCATGGCTGATAGGGTGCCCCCTACTTTCATGACTATTCGGAAAATAGTAGCTATTAGATGCCAACTCACTGTGCATGGTGCCACTATCCTAACCCACTGATAGCTTTACCTGGGGTTTGATATTTGAGGTTAACCTGGTTATTGGCAGAGATAAATGCTATTCATCGGATTTATAATTATTTGTTGTATTCTATATGCTTGGTGTTATGCTACCACATGCAGATACCAAAAATCAATATCACGATTTCTGCAGAGAACTTCCACTCAATTGAAGACAAACATGAAGGCACTGTAGTGGGTGGAAAGAGCAGAGGCTTCAGAGGTTTTCAATCATATCCTCACTATCTCTTCCATTAATTACTAGATCTGTATCTTTGGTATTTATTTCAACTCTGAGTCTGTTTCCTTATCTCAATATAGACTACTAATCTCAGACTTACAAGATTGTCATGATCATTAATATCTGGCACAGAGGAGACACTTAGTAAATTATAGATGTTATTACATGGTTGTTATTCAAGCTGTTAAACCATTAGAAAACACAATCATTGCCCAGCCGGCATGGCTCCATAGTTGAACATCAACCTATGAACCAGGAGTTCAGGGTTTGATTCCCAGTCAGGGTACATGCCTGGGTTGCAGGCTCAATCCCCAATGTGGGGCATGCAGGAGGCAGCCAATAAATAATCTTCTCTCATCATTGGTGTTTCTATCTCTCCCTCTTCCTTCCTCTCTGAAATCAATAAAAATATATTTTAAAAAGAAAACAATCATTTATTATATTAAATAACTTTGTTGAAATATTGTGGTAGGTGCTCAATCTTGGTGTTTTTTTCCCTTTAGAGATGATGAAGAGAAAAAAAAGTCTCCATCGGAAGGTACTGATGAAAAGGCTAATGGAACACACCCAAAGACCATCAGTCGTATTGGGAGCACTACCAACCCATTCTTGGACATTCCTCACGACCCAAACGCCACTGTGTACAAAAGTGGGTTCTTGGCTCGGAAAATTCATGCAGATATGGATGGAAAGAAGAGTAAGCATCATTTGTTGTCATTTTCTATTTCATTTATTTTGTCTTTAGGCTCAAAATTTAAAGTGAATTTATATGAAGTAAAGTAAAAGATGAAGGAAAATTATATTACATTGATCTAGAAAAGTATTTTTATTAAAGTTTGATAAAACCTCTAAACCTAAGTCAGAAATCCACTGTGGTACTTGGTCTTCTCCAAGTAGAATTATAGAACTTCAGAAATGGAAGGCTTTATCCTTTTCCAACTTTTTGTTCATTTATTCTTGCTTTCAACAAATAATGTTGAATACCTACTATGTGCTAGGCATCAAAAAATATAGTAGTGATTAGGATGGACAAGGTCCCTTGTCCATGGCATTTACATTTCAGGTGGTTAAGGGAAAGGTTGAACTAATAACACAAAGAATAGCCAATGAGATAAAATCCCAGAGGCAAGGCGGGGAGGGGAGAGAATTGAGAGATCCAAGCACATTTGGAAGAATTGGCCTTTGAGGAAGATGGACAGGTGCAACGTAGGCGAACGTGGCATAGTTGGGAAGCTGAAGGAGTCCCATCTGACGGCTCTGAAGT
Source organism: Myotis lucifugus (assembly GCF_000147115.1). Taxonomy (NCBI): domain Eukaryota; kingdom Metazoa; phylum Chordata; class Mammalia; order Chiroptera; family Vespertilionidae; genus Myotis; species Myotis lucifugus. Next base: position 291,082 of record NW_005871242.1, on the reverse strand, counting down.
ATGACACATGAATATCTACTGATAGTGTTTGAGATTTGAGAGAAATGGAGTATGTTACCATGTTTAGAATAACATTTGCAGAGTGAAATAGCAATTTGATGTAGTTGAACAAGCTAAGAAAAGCTGATAATGATGCTAAAATTAGCAGGCTCTACCTCTAGGGCAGTGGTTCTCAACCTTCCTAATGCCGCGACCCTTTAATACAGTTCCTCATGTTGTGGTGACCCCCAATTTCATTGTTACAAATTGAACATAATTAAAGCATAGTGATTAATCACAAAAACAATATGTAATTATATATGTGTTTTCCGATGGTCTTAGGCGACCCCTGTGAAAGGGTCGTTCGACCCCCAAAGGGTCGCAACCCACAGGTTGAGAACCGCTGCTCTAGGGTGTCCCTGCCCACCTGCAGACACAAAGGTGCAATGCTGCGATGGGCAGTCCCACTGTTTCCATCTGTGGGCACTTTTTCTTAATATAGCATAGTCTGCTAGGTTCCAGTTGAGAGAAATATTGTCATAGAGTGGCTTTGACATTGGCTTATGATGCTGAGCAAACTTCTTCATGTTTCCAAGTTCTTGAAGAGTACCCCCATCACATTTCCTGTGCGTCCTCTACACTAGACTACTAGACTACCCAGTTTTCTCCAGCAGCATGTGTCGGGACTCTTGGAGTTGCAGATGAGTCAGTCTAATTAGCTTAGGGGAAAAAGGCCAGGACACAACTGAAGATGAAGTATTGTCACTAGGACACTTGAACCATTTCTGTCTCTATATTATTTTGCACATCAGCTTGATTCTTTGAAACAGAGCTCTCTTACATGGCTGGCTGGCTACATGAGTATTAGCAGCACTACAGAGCATGTGTTTGGTTTTGTCACCAGAAATCTTTTTCATCCCACACTTCCACTATAGTACATTCTGGGGCCAGACTCTGATTTGTATGACTGCCGGGATGGAACATTGTGATTAACAGCACCCACTTGGTTGTGACGGCAAGAGGAAAGTTCCTTCAAGAAGGAATAAGATACAGTTCTCGGAGAAAGGGAGTTCTTGGTAGACAAAGCAATGGACATTCATCTCTTTTTTCCCAGCCTGCACACACACCCTTTCTCCATACGTCAAGTTCAGACAGTGCTTTTGCCAAACACAGGACAATCTTTCATTTATAACCACAATCTTTTCCTTTATAACCACAATATTTCTTAATGAGTATATTCTCTGTCCCCCATGCCACGTCCAGCTGTGGCTTCCATCTCCACGGCTGAGAGGTGCTGGGTGGTGTCCAGCCTCCTCGGGTGGAGATGTAGCTTACTCTGTAGGCTGAATGAAAAATACAGCAATAACCGACATACCTCAATTCATATCAAGTGCTAGAAGCATACAGAAAACTGTGGTTTTAAAATGCCTGTTCAAGGCAAGGAAAAAAAGGAAGCAAAACAGCCATCACTGATCCAGGGAAGGTTACTACATCCTGCTGGGCCAGGAGAATAGAGCTAACGAGTTTTTTGAGATACGAGCCGTCTCTAGGCCGATTTTTTGCTTTGAGTTGCGAGCTAAAATTCGGGTTACGAGCCAGCTTCAGATACCCCACCACTAGTTCTCGCAGCGAACATCACAGTGAACGCCACAACATCAGCCCAGCATCACGTGTCTCACTCGTTCACTTTTTGATTTGACATACGAGTAATTTGAGTTACAAGCTCCGTCACGGAATGAATTAAACTCGTAAGTCAAGGCCCCACTGTACTGCATCCTGCTGGGCCAGGAGAATAGAGCTGACCCAGGTGAGCATCTTTTCATTGATCACTTCCCTAGTGATGGATTAACATGCTTGATTAACTTATTCCAACGTGTCGCCAGATTCAGTCTGTTGATGAAATGTCCTTTGTCCATGTTTTCCTGGGCCACCACTGAGGATGATTGGCGAGAATTCCCCAGCTGGAGCTGTTCCCTCCGCACTTCACTGAGTGTAGGTCTAAAACCTGGGAGTTTCTCAGTAGTTGAGCCATCACAGACCTCTTGTACCAGGCCAGAGGTTTTCCTGCCAGTAAAACGCCTTTAACGCTTTAGTTACTTCCTTTGAGAACTACTGGTTGATTAGGGCAGTTTTAAGTGCCACGGCTTCGTCTTTTTAGCAGTTTGAGTTCTTCCTTTTACCTGCCTCCGCTTCTGGTTGTTTCTTCTCCTGACTTAGATTCCCCCAGTTTTTCCACATTGATCCCTTCCACCCATCACCCGCGCCCTCTCCCCAGGCCTTCACAGCACTATTGTCTGTGTCTATGGGTTATGTATAAGCATATAAGTTCTTTGGTTAATCTCTTCTGCCCCCCTCTCCCCTCTTCCCTCTGAGATTCGTCAGTCTGTTATGTGCTTCCATGTTTCTGGATCTATTTTGTTAGTTTATTTTGTTCATTAGATTCCACATATAAGTGAAATCATGTGATACTTTTCTTTATCTGACTGGCTTATTTTGCTTTTTCCTAATGTCCTTAAGCATATTTGTTACATTTACAGTAGCTCTTTTAAGGTCCTAATTATTTTCTCTCTGTCATATCTGGGATGTTACATTGGTGAATAGGGTAGTTTCTATAGTCGTTAATCTTTCGTGGGTATAAGTAGAACTAAACTGGTTACCGATCCCTTTTGTTAGGAAATTTCTTTCTAGTTGCCTTAGACTTCAAGAGACCAAATATTTACTGAGCTGTGAAAGCGATAAGAAATTCTAAGTCTTCGAGGACAAACTCTTTAGATTTGTATTTGGACAACCAGAAAGGGATTCGTTTCCTTCCCAGCTAATCTCCATGATCCCCCAGCCCAGTTTTTTGGACTTTCAATCATATATGGTTGAACTGGTTTATCTCCGTGTACCAGATGCCTGAACTGCTTCTAAATGCATCTGCCTCTCTCTTTTGAGAGGTGGTCACTATAAGAAATTGAAATATGTTTTACATTATTCATGTCTAATGTTCTCTGAAATATAGTACTTTTATATTCAATATATTAAAAAATAAAAACAACAGTGGAGATTTCATAGAACATGGGTTCCAAATAATTTTTGAGAAGTCTATGTAATGAAACCTTTTGGGAATATTTATCCTGCTAAGTCTATAGACATTTATTGGGATTTGTCGTGTTCGGTATAGGTAGAGCTGTATTGGCATTTGTATATACAGGTAAACATGGCCAGGTTCTCTGATGACAAATATTACTAAAAGTTTTTAATCAGTAATTATTTGGGTCAAAACTCTGTGGAGAAATTAAAAACCTGACTAACTTGTCTCTAAATAACCACTTGTCTGACTTAAGATTTAATATCTTCCATTATTTTAATTAACTCTAGACTCAGTTTGTTAGATGGCACCCATAATTTCTCATATAAACATTTTACAAACCTTGGAGGTTTTCTTTGCTTAATTTTATTTATTTAGCCTTTTGTGGATATGCTCAGTTCAGAATTTCTACCTCCAGGAGACAAATCATTATTAAAAGCAAACATTGTATCTCTCATAAAATTATGCTTACCAAACCCATTAAATCTGAAATTAAGGGAAAAGCTTTGAACAATCAAATCAGGCAAACAAAATGTGTCTTCTGGATTTTTGTCAGATAGAATGAAAAATAAAATTCAATATAAGCTCTTAGTTTTACCAATCTGATGTAAGATACTTGTGGAAATCAATAGTAACAGGAAACAGGGTACTCAAAATGTTCTAAATGATGACAATAATAGTCATAATTAAGTGATTACTCAATATTAGAGCTTTATCCTAGCACTTCATGCACTAACTCATTTAATTGCCACCCTATGAAGCAGGTATCATTATTATTATTATCCCCAGTTTACTGAGGAGGAAAGTGATCTTAAATGTCTTATCCAAGGCTATAGTATAGAATAACAGGACATCTAGTGAAACTAAAATCTGATTATAGCAAACGAATTGTAGCATATTGTTAAAACCAATCACATGGAAGAATCTTACAAGCATAATATTGAATGAAAAATCAACTTGCAGAAGAATGTGCATATATAACATTCTAAAGCATACAGAGCTGTTTTTAGCAGGAATGCCTTCGCTATGGAACAGTGGTTACCTCTGGCGGGGAGGAGTGTGCACTCAGTGAGGAGTGCCCAGCCGTTCAACTATACGTACTGATAGTTTTTTAAAATTAGGTGATGGCACATGCATGTTTGCTTTATTGCTCTTGATAACTTTTTGCTGTCTTAATGTTTCATAATAAACTTCTAGAAACTCAATAGAATGCCTGATTGCATAGGAAATTTAGAAATAATTGAGGATTTTTTTCTGAAATCTGTGCAGGAATAATTACAGAAGACCCAAAAAAAACAAAAGTTAGTGATCATCATCTGTTAGTGTAATATTTTAAAATTTCACCACAATAATATAATTTTGTATGTTTTTCACACTTAGAAATGGGAAAGATTTCATTATTGGGAGGTAAAACTGGAGAGGAGGAATGAAGGAAAGCAGGGAGAGAGTGCCATTCTGCTAATCTTAGAAAGACAGTGTAGATTGCCTAACCTAGGAAACAGATGTTGTTAGCATGCTCTGCTGAAACTACAGCAGGAGGGCCGGGGAGGGTGTATGTGTGTGTGTTGGGGTGGGGGTGGGGGGTAAGAGATCAACTGAAGGACTTGTATGCATGCATATAAGCATAACCAATAGACACAAGACACTGGGGGGTAGGGGAGGCCAGGGGGGAAGGTCAAGGGGAAAAAAAAAAGACATATGTAATACTCTTTGTAATACTTTAAGCAATAAAACAAAATTTAAAAGAGAGGAGAGAGAGAGAGAGAGAGAGAGAGAGAGAGAGATGCAAATAAAAAGCCATACAGCTATTGGGAACATGGAATAGAGTGGTTAAGCTTGCTAAATCCTCATGTCTCACAACAGAAAATCACTAGATTTTACAATCTATTAATACAATAGATTTAGTGATATGATGGAAATTAACCATAGAAACAGTTCAAATGTTAAAGTGTTTTCTTTTGGAAAATGGAAGTGGGGGAGTTGGGAGGAAGTGAATCAGAGAGTTAATTGTGTGGACAGATCACTTTAATAATTTTGACATATTTTAATCACATTGCATTTCCAGTATAGATTATTCAGTGATTTTACCCACCTTGGATTTGTTTCTAATTTGAAATATTGAAATGTTTGTTGCTTTTTGAAGATGTGACAACCATATCTGTTCATATTTCAGTCTCGTTTCCAATACTCTGGATCTAAGGCGTGTTGGGCAGCATCTTGAAAAGGTTGAGGAGGTTCACTCACTTCATAGGGGTTTACATACTTGTCTGTCAGTGAAAATTTTACAAATTTAGTCCCACATGTCAACTTTGAGAGAGTAGATGTTGTTCTGAGTCACACATACTGAAAATAGTTTTTAATGGCAATGCAGGCAGAATTCTTTGCTATTGTGTAACACTAGGAACAGTGACACTATAATTAAGACATAATAAAAGTGGAATAGGTTTGTTTTTTCCCCCCAGAAGACAGTTGTCTCATCCTGGTAGAGGAAGACTCTTTAAATGGAGGCAAAGCAGTTATTTTAAAACCAGGCTAAGGTCCCCCTCCTCTCCTCTTGGTGTTCTGTGGCAGCGGGTCTATAATGAAGCGGTTTAAGTTACTGATACAGGGTCACAGAGCAGCACCAAGAAGGCAGCCCTTTGAGTTCTCAAGCAGTAGTTTGCCCCTTGATCGGCTAGTTTTGGTGGTGTTTTATCTGTTTTCAATGTACAACACATCTCACAATTCTACATTTAGACTAAAAGGATAAGTTTTAGATTTTTAAGTTCCGTTTTGATAGTTTATGTCTTTTTTTTTCCTTTTACCTTTTATTGCCATATGTCAGCTCCTATACCTTTTACCATTTATTTCTTTTTATTGCTTTACTGAAACTTACAGGCCCTCCAGTTAAGTGTTGAATACAAATGGTGATAATAGCAGGCACCCTTGTTCTTCTTTTAGCATTAAAATTTTTTTTTTCAGTTATAGGTGACATACAATATATTAGTTTCAGACAGACACCCTTGTTCTTGATCCTAAAGAGAATGCATATTCCCTCTGTGTTTCTCCGTCTCTTAAACACACTCTCTTTCCCTCTTTCTCTCTCAAGAGAATTTTAATTAATGTACTGGAAGGTGGAGTGGAGAGACTAGTTTGAGGGAAGATGTGTGGCTATATTCAGGGACTATAATATTGTCATCAGGCTCTGAGTCTGTTTTCTTATTGTGGCTTCTTTTTTTTCTTTTTTTAACTTTATTTTTATCCTTGACACTATTACAGAAGTCCCCATCTTCCCACCCTCCCCCTTTGCCCACCTCCACCCAGTTCAAACCCCCCTGCCCTCTGGCCATCACCACACTGCTGGTATGTGTCTGTGTCCATCGGTTGTGCATATATGTTCTTTGGCTAATCCCTTCACTCATGTCTTAAAAGCCACCCTTCCCTGCAGTGGAGTAAAGTTGGTTAAATGAGGCCACCCACCATTCTCCTCAGAAGTACTGCTTTGACAAGGACCCGGGGAATAGAAACTGCAGTCTTTTAGCACCAAAAAGTAATCTGTGTTCCGAATTTTTGTCGTGTTTCCTTCTGAAAGAGGAATGCACAGTTTTCACTGCATCTGATTATTCTTTTTGTGCTGTTGACTCATTTTGTTTACATTTTTGGTTCAGTTAACATTTAGGAGAAAGAAGAAAATAATCTTGATGGCTCTGTTATCATTATGTAATGTAATGTAATGTAATGTTCCAAACCCTTCAGTAATCTGATGAAAATTTGAAATTAAAAATGCAATACTGGTTTCCTAAAGGAAATAATGACAGTGATAGAAATTTATGTTCAAAAAAATCTACCACTGGATTGTATAGACTTAAGAATTTGAGCTTTGAAATGAGATAGGTCATTGATTCATTTTAGAAAACACTTTTGAGCACCAGCTGCATGCCAGTACATCACTCTTGATGGGGAAAAAAAGGAGGGAGAGACTGTACCTGAGTAGAGCTGAATTAAAAAAGGAAGGCCATAAAAATATTTGGACACAGAGATTGTGGATAAGATTATTCTGGAAAGGGAATCGGTAACCAAAAGCCTTAAGGTGAGAAAGATCAAATGATGCCTGTTAAGGTGTTTAACTCAGGGATGCATAAAAAGAACCTAATCGCTATTTTAGCTACAGAATATCATCATCTCATCATAGTCATCATCTTAGAAACTGCTTAATGGCCACTAAAAGAGTCATTGAGTAAAGTATGGTAGAGCAAGCAACACATTATCATTATCTGCAGTAATTTTAAAAACTATATATATATAATCAATCACATATATTTGTGTGTTTTTGAGAGAGATCAACCAAAGGACTTATATGCAAGCATATAGGCCTAACCAATGGACACAGACAACAGGGGGGTTAGGGCATGAGGGGGGGATGGGGTGCAATGTGGGGATAAGGACACATATGTAATAACTTAATCAATAAAGAAATTTTAAAAAGAGAGACAATATTCCAATTGTATGGCAGATTGTATGTGCATAGTAAAATGATTGGGAGGTTATATACCAAAATGTTAATCATGGTTGTCTTTGTTGGTGAGACTGGTGATTTTATTTTTTTTTCTGTGTTTTTCCTGCTATTTTCCCTTATGTTTTTACTAGAGGCCCGGTGCACGAAATTCGTGCACTGGGGAGGGGTGGGGGGTCCCTTAGCCCAGCATGTGCCCTCTTGCAGTCCG
>NW_005871242.1:245373-282273 GCF_000147115.1 Myotis lucifugus | reverse complement strand
TGAGCAGCCTTGTAGTGAGGAACATGATTGTGGGAATCACTCCAGGTCCCCGGATAGTGAGAGCATAGAGGCCTTGTTATCAATACACCAGCATGGCCAAAGGCTACTCTGGGCATGTGCCTAAACGGGATGTTCAAGGACTCTGAGCCTGAGAATCGTAATCAGACCAAGATCCCATGAGCGGCTGCAAGGCCACACAGCACTCTCACGGTACACTGTGCCCTTCAGTAGCCAATGTGATTGATGTATTGGCACGAAGCCCTCTTTGTCTAAATAGTGTAAAAGTAGGTTACTGACCGCTAGTCGGCTGCAGTGTGTGGAAGTAGTCTGTGAGAGAGAGCAGCAGCTGAGAGAGCAGAGCTGGGCAGGACAGAAGAAGAGAGCTCCGAGAAGAAGAGGCAGTAGGCACAGAGAATGTAGCTCCTCTGTGTGCAGGAGAGGCTAGAGAGCTCAGACAGAGCTGAGCGCTTAGGCACCGCTATGATGTAAGACAGTGAGTCTTGGGGCCAGTGTGCAACTGCTCAGATAATAACGGTGGGTATAGGCACTGATACTGCTTTGTGGGAAAGGTATGTATTTACCAGCTGGTGTCCGGCTGCCTGCCTGTATGGCTGTGTGGCCACTGGCTTCTGCAATAAAGACTCATTCTTTTATGCCCACAACCTCTCATGGCTTCTCCGTCTGCCCCGTAACTAGTGAGCAGAGAATAAAGCAGGAACTGGGACTAAGTTCACAGCAGTTAGCACAGTGGGCAGGGCTTGAGGAAGAACCAGCCCTGGCATAGTCGATTGGGAGAGTTTAGAAGAATTCGTGGACTGAGCGGTTCCGGAGAAGATGCTGAAGTCTCCCCTGCAGCTCCTCCGCTTAGGGAAGCAGCCGGCTGCTGCCACCTGCTCCGGAGAGCAGTACCTATTGACCTGCAGTAGCTTTCGCCCAGGAGCCTAGTTTAAAGGTGCCCATGGGCCTTGGGCTGTTTCATAATTATGATAGCTTATTTGAATTGCTCTTTGTAGAAATGCATGCTCAGCAGGGTCTTTGACTGACATTCTAGGTCCTAAGGTGCTTGTGAAATAGAAGATATCTGATTTGGTGTCACTTGATAAGCCTACTTGTCTGATTCAGCAGTTACCTGTGCTTTTCAGCTAGGCTTACGTAAGGTAGTGACTTAATCTTACATTTTATGTTAGCACTTTGCTCTACATTTTATAATGAGCTCTATAAATTACTCAAGAAATTATGATTTTCTTGGAGTTGAGTTTCATACCTTTCACATACAATGAACTTACAGAACATCAGTAACATTTTGCAGTGTTGAATTTTTTAAGATGGTTTAAAAAAAAAAACAGCAAGTTCTCCCACATCTTCCTTTAGATTATAAGAATTATTAGAGGCCCGGTGCACAAAAATTTGTGCACTCGGGGATGGGGGGGGGGGGTCCCTCAGCCCGGCCTGTGCCCTCTCGCAGTCTGGGACCCCTCGGGGGATGTCCACCTGCTGGCTTAGGCCCACTCCCTGGGGGATTGGGCCTAAGCTGGCAGTCAGACATCCCTCTGGCAGCCTGGGAGCCCTCAGGTGATGTCCACTTGCCAGCGGGAAGCAGGCCTAAGCTGCAGTCGGACATCCTTAGTGCTGCTGAGGAGGCGGGAGAGGCTCCCGCCACCACTGCTGTGCTGGCAGTCGTCAGCCTGGCTTGTGGCTGAGCAGAGCTCCCCCTGTGGGAGTGCACTGACCACCAGGAGGCATCTTCTGCATTGAGCATCTGCCCCCTGGTGGTCAGTGCATGTCATAGTGACCAGTCATTCCCAGTCGTTCTGCTGTTTGGTCAATTTGCATATTACCCTTTTATTATATAGGATGGAGGCCTGGTGCACGGGTGGGGACCAGCTAGTTTGCCCTGAAGGGTGTCTCAGATCAGGGTGGGGGTCCCGCTGGGGTGCCTGGCCAGCCTGGGTGAGGGGCTGATGGCTGTTTGCAGGCTGGTCAAGCCCCCAGTGGGGACCCTCACCCCATGGGGGTGTGGCCAGCCTGGGTGAGGGTCTGAGGGCTGTTTTCAGGCTGGCCACACCCCCTTCAGGGTGGGGGTCCCTACTGGGGTGCCTGGCCAGCCTGGGTGAGGGGCTGATGGCTGTTTGCAGGCTGGCCACAGACCCTTCAGGGTGGGGGGGGGGGGTCCAGCTGGGGTGCCTGGCCAGCCTGGGTGAGGGGCTGAGGGCCGTTTTCAGGCTGGTCAAGCCCCCAAGTGGGGACCCTCACCCCATGGGAGTGTGCCCAGCCTGGGTGAGGGGCTGATGGCCGTTTTCAGGCTGGCCACTCCCGCGGGCTAGAAGCAGGTATCTGGGATTTATTTAACTTCTATAATTGAAACTTTGTTGCCTTGGTCCACTCAAAGCCTGGGCAACCCAGGTTCCCAGCACTTCCTTGAGCGGAGGCCACGCCGGCTGGAAGCAGATATCTGGGGTTTATCTTCTATAATTGAAACTTTGTAGGCTTGAGTGGAGCTCAGGGCCGGCCAGGGCAGGTGGGAAGCTTGGCTTCCTCCATCGCCGGGACAACTCAAGCCTCCTGCTTGCTCCAGCTCCGTGGCCGCCGCCATCTTTGTGACGGAGTGAGAGTTAATTTGCATATTACTCTTTTATTAGGTAGGATAAGCACAGTGACTATAGTCAGTAATACTGTATTGCATATTTGAACATTGCTGAGAGTAGATCTTAAAAGAAAAAAAATTGCAATCAAGTATGGTGACATATTAATGACTTGCTGTGGGAATTATATCACAATATGTATAAATATCCAATCGTGTTGTTACACCTGAAACTAACATCGGGCTATATGTCAAATATACCTCAATTTAAACAAAATTTTAAGATCATGTTTGTTTCCTAGAATTTTGAATTCCCTTACCACAGAAATTAATTCTTTAATAACTCTTGGAAACCCACCATAGTTGTTGGGCTATATATGTTCCTTATGAGCCTGAGTTTTCACTGGTATCTTATTTTCATTTCCAACATCATCTTGTTGAACTAATCTATACCAAAAGTTTATCCTGCTTTCTCTTCTCTTTGAGCAATCTGAGTTTTCTAATGTGCTTCACCTAAATGATAGAGAAAACACTTTTTAAAAACATCTTACTATTTATTGAGTCACATAATTTACATACCTACTTAGGATATCTATGGGTGGTTTTTCACGTTTTTAATCTGCTCTCTGGATACAGCAACAAACCAAGTAAATTACATCCTTGGAGGTTCCACTCTAGTGTCGGGGGAGCTCAATGATAAATCTGTATGTGCCATTTCAGATGTTGTGACTAATCCAGGAGAGAGTGAAGGGAGTGGGCAGGTGCCCTGTTGCATAGAGTGGTTCAGGAGGACAAGGGGACATTTGGATGAGAGACCTGGTTGAAGTGAAGGGGCAAGTCATGATGATGTTTGGGGAAGGAACATTCTAGCTGGAGAGAATAGGAGGTACAGTTCATTTGTCCAAATTCTAAACAGACTCTTGTGACACTAATACTTCTGTTTTTCCTGAAAAAATAATTATATACTCTGAGCCATTGTGTTTCTTGCTGCCTTCACACTTCTTCCTGTGCCCTTAGCTTATGATGAGATGTCCTTGTTATGTTCTGCCCTCCTTCCCACCTCAGCACAGGTCATTTACATTCTCCCTGTGCTTCTAGTGATGGCCGCCAGCAAACCGTCTCCTAGGCGGGTGGAGAAAGATCCTGGTTTATAAGTTGTCTGTGTATTTTTGTAGCTTATCACTTAGGTGAAATGTTCTCTGTCAGCTTTTTCCCCCTCCCCCATGATTTATTTTTATTGCTTACATTCACATTTGACCTCTCCAATGTCAAGGCAGGGCCCAGGACAAAATAGAAACAATAAATATGTTGTGTGTTGCACTCCACTCTCCCTTAAATTAAGGGTGAAAGGTGTACCTCCTTTCTGTTAAAAATTCATCAATAAATGTCAGGGGTTTTTTCTTCTTAAAAGATTGACTTTAATATAGAAAAAATCAGAATCCATGAGTGGAATTTAAAAAGTAAGTCTTTGGCCCTGACTGGTTTGGCTCAGTGGATAGAGCGCCGGCCTGCAGACTGAAGGGTCCCAGGTTCGATTCCGGTCAAGGGCATGTACCTTGGTTGTGGGCACATCCCCAGTGGGGGGTGTGCAGGAGGCAGCTGATCGATGTTTCTCTCTCATCGATGTTTCTAACTCTCTATCCCTCTCCCTTCCTCTCTGTAAAAAAATCAATAAAATATATTTTTTTAAAAAAGTAAGTCTTTGTGTTTTAACCTGAGAATTGGACGCACTTTTTTTAGTAGACAGTATCCTTAACTTAAAAAGTGTGGGGGGCTGTTTCTCTCTTTTCCATGTCCCGCATGGAAAAGGAAACAGTCCATTTGCTGAGTGGAGGAGCTGGGGATTAAGAAATTAAAGAAAGACCAAGATGCAGAAATAGATTTTAAGCTGGGGCCAGGTGGGCGCCATCCTCTCTGATGGAGAGGCGGCAAAAGGCAGGCTGAGCCACACAGCAGGTTTATTTTAAAGGCCTAGATTTACATATCTAGTTCCGCCCCTGCCTGATTAACAAACATGTCCAGCCTTATTGGGGAAGCATGTTCCCAGGGCGTGGCTCTGCCTATGCTCTGAGTTCAGCTGACAATAATTATAAGAAAATGCCTAGGTGCCTTCCAGGCGGCCCTCTACAAAAAAGAATACGCTTCTAAGGATAGGTGTATGTTAGCTCATCTAATTTTCAGAGTAACCCTATGAAGTAGGTACTATTTTACTTCTATTTTACAGAGAAAGGAGGTTAACATGGAGAGGCTGAGTGACGTGCCCGAGGTCTCTCAGGTGAAACCGGAATTTCAAACCAGATGCTCTCCATAAAACATACCATGTTGACATTTCTGTCCAGAGGTCATCTTGATAAAGGGTGGTGGTGATTAGCAATGTTGTGAGACTTCCATAATTAGGATTCCTATTTTGATTCAATGTCTTAGTCCAAATATATGGTGGAGATGATGGAGGTCAAAAGAAACCCCCTTTTTTTCCTTCAAAGTCCTGCTGAAAACTAAATCCTCATTTAAAATCTCTGGCTTCCAAATTTTACTCAGTACTAGAATTAATGACTTCTTCCTTTCTTTTGAAATCCGTTGTGATTTTCCTTAGGTCTGTGCTATGCTACCATTTGGTTTTACAACTTATCCTGTTGATCCTGTTGTATTAAGTTAGATCGTTAATGTGACTGCTTCTGTCTGGGAACTCTTTAGGGGTAGCGTCTGTGTCCTAATATCTTTATGTAACAACATTGTAAAGTGATTATGGTAGATTATAACATATTCCTTTTGTAGATTTATAAACAGAGATGTTAGGTGGCTTGTCCAAAACCAGAGAAATAGTGGATGGACATCAGGGTGCGAATAAAATCCAAGCTCCTGGCTGCCTGCCCAGGGTATGCTGTGCCATTATAGAAAGGTTAATTTAGGGTAAAAGTCTTCACTTCTTAAAGAAATAGAACCACATCCAGAGTGAATATCACCCCTCCAGGGGCCATCTGGGGTAGGATATTTTCCAATCTCTTTTGTTTCATCTTCTGTTCTCTATCAACAATATAAATGTATTCCTATCACATAAAGAAGGAAATCTTTTTCTGGGAAAAGTAATAGGTATAGGTGATACTTCTGACTCCTTTAAGGCTCCCCCAGTTTTCCCTTTTATAAAGTAGGTTTGACTACATGTAATAGCACCCAATCTTAAAGAGAAATGTTATAAGGATTAACTGATTTTTCAAAAATGTGTCAATTGCCTTAATTTTCAGAGGTGCTATTTATTAAAATAAGAGGGTAATAGTCCTAGTTTATTTCTACCACTCTGTTATAAACCTGGGATAGTACTATCAGTTGTTTAATGTGGTGTGACTCATCTCCCGCAGTAACTTCTGTTGTGCACAGCTTGGACTCATTACTTCAAGCAGTAATCTGAAAGTGTGTGAGTTACTCTATTAAGATTTAATAGTGCTTTATGGTGGTTCCTGAGGATATTTCATGAAAGAAAGTTAGGGATACATATGCAAGGATTACCCTTAACTTCACTTAATGATTTGTAGGGCTATCATCTTTTAATTTATCTAACTCCTTTGCAAACCAGCCACAGAAGGCAAACTCCCCCTGCCCGAGTTGTACCTTCTGCTGCCTCAGTAATGTAGACTTAAGAGCTTGCTTCCTACCAAGGTAGCATATCTCTTCATCCTGTAAGAGAGATACTTTAAGAATTTTGCCCAGCCCTAGCTGGTTTGGCTCAATGGATAGAGCATCAGCCTGCGGACCAAAGGGTCCCAGGTTCGATTCTAGTCAAGGGCACATGCCCAGGGTTGCAGGCTCAATCTACAGTAGGGGGCATGCAGGAGGCAGCCAGTCAATGATTCTCTCTCATCATTGATGTTTCTCTCTCTCCCTCTCTCTTCCTCTCTGAAAGCAATAAAAATATATTTTAAAAAAATAAAAATAAATTTAAAAAAAAAAAGAATTTTGCCCAAATTTTGGATACTGTCACTAGGGAAGTAGAGCAACTTTAAAAATGTCTTTGGCAAGTCATTGCTGGCAGGTCTTATTTGGTTTACAGTGTCTTTTAACAAGTATTTTAATTAGTTACCAGCATTTAAAAAAATAAAATATTTTCCATAAAGATCCTTTCTTTTTTTTTTAACCTCTCCTGAAAAATCAGATGGTTAGGTTTATTTTCCAGTGTGGTCATTCAGTGAGACTGAGAGACATTGCTCCCTAGATAGAGGAGTGCGCTCTCCAGTCTCCGGGAATGGCTGGTAGTTTATTTCAGTATCATTTCTATGTTAAGCATTATCTACCTGGCCTGTATAGGCATTTAACTTTGTAACATTTGATGTGTTGTGTTTAATACTATTCCTTCAAGACCGACCATTCATTATACATGGGATGAAATAACTGCCTAAATTTTCTACATCATCACCACTTATCATTTAGTTCATCATGTTCCATATTCACGATTCTACACTCACCAAGCAATCTAGGGGTTCTCATGGAGCATTATCTATGGGGTGTGCAGTACATGGACATCCTAGATTTGAATCTCAGTTCTTTTACTCCCTGACCTCAAGCCCTATAGGTATCTTAGTTTACTAATCATTAATATGGGGTTAAAAGTATAGCTGGTCATAAAGCTGTTTTGAATATTAAGTAAAGTAGTGCATATCTATAAAAGCCTAAGCAACCATCCGACCGGTAGCTATGACATGCAGTGATCACCAGGGGGCAGACGCTCAATGCAGGAGCTTCCGAACTGCGGTGACTTGACAGCTGCGGTTCTTGAGTGACACACCCGGAACCAGAGAGGAGGGAGCCCAATTCTGGGGTGTGTCACCTGAGAACCGGGTGCAATCCAGGACCCCTCAGGGGAAGTCAGAGAGCCTGTTTCAGCCTGATCTCTGCAGGCCAGGCCGAGGGACCCCATTGGTGCACAAATCTGTGCACTGGGCCTCTAGTAAAAAATGAAAATACCTTGTGCCTTTGACAAGTCTAATCCAATTGTACTACCATAGAAGAGCTTTGCTGAGCACATCTTTGTTTCCAGTATAGCAAGGTGTTGGATTTATTTTGGAATGCCCTCCTTGGTATTGCATTATATCTCAAATGTCTCTCCCTATTAATAGGAAGAAGTCGAAGGTATTTTGCATAGAACTATCACATCTTTCATTTCCCTTGCTGTCTGGCCTCTGAGGGCCTGCTTTGCTAGGCAGCCATGCATGACCCAAGAATTCTTTCTCATTAGTGTGGATATGGCTTACTGACCTTCTCTACTCTTTAGGGGGCAAATGGTATTTTTGTCAGGGGAAGACTGTTTTTCAAGCCAACAGACAGGAAAGGTTGGTATATTAAAAGAAAAATAAGCAATGTACGTACTGTCTTTCTATGCATATTAAGTCTTTCTGATACTACACTTGAAGAAAAGGGAAAAGTAGATGATTAAGGAACCCATAGTGAGAAGTGGTCAAAAACAGGATGAGATTTTCATGTAGGAAAAAATTATCTGCCCTTTGAATAAAATAAAAATTGGAACAGTAAGATCTTAAACACAATCTGTTCACAGTTCAGTTCAGAAGAAATTAGCGTTGGGAGAGTACAGCATGCAAATATAAACTTTTGCTTGAAGTTTATACCTTTTGGTGGATTTTTAAAAAATTTTATTTCTGGAAGATATCATTACTCAGGAATATTTTATACCTTTCTCTTTATAAAAGAAGGCTGACAACCTGTGTTTTCTTTCCCAGTTATGCATTTAACTATTTTACAAAGTTTCGTGATAGTAATTGAAGCCAAAATATTGTTCATTCTACTTTATATTTTCAAAAAGATGTCTTCAAATGTATAATAAAAATTAGATGAAAAAATTAATAAGAACTGGCTTGTAATGTGGAAGATTTAATATTTCCTATATCATCCATCTTTGGAAAAACTGCCGATTTTTTCTTGTGCAAAAATGTAAATTCTGTGTGTGTGTGTGTGTGTAACATAGAATAACAATCACAGAAGCCTGCTTACTTATTTTATTTCTTATTTTTACCTTCGGTGGGTAAAAAACAGCCCGCCCCCAGGGCTAATAGTCAGGGAGTGGGTACTGGTTCATTTGTACAGACTGTTTGCCATGGGTATCCCTTCAATCCTGATTGGGCTGTGTTTTCTCTGATAGGTCAGGTTCCATGCCGAATCAGCTCTTAAATAATTTTTATTTTACCCTTACATTTCAGAGGTAACAAAGACATTGTAGCCTGAGTCTGGTTTAATTGGTCTTTCCCTATTTCGGGGAGGGGAAAATTCCCCCTCTACCCTTCTTGGTTCTTATGGCTGGACTAATTAATTGACACAAGACCAGATTAGCAAGGGAAAAATCAGTTTAATACCTGTACACTGCAGATCATAAATGATGCCCTCAGAAATGATGTACCAGCCAGCTTTTTATACTTTTCCAACAAAGAACAGTAAATTTGTCAAAAAATGACAGGACAAACATACTTAGGTGTGGGTGCTCATTAGTGAGGACTCTACACAGTTGGGCTTGTGTAGTAAATTAATAAAGGAGCGACAAGGGTTTGTGTACGCTTTTTGGCCTGGATTTCGTAGCTCTGGTGATAAGGGTGTCTCGCCCAGCCCTGCTGGAGCAAGGACACCCTGCACAGGGGAGGTTTGTTTCCTGCATTCACAGAGACAGGAAAGGGTCGACATGCCCTTCTTGCACTGGCTGTTGATCAAGTAATTTAAAATCAAAAGTAATCAATGAGTCATTGTGGGATATTGGGGGCAGCCTGCCCTGGGTCCCAACACCTGCCAAGTGAAAGTGGTCAGTGCTGTGGGGAACCAAGTGTTGCAGGTTAGGCGGGGTCTTGGATTCCACATCTATAGCATGGTTGGAATAGTGGCTCCCTCAGGGCGGTGTGGGCTTCAGCTTTTGGAGCAGTGCTTAAACAGTGTGCGCTCAGTAACTGTTCGCTGCTGCTGTGACGCTGCAGAAATGCTGGGCGGTAAGATCTGAGAGGGCAGACACAGGGAGTGTGCCTCAGTCTGAAATCCGCACCTTTGAGCAGGTTGACCTTTGAAGGCCCTGGAGTTCCGAGAGATTAGAGAATGTACCTGACCTGCATTCCCCTCCTGTCTCATTTTCTCCTTTCCCTGCATCCATCATTGCAAAGGATTGCCACCTGGAAAGTTTTCCCTTCTTAATGTGTCCTTAGAACATGTTTCCTCATCTGAATTGCCCTGTACAGTAGCTTTGAAATCCTTAGATAGGTAGCCTCCTCAGCAGCTTACTCTGCCTCTTAGAACTGCAAATGTCATTAATAATGGAGACATTAATGTGAAATAGAGGCAATAATCTCCAACTGAAAGAATTGTCTGGCTCAAATAGAATGTACCTTTATGAAGCTAGCCCAGTGCCAGAGCACCACTGTACAGGTGCTCAGGTAACATTGCTGCCTTCCCCATACCTTCCATTTCTTTGTCCTAACTGATTGTGCATCTCTATCCATATTTTGGCCTCTTCCTCTCATCTGGGAAATTGTAATAACCCCTTTACTGCTGTTCCTTGTTCTAATTTCTCCTCTCTCCTACTCCAAATGAATTCTCACTAGATTACAAAATTTGTGAATAAATGTTTTATTTTTAAAAAGAAGAAAAAAGAACTGGAGAATCTATTCTTAGCAATATGATGGCCTACACATTCTGAAACGCTTCCATTATAAAACATCTGAAAGTAATAAAATATTTTTAAATCTAGGGAAGTAAGCTAACTCTGGGGCTGCAAAAGCCCTCAAGGCATCTCTGTATCTAGGGGCCCAAGGAGGAGTACTGGAGATATAATTATAGCTTTTAGTACAAAGGGACAAAAAGATAGAGAGTATGAAAGAGCATGGAATGAGTGAGAAGTTAGAGTGTCTGAGGTTATGATGGACACAATGGAGGAGAGACCATATTCAAAGATGTAAGGACTAGAGTGTTGGGAAATGATACACAGGAAGCCTAAAGAAGACCGAGTGGGATAAATTAAAAGAAACCTATACTTAGACATTACATTTAGACTCAAGATTGATATCCCAACAATGATGAGAGCCAAAAGATAGCAAAATAATACCTTCATAAGAAAAAATAGTTGTCCACCTAGAATTTTTAATGAAATAAAAACATTTTTATATAAACAAAAATATAAAAATATATACTACCAAAAGATTCTCACTAAAAAAAGGTCTCAGTATAGCTTTCAAGAAATACTTGAAAATGGCCTCCAAAAATCCATCTGAGGTACAGAAAGCAGTAATGAATAAAGGTAATAGTAAGCATGAGAGTAAATCTAAACAGACAATGGCTGTTTATAGAAAAATAATGATGTCCATTTTAGTAATGTAAAAAAAAAAGTAATAGATGCCATCATCTAAGGTTGGAGGCAGATGATTAAAATTAAAGTATTTCAAGATTCAGGTATTCTTAAGAAGAAATAAAGCAATCGATTATCTTTGGACTTTGAGTATTCATATAATGACCATGAAAGCATGGTCTAGTGCATAAAATGGGATTTTTTTATCAAGCTCATTAACACCTTTTCACAATAGACAACCAGATTTGTTAAAGTACATCTGCCTACCAACTTCCTACCTCCTTATAAATAAAGCTTTTGAATAGGATACAATGGGATTCTAATCAATAATCTCCCTCATTATGTTCATTATGTAACTACAGTTACAACTCTTTCCCCAGTTGTATATACTTAATATGTGCTATGCAATCAGTTTTATCATTCCTCAGTCACCGTTGTGAGCAACAATGCCCCTCATTCATTGGTATCGAGCCCATGTGTTTTACACGAGGAGCCTCACCAAGGAGCAAAGGCCATAGAGGCAGTGTGTGTACCTGTGTGTCTGCATGTGTGGCTTTAAAATCAGGGCAGTTGAACCTTTCCCAGCCTGCTCTAATGCTTACTGGTCCCTTTCTTCCCTGAATTCCACTCATTTATGCCCACACCATCTCATCTATAAAATGGAGGTAATAATAGTGCCTTATTTTTAGAATTATGGTGTGGATTCAATGGGTTAATACATGTAAAATCATGTAGAGCAGTGCTTTTATAGCACACTGGCTATATCCTGTTGAGCACTTCTAAGTTATCTTGTTAGGAGGATTGGTTGCTTCCTTTAAGTTTAAACAACTAAATTAATATTAACCAAAAACAAGATTAAGTTTGACATTTCTATGGGAGATGGAATGCAATGCAGGGCTAAAGGTCATTGCATTAGCATTGGTCACCCCTGGGTGTCTTAAGATCACATTTCAGTTGGAGAGATCTTTGGGATCTGTTTCTAGTAGTTTTAGTGTGGGGATGACAAAGCTGTTACAGATTTTTGTGAACATGTGCATGGATTCATAGAGAGGAGATTTCTACTTGAAAAGTAGAAAAATAGATTTATAGATCTTAGAACTGAAGGAATCTCAAGATGCCACTATACTAGTTTTAGGGCTTTGGAGAAAGCCTTTAAAATATAGGTCCTACATTTCTCTTACAGGAAACAAAAATGGTGTGTGTATTTCTAAATTCCTTCCCGGCATTAGTCCCAGTGCTTTGCCTTAAGTTATGTGGATTGTCCAAGCAGCTGAAGTCCCGAGAGTTTGAGGGACTGGTCAGAGTTCCCCAGTTAGGGGTTGGTGGCTGAGAGGGTAAGTTTAAGGCAAGGCCCAGGTCCCAGCTGGTCTGCTTTCGAGTCAGGCGCCTCCGCCACACGGTGGTCCCGCTCTGCAGCAACACCCGCCTCCCGAGGTCACTTGTCCATGAACTGTCTTCACATCAGCTGTGTCAGCATTTGACATCATTGAAAATAGCCAGTATTTGTCATACATGATTCTATTTATGGTAGTCAAGTTTTTCTTTATAAAGGAGATTATGGTAATTTTATGATTATTTTTGAATACACACTTTCAACCCTTACATAGGGAAAGCAGATGGGACAAATTTTTTTAATTTCCCCTGGAAACCTGCAGAGCGGATGTTTTGAGTCCCTTTGCTCCAGGTGGATAGCTCAGCATGGTGTTGGCAAGAGCACCGTGTTCATAGGTGGAATATTCACCCACTTTCCAGACCTAATAATTCTTGAGTCTTCAGTCAAAGGAGATTTAAAGGATTTAAATCTTAAGAATAATGTACCTCCTAATTTAATCAGGTGCCCAAGTTAAAGACAGTCTAAAGGTAGCCAAATAGTTGATAAAGGAATAAAGATAAATAGCCCTCCCTACCTATTTGGATAGGCATGTTTAGAAAAATGTCATGTCTGTCCAAATTAAAATTAAGAATAAATAAACTTATTGCTAATCTGTGCTTTTGCTTTGTGACAGTCTGAAAAAATTTATATAGCTCAATAGAGAAATTCTACAGACTTTGTAGTCCAGGAAAATAGAAAGAAAAGGAATAGAAGGGGTCTCTGAAAGAAAAATTCATTTGGAGAAATGTTATGAGGATGCGAGGTTCTGTGAATTCTAAAGATGAAGGATACCTGCTCTCAGGTCATTCACAGTCTCCTGAAAGAGAAACTTATTCAAGAAATTATGTTACAGAGCAGCAAACCCTGCAGCAGAAGTATCGCAGGTTGGCGTAGGACTAATAATAATTAAAGTTATAATCTGGTTGGTGGGTGTGTGGGAAAAATGCTAAGAGGAGTCCTTTTATATCCTGAGACTTTTTTCTTATGATCCCTAGAAACTTCAGCAAAGCCATAAGGCTGTGGCACATGAACCTGTTGAACATTCTCTTGGACTAATATGTTTTTCCAGTGTGCCTCTTTTGCTGTCCCAGTCTTTAAGTCCTCTCTGCTAGCGTGCAGACTGGAGAGCAATGCCCTCTGGGTTCAGATTCCTGCTTCCTCTTCCTAGTTATGTGACCATGAGAGATTACTTCTCTGTGCTTCAGTTTTGCTAAAAGCAAGAGGACTAGTACCTGCCTGTCCGGATTATTGTGATGACTCAATGAGATCATTCATGGAAAACATTTTTAGAATACTGCCTGTTACATGTAAAACCGAGACTTTTTTACTTCTCATTATTTGTTCTGGTAGCTAATAAATCAGGAACATGTTGATCATTTAGGTTCTCTTTCCAAAATACTAATTTCTGTCAAATAAAATTTTCCATTTTTTTCCTTTCTAGCTCCAAGAGGAAAGCGGGGATGGAAAACCTTTTATGCTGTACTCAAGGGAACAATTCTTTACTTGCAAAAGGTAAAAATTTATCAAAACTGAAATAATGGACAAGTTACCCAAAAGATATTCACTTTGTACAAACACCCAAAAGACGGTGTAATTGATGTCTAAGTTTCTTTTTAAGTGTTTGTTTTGTTTCTAGTGAAATAATTATTTTGGAGATTATACACTTCACTTTTGAGGGACAACACAATGGGAAATATGCAGATGATTGTTGATATTAGGAGGTACCCATGCTTTTAGGTGGTCAGTTATCGTGTGTTGTCTTTATTTCCCCATGGATTCAATACAGCTGCTAATGTATAAGGCAACTCCTTTGGCCTCCTCCAGAGCAGCATGTGTGTACATGTTGGGTCCACATTAGTCCTTTCAACTAGTTTTGCTTCTCTAGGGAACAACCCTTTGTAATTAAATTTCACATATCACAGCTGTTTCCCCAGCTTAATCCTATTCTTTTGGCTTATTTTTTCATTTTCTCTAAAATCTCTATAAGGGACATGGCTGCCCTTGGCAAAACCATTTCATTGAATACCTCGCCACAGGATTTCCACCCACTCCATCCCAGGCTGAGCCTGGGAAGAGAGACAAATACTCTTGCATTCAACATTTGACAAAAGAGTTGCAAAGAGAGATGCTGTTTCCAGGTCACCAGGTTTTCCTGTCTCATTGTCTGCTCTCTCAGGAAGTGAATTGAGTTGAGTTGGACTCATGCAGATATAGAAGAGAAAGAACTAACTAAGGACAAGAGAAAGTAGACTTTGTAAACCTTGAAGCTTCTACATCAGTTTGGATTAGCGCTCCAAAATCAGATTGCATCTCCATAGTTGTGGTTCCTCTGGAGTGTGGCAGATATGGTTCTGGGGAAAGTTGGGTGAAATTCCTCTTATACAGTGAAACATAGGACACAAAGGAAATGATGCATTGGTGTAGGCAAGTGCAAAGGAGAGCTATGGCCTATCAGCTTGTTATTTCCTTTGAATCTGTTAAGAATGCAAGCATTGCTACAAAGGATCCACTTAGGTTGAGAATGAGTCTGTAAAGGGTAGTCATGTTTGGGACCCAGTCTCCTCCATTGAAAAGGAGAATTGAAAAAAAAAATGTGACAAGTCACCTTCCTAATGCCGCGACCCTTTAATACAGTTCCTCATGTTGTGGTGACCCCCAATTTCATTGTTACAAATTGAACATAATTAAAGCATAGTGATTAATCACAAAAACAATATGTAATTATATATGTGTTTTCCGATGGTCTTGGGCGACCCCTGTGAAAGGGTCGTTCGACCCCCAAAGGGGTCTCGACCCACAGGTTGAGAACCGCTGGACAAGTGCTTGAAATCTCATCATAGTAATCAATCAATATGTGTTCCCAGAAACTTCGCACAAATCTTAGAGACGAGCTCATCAGTCAGTGAGAGCCTGATCACAGCAGGCCTGGTCTTGTATGGATATATCTACTCTGATTTTTTAATTAGTTTCTTCCTGGTTTGTAAAATGTAAAAAGCAAAAATGCACTGCAGAAATGAAGATGTATACATTTGGAAATGCCAAGCACTGGTGAAGGTCAGAGCAAAAGGACCTTTGCGATCTTGAGCTACTCACCAGACACAGTAGCCGTAGGCTCTTAGACTTCTCCTTTGAGCTACCTCTGAGTTATAGAGTGTGTAGGAGGCTCAGGATTGCTGCAGGCTGTGTCCTACAAAGGCTCCTGATGTTGCATTGCTGGCTACTCCCTAACCTTGCTGAGTCTGCCATCAGCACACGATGGCAGCTGCTGCACACAAAGTAAGCTCTGTAGGATGCAATGTATGCTGTGTTGCAAGGTGATTTGGGGTTTGTACAGTTTGGAGTTTATATCCTCATATAACCGTTCAGAGTTCATCACATGTCAAGTACTCTGTTATGCTAAATACTGGACTTCCAGAGATTACTAAGACCCGATCTC
Source organism: Myotis lucifugus (assembly GCF_000147115.1). NCBI lineage: Eukaryota > Metazoa > Chordata > Mammalia > Chiroptera > Vespertilionidae > Myotis > Myotis lucifugus. Next base: position 266,564 of record NW_005871242.1, on the reverse strand, counting down.
TGCCTGTAGAGCTCACAAAACAAGAGGAGAAATGGGTAAATTGAACATTCATCACACAATGAGATAAATTAATGGAGGAATGAAAAAGTCTTACTGAATAGGGCTCCCTAATCAAGCTTGCACAGGTCAGAGAACGCCTCCCTGAGAGATGAATACATCTTGAGCTGAGCAGGCGTTTGCCAGGCGGTGATCCAAAGCACTTAGCCAGAGAAGCAGAGTTAGAGATATGGCAGTTCAAAGAATGGCAAGACAGCTTTTTACATTTGGATTATAGGATGAATGGGGAATAGCAAGTGGTAGAAACATGAAAATTATGTTTCAAATAACTAGATATCATGAAGACGAAAGAGGTGGTGTCACAGTGTCATAAACTGTCCACTTTACAAAAGGAGCAGTGTTACGCCCCGGAGGAATTTCAGACTCGTTGCTTGTGAATTGTGTGCTGCTTCCACAGACACCCAAGTACTCAAAGGATTCAGGCAGCAGCATACTCCCAGGCCAGGCAGCCCCTCCCACAGAACCTGCTGGATAAGGCGTGTGCCCTAGGAGTGCACACTGCCCTTCCCTCTGTGCTCTCGATGCCAGTATAACATTCCTGGGATTCAGGGATGGCTGAGAAAAAAGTAGGCACCTTTCTCTCCTTCCCCCCTTTAGCCAGTTCTCTCTTATTTGAGTCAGGGCTTGCCGGGGCTGACCAGCAGACCCTGAGGGACAATTCTCCGACACAACAACGTTGCTGCAGAAGAGAGGGCTGAGGGACGGCCTGGCTAAAGGAACCGGGCAGCCTCGATTGCCTGCCTCGTTAGGCTTTTATTGTAGCAGCAGTTTGAGATAAAGTTTATCTTTTAGATACAATCAGCAGGGTAAGTAATATTGGGAGGCACATGTGCTTGTAATGTCCTTTAAGCAAGGACACCGAAAAGATTAAGCATAAGGATTCCAGTAAACACCCAGGGCTCTGCTTGTACACAGACTTGTTTGGAAAGGTCAAGGAATAATTAGGGGCCCCACCTTCCACACTCCCCTAAGTCTCCCTAAGTCGGAATTCCAATAAACAGGGCAGGCGGCCTTCCGCACACTTTCCTTTCCTCAGAATTTCCTCCTTTCAAACTTTCCAAACAAGTCTCCTGCTTCCCCACAAGGGGGAATGAGAAAGGGCCCATTGTTCCTCTAGCCCAGCGGGTCTCAATCTGTGGGTCTCGACCCCTTTGGCGATCGAACGACCCTTTCACAGGGGTTGCCTAAGACCATCCTGCATATCAGATATTTACATTACTATTCATAACAGTAGCAACATTACAGTTATGAAGGAGCAACGAAAATAATTTTATGGTTGGGTCACAACATGAGGAACTGTATTTAAAGGGCCAGAAGGTTGAGAACCACTGCTCTAGCCCAAGACTGGCTTAATTGAGTTTGGCAAAGACTTTAGTCAGCATACACTGTGGGTAGGGCCTATACCAGGTGTGGAGATACAGTGATAATAGGACCTAGCATTTGTTCTTAAAGGTCTCGCTAGAACACTTAAGTTCCACCACCATTCCCACCTTTTCATGACTTAGCTGAACTTTGACTAACAAATTGCTGTTCTGATGGAGGGCCATTACAGGAAACAAATCAATAATGAATGTGCGTGTTAGATTAGGACTCTGCCAGTTCTTCAAAATGTACACCCTGGAGATTGGATTGTGAGCAAGATATAGTCCCTAAAGGAGCTGAAGAGTTCAACAGATAAAAGACATTTCAGTGCAGTTTGATGTGTGCTACAAAGAAGGCAGTGTGCTGTGGAAACACATCTGGAAGGACACGTAACAGCCTCAGAAAAGCAGGGAAGATCATGGAAGAATCCATGAAGAAAATGATATCTAAACCTACACTGAAAAGGCAGAAGTTAGTCGTACAGAGGATCCAGGCAGGGAGGAATCTGTGTAGGTGCCTGGACGGGTGGCATCATAGGACATTCAGGGAGCTGCCAGTTCAGTGGCGTGAAGGGCGTCCTGGGCAGATTATGAGGAGCCCAGAAGGCCGTGTTTAAAAGTTGAGGTTTTATCTTGGAGCATTGTGGAGCTACCAACAAGTCTTTAATGGGGGGTGAGACCAGATCAGCTGGAACTATGGTAGGGGTAGTGGGAAGAGAGAACACGGTCTAAGTGGAGAGTTGGGTTTGCAGTGTTGGATTCAAGGTGTCTGTGGAATAATAAATGGATCTGTCCAACAAGCAGCTGTTAATATCAGATCTGAAGCTGAGGAGGGATCTGGAGAATCTGCCATAAAAGTCGTTGGTAATTTCAGCCATGGAGTAGATGATGTCACTCAGTTTGTGGAGTGAGGAGAATATGGGCGCGAGAGCCAGTGGCAGGAGAGGGACAGACAGTGAAGGAGCCCAGAGCCAGGATGAAAAGAGAGACGGGGGAAAGACAGAAGGGCAGACAGACACACAGATATGAAGAGATGATAGAATGTTACAAGTTTAAAAAGCTTGTTTAAGTAAGTGCCTCGGAAAGTGCCTCTTGCTTTCAGCAACAAGGATATTATTGTGAAGCAGCTGCAGTGAATGCTGGGCATGGCAGTCAGGTGGGTGTGAGTTAAAGACATAGACAGAGAACACAGACAACTGTTTTCAAAAGGCTTGACTAGTCTCCACTCGGATCTTCCCTCCGCTCCCTCCTTTCTGCTGTCCCCCATTATGTGACTTTTGCAAATGACAGATCCCCAGGGTCTATCTCATTTCGGCTGAACCTCTTTTTTTTCCTGTTATTGATTTCTCTCTAAAGTGAAGTAAAGTGTGTGGAAACATATCGGGAAGGACACAGATGTGTTTCTTCCTTTCCCCTGGACAGTTTCTGATATTATCCAAGCTCTTGTCTTGCTTCTGCAGGTTACACGCACTCTTCCTCATCACTGCCTCATTCTCTTTCTGGCCCCCTTGCTATGTTACTTAGTCACATTTACCTTGACTTTCAAGAAAACAGTAAATCTACAGAGTATCCCAGAAGTAATGTCAGAACCATGCACAAAAGGTCACATTTGGGAGCAATGTAGGAAATAACATGGCATCAACCCGAAACTAGCTTGGGTTTGGAGTGCAGATGAGAAGGCCAGCCTTATGTGATGAATGGTTAATGACATGATTTAAACCAAATGTATTGGTGAGAATTGGAAAATACATATGGGGAGTTGAATAAAGTTGGGTGAATAACTGATTTCAGTTTCTAGAATTTTCTTCAGTAGAGCACAATAGGGCATTTATGATAGAGTGGTTTTGTCTGTCTTCCAGCTAAGTAAAAATGCACTCCTAGCCTTACTTGGTTCTAATACCTGCAGTTCCCTGAGCCCAGGCTCATGCCTAAGAAATTTATACCCCATTGATAACTATTTTTATAGGAATACTAGAGGCCCGGTGCACGGATTTGTGCACCGGTAGGGTCCCTCATCCTGGCCTACAGGTATCAGGCTGAAACCAGCAGTCCGACATCCCCTGAGGGGGTCCCGGATTGTGAGAGGGCACAGGCCAGGCCAAGGGACCCCACCGGTACATGTGCACCAGGCCTCTAGTATGCATGTAAGATCTTTGGTTAATCTCTTCCCGCCTTCCCCACTCCCCACTTGTCTCTGAGATTCATCATGTTTCATGTTTCTATGCCTGTGCGTTGAGCATCTGCCCCCTGGTGATCAATGCGCCTGAGAGCTACTGGCCAAACGGTTGAACGGTCGCTTAGGCTTTTTATATGTATAGATTAAGTGTTTGTGGCAGAGAAGCCTAATAGTATCATTTTAATGTAATACAGTTCATATGTGCTTTATAATTTTGAAATTGCTATGAATTGATAATAAAGTGATTAAATTCCTGTTGGTCCTGATGACCCATTGTCGTTGACACTGGATATTCATTCCATATCTGCTTGTCAACAGAGAGTGAGTCATCTGTTGTCCAAATGCTTGGCTGAGTCTTTGCTGTCACTTAGCTTGAGAAGTTCCGTGGGTGTCTGGTGTGAGCTTTGTGTCAGTCTCTGGCGTTTTCTGGAAACCATTTTATTATAAACTTTATGATAGTATTCTCGTTACAGGTCTGGTTATGACAAAACTGAGCTATGTTAGCTTAAAATAAATTGTCAGGTGATCGATGTAATGGTTGAGAGTAATCATGTCTTTTGTCAGTAAAAAATCAGTTTGTTCTCTAAAAATTTAGTTTATTGTCACTATATTCTGAGGACTGTGTCTTTCATGCAAAATCTTCTCTTCATTTCTTGGGTTACTTGGAAGAGAGATTTGTTCCAACTGCCTATATGGTTTCCTTTTTAAGTCTGATTGGGAGAGGGGTTTGGTTTGGTTTGGTTTGGTTTGGTTTGGTTTTTGCTGCGTTTGAGGTATAGGTGACATCCAGAGTGTGGACTGTACTGGCAGAATGAAGATACTGGAGATTCAAGACTCCCAGACTGGGAGGATGGCAGCCATTCAGGGGCTGATGTGCCAAATACCCGTAGTGCAAGGCACCGGCTGATCACTGGCCCAGGCCCCGACAGAAAAGGCTTTCCTGCCTGCTCAGGGCATGGTTACTTCCTCTTGCGAAACTGTCGGCTCCGTGCCCTTTCACCCTTAAAAAGCCATGTGGACCCTCTCATTCTCTGCAGCAATGGAAAATGCTTGTAAGACAGTTAACTAGGCTTTGAAGCCATGTTCTCTTGGGAGAATAATGATCATGGCCAAGTTGTCATTAGTAATAAAATAGGTGAGTGGCCCAGTCCAGCAGAATGTGTGACCATATGTAAAAGAGATTTAGACATAATCATATTTATAAAAACTATAAATTTATAAAGAAGACATTGCATCTTAGACACACCTAGTCTCTGGAGTTTAAGACATATATGAGCTCTACTCTGCAGGTTTCTATCTAAAACTACAGTTCCAGTTCTGATCTCTAGCAGACACAAACTGGCTTATTCCTCTAAAGAACTGCTTTGTCCCCACATAGGGTGATGCAGTGTTTTGTGGCTTCTCCGGGTGTGAGATGGGTCCAGAAATCAAGCCTCCTTTCCTATTTGCTGCTCAGTTCCCTCTGAGGGCTTTGCTCTCCATCCCTGGCTTCCTCCCTCCCTCCCTTTCAGTAAATCTCACGCCCACAGCTGCCATGGGAAAGTTGCAGAGGGAAACATGGATTACCAGGGTCCTCAAACTTTTTAAACAGGGGGCCAGTTCACTGTCCTTCAGACCGTTGGAGGGCCGGACTATAGTTTAAAAAAAAAACTATGAACAAATTCCTATGCACACTGCACATATCTTATTTTGAAGTAAAAAAACAAAACGGGAACAAATACAATATTTGTATTTGCATGTGGCCCGCGGGCCGTAGTTTGAGGACCCCTGGCATTAGACCTTCATTTGGTCTCTCAGGGCTCTGAACAGAGTGGTGGTAGGCTGGCTGGTGGACAGACACCTCCACATGGTGACAGACAGTGACACGTGCAGCCTTTCACAGAATGTTAGAGGACCCTCCAGCCCAGAGGCCGGCAGGGGGTAGCCTTTCACCACAAACTCTGACCTCTGCATCAGAAGTATGGACAAAGTATGGAAGGATGCTGAGGTTTGATTTCTGCTTAAAACTTTAAGACTTAACTGTCTTTAGATAGTGAGTCAGGAATCCTGTCATCTTCCTGAAGGGCTGCTGATAGTTATCAGCTCCAACTCTCTTCCAGTTATCAGCCCAAACTCTTTTGGTGTGTAATCATTAAAAAGATAAATCATAACTTTCTGGTTCACTCACCGGATTTATCCTAGAAAATGTCCTCACTGAAGTCGGGGCCTTACTGAGAAAGCAGGTCAAGTCCTTGGAGTGCTGCTGTGTCTGCGAGGCGCCCTCTGTGTGAACCAGGAAGGTCATGATGCAGAAGCCCTCCTGATGCCTCCACATCATTGCAGCATGGGAGGTGGCACCATATACATGTTAACTGAACAAATAATATACGTATTTTGAATCCTTTGATTTTAACTTAGTTATCCTCTCTTAATTTTCCTTAGTACAGTAATATAAGACATATTTTTCTGACTCTAAAATTGCTTTCCTAATATGAGAAAATTAGATGAAATGATCCTTTAGGCTCCTTTCAGGTTTAAAATTCTGTAAATAGATGATTTGCAAATATATGATTAATTGACTTGCCAAACATGCCTTTATTTGATCTGCTTGACTCCTTGTTTTCAGATTTGTGGAAATATAGTACTTTCTGCATTCCCTAGTGCAAGAAAAATGAAGCTGAATGAGTTTTAGAAAGATATCTAACCAGAAATACTTTAAAATGTGTTTTAAAAATATCAAATGATGAAAATACTTTTAATACCTTTTTAAGAATCAGGAATTAATAGACAGTTTAGGATCCAGTTTACTGTAATTGCTGGCATTTTTATAAGTAGCCTCAGCTTCAAGCAAGGATGTGTTCTGAGTTCCCCTCTCTATGTTCTCTCAGTGCAAATCAAGACCATTTTAACTTTCTTTTACATTCTTTGAATCAGGTATCGAAATTTTATCTATTTAACAAGACACGAAGTAAGTAATACTTTGAAAATTGGAATTATAGCATGTTCTTAGTTGATGTTGATGAATTTCTTTTGAAATTTGGTCACTTTCCAAATCGGACTTTATATTCACCTGAGAGTACATGTTTCAGACTGAGGCCAATTGTTTGTGCCGCTGTAGATGGTTTTTTTGTGTTGGTGTGTTATGATTCAGTTTCACAAGAGGTTCAATTAACAAGCTTTTTAGGGGGAAAGCTTTTTATTTCATGCTTTAAATGAATTTAAAATAAATAGCATTGTGAACTCACATTTGTGGTGCTTGTTAGGTTGGTGGGATGCTCTGATGAATCATACCAGATAAAAAGATGCTGATCGGAGTTGTACACAGGGGAGAGGAGCGTGCTTTTATCACCTTTTATTTGTTTCAGAGAATGGATGGTAATTAGATGTCATGGAGCATTTTCTTATTGAAAATTTCTTGATTGAATTTATCTTGCTCTGTGTTTCACATTTAGTTTGCACAGCCAAGAGTCTTGGGTTTGAAATGGTTTGATTGCAGTAATTTATCCCTATCTCTTCCTTCCCAGTTTTATCATTTAAACACTGTCTTCTACTTTAAGCAGTGAAAAATAAAGATGTAAGAATGAACTCTGTAAAATGAAATCATTTCTTTTTATACAATTGCCAACCCTAATGTTTCCAATCTACCCTGGGTTTTGCTCATTTTTTTATGGATTTGGAGTTTCATTTTCATGAGGGAATTCAGAATTCCAACGTATTTTGTTGGTCTTTAAAATAAGATATTACTATCAACTAAAAAAGCAGAAACTTGTTAAACGTAAAATTCTTTGACTTTGGTTTCCTCCTAATTAAATAGATCTTGCCTTCCTTTTCCGTCCTGTGTAATATTTTCCTTCTGCTGTAAGGTAAGCAGGCAGTATATCTCAGAGTTTAGGAAACCGCCTTGAAATCAAAAGCAGTGGTACAATTCTTCCAACTTGACAAGTTAGTCAGCTTTTACTTAGGGCTTTAATAAGTGTTACATTCTTTGCACTTTTAGAGAAGTCTGAAAATATCAGCTTGGTTTTAAATGAAAATAGCAGCAGAAAGAATATGCTCCAAGTGCGAGGGTTAAGGCATCCAGTAGAATAGCTATCCGTTGTTCTTGTGTTTCTTAATCGTCTATAGCAGTTTGTTAGACATCATGCTCTATGTGGGAGCTTAAGTAACAGTAGCTGTAATCATCCCAAGGGGAACTAATAGAATGAGAAGGGATGAAGGCCAATGGCAGAACTAACATCGGAAGGACAGGCTAAAGAGGAGATAGCAAAGTCATAGTCAAAGAGGTAGGAGACAGTCCAGGAGGGTATTGTAACAAGAAGCCAAGGAAGAATTTCAAGAATATTGTTGACTCCCTTGGGCGCTATAAGATGAGAACTGAAAAAAACCTATTGAGTTTTGCAATTAGGAGGTCACTGCTGACCTTTGCCAAAGAAGTTTCAATGAAGTGTAGACATGGACTCCAGGTCTCAGTGGGTTAAAGAGTAAACTAGAAATTAATGTATAAAAACAACTAATGTGGACTACTAACTAATCATGTATAAAGGCAAAGAGAGGTGACAGCTAGAGGAGAAAGCAGTGTTCAGGAGGGACTATTAACTTACAAAGGTAAGAGAGAACTTGAGTGTATTTATAGGCTATAGGGAAGAAGCCAGTAGGTAGAGAACAATTAAAAATATGGATGAAATATAATAACCAATGAGGAGGTTGATCTCAGGATTAGCCTTGATCAGGATTTTGCTACATTAGGAGGATAAAAGATAAAGGTGGTCACAAAATACAGGTGTTAATAGGTTATATAAGTAAAAAGTTTGATATTTATAACATTGACCTTATAAAATACAAGGTCAACCTGTATGCTAATAAGAAATTATTAGAAATTATACCAACTAGCATTTGAGAGCTTACTATACATTGTGAAACATTGAATTTAAGAAGCAACAGTATGTCATTTAATTTCATCCTTCAACTCTGAGGAAGATGTCATCACCACTTAAAGAAAGCAAGGCTTAATGAGTTTAACCTGTCTAAGCCACAGAGAAATTCAGTATTAAATCAGAGCTAGCCTGTGAGCCTGGCTGGTTCTTACTCCATGTTTTACCCATGTTCTTAACTACAGTTGTGGTAAGTGAGGGGTGTTGAAAAGAATGGTGAGCATTTGGTAGAATGGAACAGAGAGATTATTGTGGACGGGTAAAAGAATCGCACTGGGTACAACCCTAGCAGAAGACCATAAATCTGTGTTGGCACATGTCTGCACAAATGGGTTATTCCTAGCAGCAGTTAGCAGCCTAAGTGAATGATTATATAAGGGAGAGTTAGAGTGGAAATTTTTTAGTTCCAGACTGGATGGATGAGAATATTAAGGCATAGTCTAGCAAAAATTTCTGAATTCCAAGGATAAAAAGAAGCCCCTATGAGATCCCTAACACCAAACATAAGAAAAGGAAATAAGAACCAGACTGGCTTTAGACTTTTGTAAAACTGGAAAGTAGAAGACAGTAAAGTAGCAACTATAGACCAGTGAGTAGAAAAGGAATGCAACCAAGAATTCTAATACATCTTCTAATACATGTCAAAGAAGATGAAAGATATTTGAAAATATGAACTAGAATATATATCACCCACCTGAGAAAAATACTTGAAAGGAGATAAAATAGCAGAGGGATGAGGAAAGACACCTCAGAATGGAGAAAAGATAGAAAGTAGGTGAGCAATGAAAGTGGACACAAATCTAAAAGAATAGAGTGAGAGTCAGGGAATGTGTAATACAAGTGCAAAATAAGGTTTCTTCTAGTAGAAAATGCATAATACAAGATAATTTTAATATGATTGCAGAATAAAACATACTAAACTATTTCAGGAAAATTTAGGATTAATGGGAAGGAATTGAAACCATTAGCAGGAGGGAATTTAAACCATTTTAAAAGTTTTTTCTTGTTGATGTAAACAAGCAGTAGAGAAATAGAGCATTTTGATGAGAGGAGCTTATAAGTTTCCATCTTATGTAACTAAGCACTAAAACCGATAAAGAACATTTTAAAATAATAAGTATCACATAGTTATAAGGAAGATAACAGTCATAAACCTAAATACACAAACAACATAGCAACTAAAACGTAGGACAAGCCCTGGCCACTGTGGCTTAGTTGGTTGAGCGTCATCCAATGTACCAAGAGGTCACCGGTTTGATTCCCGATCAGAGCACATGCCTAGGTTAGAGACTTGATCCCCAGTAGGGGCGTGCAGGAGGCACCTGATTGATGTTTCTCTCTCATGGATGTTTTTCTCTCCCTCTCCCTTTCTCTCTCTAAAAACAAGTCAATGCAAACGTGTTTTTTTAAATGTAGGACAAAGTTGGAAATGCAAGAGGAACTTAAAATATGACATAGTGGAAAAAAGAAATTAATATACTTGTCTCAAGAGGATGAAGTGGTAGAAAAAATAATGTAATGGAGGAACTGAATCAATAAACTTGAATATAAATATACACTCATCCCTCAAGAAATAAACTTATTTTGTATGTTTGTGGAACATTAACAAAATCAAAGATGTAGTTGGAAAACCTTAATAAATTAACCTTAACAAATTTTGAGGAAATAACATAGATTTTACAGACCACGTTCTCTGGTCACAAGCCAATAAAATTAGAAATATATGATAATAAATAACTAAAAATTTAGATACTTTAAATTTGAGAAACATTCTAGGCATGACTAAGATCAAAAAATAAAACTACAAACTATCTAGGGAATAATAAAAACATACTCTTCATTCTCAACTTTGTGTATCCTGTAGCCAGAGAAAAAAAAAGTAGCCTTAAATTTTCTTAAAGAATATGAAAAAGAACTAAGTAATAATCCTAAATTCAAACAAGAAAAATTAATCAAAAGAAACTAATATAAAGAATGAAGATAAAAGCCCAAATCATGGACCCAGAACATCTAAAATGGTGCATACAAATTTCTAGGCTGATCTCTGTGCAAACTCAAATATCAGGTGTATTAGAGATCAGTATGTATGGAAATGGAAGTATCATGTCAATTCTATGAAGATAATTCTGGTCCTGGTCATTTATCCCCCTCAGATTCCTGTCTGGAACCAAGTGGTTAAGTTGAGTGGGTGGCCAGCTCTTCAGGTTTCTGTTACAGCATCATCATAAGGCTGGAGGGGGTTTCAAAGTCATGCTACCTCTAGTAGGTACTCCTACACTAAAACAGTTCCCCTGGGAGGAGATTTGTGAGTCTTTGGGATGCTAAGTCCCTAATAAACATCTCATTTAGAAAAGATAAGACCCCAAACATAAGTAGACTATAGTTTTATGCATTAAAGGTCATTATAGAAGAACAGATACATGTAACTATATTATATTTAAAGATTTCTTTTTATGCTCCTTTATTCATCATATCTCTCTAGAAAACTTATATTGTTAACAGCAGTTTTATATCTCTGAGGCCTAATAAAATAAACTTGTTGCCATCTTGAAGTTATAAATTTAAGCAGTCTTTATATTGCTATTGGAATTCACTGTGTATTTTTCTATTTTCTATTTTATTTTTTTAAACATCTTTATTGTTGAAAGTATTATAGATGTCCCCATTCCGCCCCCCCCCCATTAATCTCCCCTTCCATCCTGCACCACCCCACCCCCAGACCTTCACCACAACTAATGCCTGTGTCCATGGATTATGTATATACACATATAAGTTCCCAGTTAATCTCTCCCACCTACCCACCCACCCACACCTTCTCTCTGAGATTCTTCAGTTTGTTCCATGCTTTTATATCTCTGGATCTATTCTGTTCATCATTTTATTTTGTTCACTAGATTCCACATATGAGTGATTTCATGTGATACTTGTCTTTCTCTGACTGGCTTATTTTGCTTAGTATAATACTCTCCAGGTCCCTCCATGCTGTCTCAAAGGGTAAGAGATCCTTCTTTTGTATAGCTGCATAGTATTCCATGTTGTAAATGTACCACAGCTTTTTTATCCACTCATCTACTGATGGGCACTCAGGCTGTTTCCAGATCTTAGCTATTGTAAATAGCACTGCTATGAACATAGAGGTGCATATATTCTTTCTGCTTGGTATTTCAGGATTCGTAGGATATATTCCCAGAAGTGGGATCACTGGGTCAAATGGCAGTTCCATTTTAATTTTTGAGAGAACTCCATACTGTTCTCCACAGGGGCTGCACCTGTCTGCATTCCCACCAGCAGTGCACTAGTTCCCTTTTCTCCACATCCTCGCCAGCACTTGTCATTTGTTGATTTGTTGATGGTAGCCATTCTGACAGGTGTGAGTTAATATTTCATTGTTTTAATTTGAATCTCTCTGATGATTACTGACTTTGAGCTTTTTTTTTCATGTTTCTTGGCCGTCTGTGTATCCACTTTGGAGAAGTGTGTATTTAGATCCTTTGCCCAGTTTTTAATTGGTTTGTCTTCTTTTGTTAAGTTGTATGAGTTCCTTATATATTTTGGAAATTAAGTCCTTATCAGATATATCATTGGCAAATATGTTCTCCCATACAGTGAGTTCCCTTTTCATTTTGCTGATGGTTTCTTTTGCTGTGCAGAAGCTTTTTATTTGGATGTGGTCCCAAAGGGGTCAGAGGAGAAAATGTACTGTGTATTTTGGATAATCCCTACCTTTGTCTCTTAGCACTGTCACTAACAGTGATCATTAAGCAAGTATGTCAGATTCGCGGCCCACAACGAATATTTTTGTGGCCCAGCCAATATAATGGTATGTAAGTAACGTTTTAATAAAAATTTTGTAACTTAATTTTTACAATATCCTGGTATACATAATTATTAATAACGAACTACAATGTTCACTAATGACTGATTACTATAATCGTGTTGCATTCATTTCCCTTATGCACCTTATGCGCAGGCGCACCATTTCTCTCCACTAATACTAGCAGGGAATATTTTAGCAGCCGGTTGCCATGTCATTAGTCTTGGACTGACTTGTTTGGTGTGTGCAACAGGAAATATTTCTCTTTCAGAGAACAAGAAAAATAGGTTTATTTGCATTACGCTTATTAAAATTTGTGCAGTTATTCAGTGTCTGGTAAGTTCAAGAAAAAATACTAATGTTAACTATTACTCATTTATTTCAGCCCTTTGTATTCAGTATGTCTCTATCGAAATAACAGATGCTTCTATGAAAATTGAAGCCTTTGTTTTTTTTTCCGGCCCACATAAACTTAAACCTTGTTTATTTGGCCTGTGTTAGCCTTTGAGTTTGACATGCTTGTCATTAAGGATAAACAGCTGCTGTTTATTGCTGACTCAATTTGAAATGACAGTAATAGTACGTTTGAATTATTGCTTGATTTGTGGAGGGTATGGGAAAGTCTAATTGTAATTTTTCAGAAAATTTATAAAACTATTGTGTGGTAATAGTTGATGTCTTCCTTTAGGCTTTTACTACTAATTAGAAAGTGAACTGCGCACGTGTGTGTGTGTGTGTGTGTGTGTGTGTGTGTGTACATGCATGTGTGTGTGCTCTTTACAGAAGTGCAAGTTTAGCATCATATCTGATAAAATATGGGAAGGGGGAAAAGAGGACTTTAAACACTAGAAAACATCTCCTGTAACAGTTTGTAATGTTTACTATATTTACATTAGTTTTGAGGCCTTTTCTAATTCTAATGGGCCCAGGAAAACTACTATATAGAATAAGAATTACAAGCACCACCACTACCATCCAGGAAAACTATTGGATATAATAATAATAGTAATAAAAGAATCAAATTTGTTTTAAATTTTTATTCTACTGGTTGCGTTTTCAAATTTATGTTTGGAGGGAAGCCATGCAAAAAAACTTTATAAATTCTATTAACTTATAGATCATGCCCAAAGATAAAACTGCATCTATACATGACATCTTCCTTTTTATGTCATTTTACCCATTTTTCAAATTTATGATAATAGTGCTAAGCTTTCTCCTGATTATTAAAGTGATTTTCCTCTTGTCTTCCAGAGAACAGCTGGAGAAATCATTTCATTTTACTGTTCACTTTTCTTTTGATAATATTAGCCTCAAAAGAAAGCAGCAGGAAAACGTAGTGTCTTTATTATTTTTTCACTCATCTCACCCTTTTTAACTTTATTTTTTAATCTATTTTTATTGTTGCAATATTACAGATGCCCCCTTTTTTCCCCATTGACCTCTTCTCCCCCACCACCACCCCACCCCCACATAGTGTCTTTAGAGCAAGGAAAACAATGGCTTTCACCAACCGTGTGATTCTGTTGATGAGTGTCTGAAAGCTTTTGTCCATTTATTCCTGAAACCACATCATCCTAACTGTGTAACTAGCTTCACTTCAAGTCACCACAAAACGTCTGTGATATTTTATCTTTGGCCTTCTTTAGCTATTTACCTTAATTATGACATATCAGCTTTTACAAAGTGCCCCTTAGGTTAAGTGTATTTTCTCATTCTGAGCACACTTTTCAAACAACAGGATGTTTGGTGATGTTTATGAAGTAGCAAGGAGTTGTCTTCACTCACCATTCATTTTACTCTTTTCACGCACCATCATGAACGTTTCAGATCCTTTCCTTGTGTTTCCACGTTTTATAAAGAGGTAGGACCTGAGCATGCTCTCCTCTTTGTTTCTTCTGTATCTGCCTGCAGGATGAGTATAAACCGGAAAAGTCTCTGTCAGAAGACGATTTGAAAAACGCAGTGAGTGTGCACCACGCTCTGGCGTCCAAGGCCACGGACTACGAGAAGAAGCCCAATGTGTTTAAACTGAAGACTGCGGACTGGAGGGTCTTGCTCTTTCAGGCTCAGTATGTTTTGTTGGTTTGGTTTCCTCTTGTTTCTTAGTTTGCATAGCACCACTTCATACCGAGAAGAGAATCAGGATCCGCAGGGGGAATTTTTTGAGTTGGAGACAAAGCCATTGTTTACATTAGAGAGATAGCCACCTAAGAAAACTAGAATAAGAAATAGAAACCCTGGGCTCAAGTGTTTTGTTTGCTACACAGTAGCCCTGTGACATTTAGTCGCCCACTTGCCATCTCTGGAACTTCGTATCCTCATGAATAAAACACAAGGATTTTAGTACACAAGGCCTGTCACACAGTGAGTACAGTAAGCCTGGCTGCCAATCACCATTTCCTAGCCCTTTGTCCTCACATGTAATTTAACCTCTTGGAACCTCAGCTTGTCACTAGTGTAGATGACAATGTGTATCTCGTAGAGTTCTTATGAGAACTGAATGAGATCAAATGTACAAAGTACCTCACACAGTGTCTGGCACATAGAAACTGTTCAATGATAAGTGTAGATTTCCATTCATCATCTCTTTTCTCTCCTCCTGAGCTCAACTCTGTGATTAAACTAGGAGGAGAAGATGAAATCATACTGTGGGCAAGGAAGTAGGATGGATTGCCATTTTAATGAGGGATCCGTGCCAGCCTTTGGGTTAGAAGTGGAGCATCCCACATGGAGAATTCTGGGTGTGGGGTGAGAAACTGGATTTTCAGAGCTGAGCCCCTAGAACAGGAATTGTAACAGGAGCTCGAATGGCATGTGTTCATGGCAGGCAGTGTTAATTGTCAGCCTGAACGTGACTGCAGAACCACTCAGCACAACCCTGCCGAGGCACCCAGGTTCAAATTTGACATCAAGATAGTGAGCATGAGCCCAGCTGGTGTTGCATTGACCTATGAACCAGGAGGTCATGATTCGATTCCTGGTCAGAGCACATGCCCCGGTGGCAGGCTCGACCCCCAATAGGGCACAGGAGGAGCGGATCAGTGATTCTCTCTCATCATTGGTGTTTTTCTCTCTCTCTCTCTCTCTCTCTCTCTCTCTCTCTCTCTCTCTCTCTCTTCCTCTCTGAAATAAAAAATATATTTTAAGAAAAAAATAGTGAGCATGAGTGTCTGTATAGTCTGCATACTTGTTGATCAAAACAATGTAAGATCCAAAAAAAAAAAAATAGGAACAAGAACAGGTGCTCAAGTAATTTGTGGATGTCAAACCTGCAAGGGTATACAATTGCTGACATCCGGTGAAGAGGAAGTTGCAAGGAAATCCAAGTGACACAGGACTTTTGTAGTGTGGGAGGAAGACAGTTTTAACACCACAAAGGGAACTATAGCTACATGTACAATTACAGCTATTAGTAATAAAAGTCCTTCAAATTATTCTATTCCCCAACATTATTTTCAATCTAAAGTACCAGATATAATAACTAAGGAGATCCCAATTACTTCATGTAGAACTGATGCCAAAATTAGTCAATTGAAATAAAGAGCCAGCAAAATCAGATTAGAGGGCACAGTGCAATGAGGAGATGATACTCGTGTGGTCCCAGGTTAGTGGGGTTTCTCTCCGAGTCATCGGTACAGGAAATGATTTTAGCTTGGCTGACATTTTGGCCACCTTCTTTTTATTGATTATATACATGGTGTATAATCTATCCTGCTCCACAATCATTCCTACCACTCATTTATGAGTTCCCAGATATTTATTAACTGCTGTCAGTTCTAGACTCTGCGCATAGGTGACATGTAAGTTAATGATAATAACATCGGATGATGTCCACATCCTTGTGTAGGTTTTTTTAACATCATATATGTGTGTTATATATACCATTTAATTTCACAATTAATTTGTACAATTCAGTGATTTTTAGCAAATTTACAGACTTGTGCAGCCATCACCACAGTTCCGTTTTGGAACACCTCCATCACCCCAAAGAGATCCCCGGTGCCCAGTTTACAGTCACTCCCCATTTTCACCCCCCAACCCAGACACCTTCCTGTCTCTCTAATATTGCCTTTTCTGGACGTTTCCTATAAGTGGGATCATACCGTATTCCTGTATTGCTGAGCAGTGGCCTACTGCATGGGTATATACCACATTTTGTTTATTAATTAATTGATGGACATTTGAGTTGGGGTTTTTTTATGACTCTTGTAAAGGTTGCTGCTGTGAACGTTCACAGATAAACCTTTTTGTGCCTCTGTGTGTTTATTTCTCTTGGGTATGTAGCTGGGAGTCGAATTGCTGGGTTATATGGTGACTTGTAGATACCTTTTGTTGTTGTTGTTAATCCTCACCCGAGAATACTATTTCCATTTATTTTTAGAGAGAGTAGAAGGGAGAGGGAGAGAGAAACATCGATGTGAGAGAGACACGTTGATTGGTTGCCTCTTGCACACACCCTGACTGGGGCCAAGGATCGAGCCTGCAACCAAGGTTTGTGCCCTTGTCCGGAATCGAACCCAAGACCCTTCAGTCCCCTGGCCAGCACTCTAACCACTAATCAAACAGCCTAGGGCTGTAGATACCTTTTTAAGAAACTGTCAAAACTGCCTCCAACATGGGTGGAGCCCTTCACATCCCCTCTATCAGTGTATCCCTCAGTTGGATTTTAAAGTCAAATAGATGATTGCAAGAGATGAGTTAGTTTTAATTAATTTTTTTTACCTAGCCTAAGTATCAAACAGAAAGCAAGTTAACCAATATTTATTATCAAGTGATATTGCTTTTCCCCCCCTGTATCCTTAAGGGGTAATCACAGCCTTACATACGATGATCTTTGGTCCCAGGGCCCTTCGTGATTGCTGTTGAAATGTTCAGCTCCAATGAAGTTTTGTCAGGGCTTAGTTGTACCAAGAAGAAGAAATAATTTTATGTGCCATTTAAATCAGCGATGAGAAATGGGCAAGGTGTGATGCCCTTCGATAGAGCAATGCCCTGACGTAAGCATGTCTGTTTCTCCTAGGAGCCCGGATGAAATGCAAGGGTGGATAAACAAAATTAACTGCGTCGCAGCTGTGTTTTCCGCACCGCCGTTTCCAGCAGCCATTGGGTCTCAGAAGAAGTTTAGCCGCCCACTTCTGCCTGCCACTACAACAAAGCTGTCTCAGGCAAGTCACTTCAATAGTGCTTTGACCTTGGAAATACTTGTATTTGAATATTGCTCCACATTTGGGGGGCGGGGGTGAGACCTTGCCCTGGAATGGGTCAAAATACAGGATACTGGGTTTTACACTTCATAGAGCAGCGGTTCTCAACCTGGGTCCCGACCCCTTTGGCGGTCGAACGACCCTTTCACAGAGGTCGCCTAAGACCATCCTGCATATCAGATATTTACATTACGATTCATAACAGCAACATTACAGTTATGAAGTAGCAACGAAAATAATTTTATGGTTGGGTCACAACATGAGGAACTGTATTTAAAGGGCCAGAAGGTTGAGAACCACTGTCATAGAGGAAGCTGACACAACTGAGTCAAGGTGAGTAGGACACATACTTTGAATTAGTTTCTGAAACTTATATTAGTTTACTACTTAATCAGTCAGACAGGCCTGGGTTTTTCGGTTTGTTTGTACTAACAGCTCTTTTTTTTTTTTAAATGAACTAGCTAATGTTAGACATCCTGGCTTGGAAACAAGCCTTTTTTATATTCTCTCAGTTTTTTTGAATTGGGGTTTTCCCATATCCCAAGCTGTATTTGATGCTAAGTCTATAAAAATATTCCCGGGGATACTGCTCACAGCTGAGGGGGCGGAGCCTTCCCTCCCCTCGGGCAGAGCTAAGGGCACCACTGGACCACCTTCCAGACGTCCTCACGTCCAGGCTTTTCTCCGTGTCAGTCTGCTGTCTCTAAAGACCACATCATGTCGTGTCCCTCTCCTACTTAACACTCTGCACCAAGGACATCGCATGCACTCCGTTTTTTCCACCTTTAAACCTGGCAGCACCCTATTGTTGTTGCCTAGTCAGGGATTTGGGAAGTGGCTTAGATGTCTACTATGAACTTCTTATTGGTGCACCAATAGAAATGGATCCATCTGGCTCTAATCAGCCAGGTCTTGATATTAACAGGCTCCTCCACACATTTGATATCATAATTATCAATGATACACTTATTAGATAAAAATGTATTATGTGCCTGTTTTACTTCAGAGACTATTTTAGGCCTGGAAATAGAAAGGCAAATGAAGCCCAGATGCTGAGATTGGATTGGCAAATACAAAGGAGCAAGTCATTGCAACACAGCTGGATGGGAGGTTCAGCAAGGATAAGTCCAGAGTGCTGTGGGGTACAAGGAAGGGACATCTCTCCTGGCCTTGGCGGTGAAGGAGGACCTTGATGTCTATTATGAAGCTTGAAGGATGAGCAGCAGTTAGGTGTGGGGGGAAGAGAGACTGATCCAGCAGAGGACTGAAAGGCCCAGAGGAGAAAGCGCTGGGGTGCGGGAACCACACATAAGTCATCATGTGTGTTTTGAGCACAGAGTGTTGATAAAAGGCTGGAAACGTTCCTAGAGGGAAGCAAGGCCCAGTGATGGAAGGTCTTGTGGGTCATGTGAGGATTCGGACGCTTCACTAGTTCCCCGGCATCCACGGGATCACAGTGTGAAAGCAGCAAAGTAATGTGATTAAATGTGTGCTTTAAAAATCATTGTTACAATAGGAAGGATTTATTAGAGAAGGAAATTACTGGAAGCAGAAAGGGCAATTTTACTATTCAAAATTTTTTATTTATTTATTTTAGAGAGATTTGGAATGACACTCTAATCAACTGAACCCCCAGCCAGGGCAGAAAGGCTGCTTTTAAAGGCACTCTCAGTAATGCAGAGGGAAATAACTGAGTTAGTTGTGGACGAGATGGGTGGAAGTGGAAGCATGTGAGAGCTCCCCGGGTACGGAATGGATCATCCTGTGGCTCGGTGAAGTGCAGGAATCGGGGCCGCCACCCGGACTCGAGCAGCTGGGGATGGTGGTGTCTGGCCTGGCCTTCGGGATCCAATTGTCTCCTGGTTCCCTCCTGTTGCTTCTTGCCTGGGTCCTTTTCCTCTTTCTAACTCCAAGTGTTGTAGTGCCTGGTGCTCAGAAGCAGATCAGACAGACACTTGGCATTTTTTTTGTTAGTTGAAAAAAAGAGGGGGGGGGGCGGGGAGAATGTCGTGCCAAGAAAAGGGAGAAAAGTCAAGTGAAAATAGGAGAGAAATGTCTCCTGTGAAGTGGTGGGGGGTTGTTGGGTCCGTGGGTGAGAGCAGGATGGAGTGATGGGAGGAGAAGCCATGTTGGTCTTTGCGGAAGAAATGAAAGGCAGTAAGGAAGTAGAGGAAGAGAATGTGTATAAGTCTCGCCCTAAGTTTATAAAAAACAGACTGGCAGGAAGAAGAGGGGAGACATGGTTTCAGGAAAGGTTCTTTTGTTTTCGTAAATTCATAGTTATTACTAACATGAATTGGATGCTTGCTCACCATGTAAGCCATTGCTAGTGTGATGCAGTGCATAGACGGCCCAGAAAACTGGTGAGAATAGAAAGGACGAAGCCAGCTCACTTTACACGGCAGAATGGCATTTAATTTTCAAGGATAATAAACACTCTTAAGATAAAAGGAAGGCATTACCTCTTACTGATGACCAGAGAATATGTTGGCAGATTTCTCCGTCTACCCAAATGAGGTCTGGACTCTTAAAGCAAATGCAGTTCCCCACTTTATTTTGGATATTTGGCATAATGTTCGCATAATTGTACTTAATACAAACAGTAAACCGCATTACATATGGTAAGAAGAAAGACAATTGAACCACTACAGGGGAAAAAATACCTTCAGAAGTTGAGTTTTATTCTATTAATTTCATTAGGGATTTCCTAGTGGTTATTTTTCAACAGATTGGTCTTTCTCACAATTACTCCTATGAAAGATTCAGGGCAAAAGGTGAGCTGAAGTTAAGGAGGAACATTAATAAACATAGAGCAATGAAAGAGTTTTTCCTTGCTCTTTCCTCACTAAAGAATCTACATTTCTTTTTACTTTCTACTTTGAAAAATGTGCTATTGTCCTGTTTATGTGCGGGCTATATATTAGTAAGTCACTTAGTACTTGTACATGGAAATGAATGTGTTCATCTGCTTGTCTGTTCTTACTGTGAGACCAGGCAGGCAAGCACCTTTATCAAGGCAGGATCTCTCATTTAAATAAATCTTATGTACTGTGACCAAAATGATGAATTCGAGATTTTAAATAAGAAGGCTGTAATCAAAAAGCAGTATCCTCCGGTGTTACGTAAGACAAGATAACCAAGCCCTTTCAAGAATGTAATTACTTTGTAAAATAAGACGATTTCCTTCCCTACACATAAATCACCAAACCTTTGTGGCCTCACTTTTCCCTCTGGAGAACACAGAGATCATTCTAGAATGGTTTTAAGGTTCTATCATTAGCTCTGTTGTTTTGTTTTATTTTTTTTACCCATGTCATTGTGTTTATTTACTAAATGAAAACGATGTTTACCTTTGAGAGCAAAAGGGCAATTTAGAAACAAATGTGTAAAGCCACCCATGTGGTACAGGACAGGTTAGGAGGGAAGAAGAGGCGGGTCACACACAGCCTGGTGAGGGCGTTTGGGGCTCCCTCCTCTGCAGTGGCCTTTGCTGGAGTCGTCATGCACCTTCAGTGCGTCCCAGGATGTGTCTGGATGCCCAGGAGTTAGTTCTTCAGAGCCTCGCAGACGGGTCCTCATCCGCAGCCCAGGCATTCGCAGCCTCGGCACTGCTGACAGTTTGGCCTGGAGGGTTCTTTGTTGTAGGATGAATTGTGGGATGTTTAGCAA
>NW_005871242.1:196192-244873 GCF_000147115.1 Myotis lucifugus | reverse complement strand
GCAAGCTTTTCTTTAATTTATTCTTGTCTTCTATCCAAAACATGTTAGCCTTCATTATTAAAGTTGGTAATTATCAGTGCAGGGTGGTTCTTTGGAACAGCTGTGCTGTGTGGGAGGGTCACCTTCTTTCCACTGTTTTCCGTGGCAGCACTGCCAGAGCACTTCGGGCGGGGGGGGCGGGGGGGGGCGTTGGGAAGTTGTAAGTCTCGCTTCTCCTGCTGGTGTAACACTCCAAACAGGATTTCTCGATCAGCCCTCTGCAGGACCTATTCAGGCCCGAGTAGTCATTTTCAGATTTGAATGTGCACAGGGTTGATATAAGTAGGTCTTTGCACCCACCCACCAGAATCTTAAAAGTTTCTACAGAGGCCTTCACTGGGCTCCATCACCCGTGCCATCCAGACGGTCTCAGCAACACCTACTCTCTCAAGGCTGTGTCCTGGCGGTTTCTAGTGTGTGGAAGGCCAGGGGAAAGCACATTCCAGGGACAGAGGAGGGGGTGAGGAGCCTCTGGTTGCCTGGGTCCAGCTCCAAGGTCAGCAGAGGTCACAGCCTCTTGAGGTCCTCCTTCCACAGGCAGACAGGTGGGATTTCAGTAGAGGAAGTCATTCTGATAGCTGTGTCCCTCACTGGTCAGAACACCCTCTTCCCACACCATTCAATCCCATACTCTCAGTCACAGATCTTTCATATCCTACCCACTTCCCTTAATTCAGACTTTTGTCATCTTTTACCTAGATCAGTGGTCTTCTGACTTTTTAAATCATTCACCTTATCAGTAGTAAGTATTTAAGTGGACAGATACTCCACAGTATATGTACAATTCTTTATATAAAATGTATTGCATGTCCTACTATCAATACAGCATGAAAAAATGCTGAACATCATTAGTCATTAATGAAATAGAGTGGAAGTCAAAACCATGAGCTACCACTTGCACTTATTAGCGTAGCTATGACTTTTTTAAAATCTTTTTATTTATAAAAGGAAAATAATGCGTTGGTGTGAATATGGAGAAATTTGAACTCTCATGCATTGCTGGTTGGAATGTAAAATGAAGCAGCTACTTTGGAAACCAGTTTGGTGGTTCATCAAATGATTAAACATAGAGTTAACATGTGACCCAGCAATTTCACTCCCACTTAGATATCAAGAGAATGAAAACATACACCCACACAAAACTTTTACACAAATGTTCCTGGCAGCATTATTCATAACAGCCAAAGGTGGTAATGGCCATCCGCTGATAAATGGATGAATAGAATGGGATCTGCCCTACAATATGGATGGACCGTGCAAACATTATGCCAAGTGAAAGAAGCCGGTTGCAAAAGACACACTGAGATTCCATTCAAAAAGAGTCTCTTTTAGGGAAACTAAAATGCCATAAAATTAACTTGAGGTGATATTTGCACAACCCTGCGAAGATGCTAAAAGCAGTGACTGATGCACTTTAAACGAGTAAACTGTGTGGTACTGAATTATGTCTCAACGCTGAGTTTTAAAATTCTCCCCCCAGGATCGTCTTGCCTGGGATGCACACGCCCACTCTGGAAAACTCTGGCAGCTGTTCCTGTAACCACTTGCGTTCTCTCTGACTCTAATCTTTCTTCTCTCCAATCCATCCTCCTCGGTTCTGGCTAAAATAAGTTTCGTATTATGTCACTTACCCTTAACTGGCTCACTTTGCCAACAAGATGCAGCCCAAACTCTGTCATGGCCTTAGGTCATGACTTCACTTCTCCAAAATAAATTTTATATTCATTTCTCAGAGGTCTGTATCTAATGTATATTAAATATTCAATAAAACAATTAATTAAATCATATTGAAATTATGCTGAAGCTCACTAAACACTGTCAACTGCAGGGGTGGGGAATGTCGGGCCTGAGGGCAGTATAAGGCCCTGGGAATCATTTGGTCTGGCCCTGCCAAGGCATTAGGGGTGAGTTAATTAAATGTTTAACCAAATATAGCAGGCTAATTTTTAAGTTGATAATTTTGTATGGCCCGTGAGTGATGCTATAACTATATAAATGCCGTTTGCAGAAAAAAGGTCCTCCCCTGCTAGGCTTTAAACTGTTTAAACTGTTTTAAACATGAAATGATGACACTCTATTCTTCTGGAAGGTCCTTTACAACATGAAACCCTTTGCAAATTGACTCAAAGGCAGATGTTCTTTATTCTAAATTCCATACAGCTGGGGTTTGAGGGGCTGCAGTGCTTAGCAATTTGGCAGGTAAACTGCCTAGCACAGTGGTTCTCAACCTTGGCTGCACATTAGAATCACCTGGGAATCTTTTTAAAATCCTGATTTCTGGGCCTCACCCTCCGGAAATTCTGTTTCTTTGTTATGGGATGAGGCCACAACATTAGTAACAAAGAAACAGAATTTCCGGAGGATGAGGCCCAGAAATCAGGATTTTAAAAAGGTGATTCCCAGGTGATTCTAATGTGCAGCCAAGGTTGAGAACCACTGCAGACTCGTAGGAATGTCATTACCTCTGAGTCATCCGCCTGCTTTAAAACAGCCGAGGCAACAGTGTGAGCCCTCCTGCCTTTACCTTCCCTTTTTAAAAATGCTCCATTTATTCAGCCACTATTGACTGAGGGCCAATACACTGGTTACCATATTAGGTACACGGGCCTTATCAAAGTAGCTAAGGCAGGGGTCTTCACTCTCAGCTAATGAGGTATGTGTTCATGTAAGGCAGGTAATATCTGTAAGCCAAAGATGGTGCTGCATATTCTGTCCCTGCCCAGCAGTGTACTAGACACTGGAGGATTTGAGAAAAGTAACCTTTTTCTGTTTAAAGAGCTGTAATCACTGAAGGAGAGAAGATTCACACATAAGTCAGAGACTAGTGTGCAGTACAAATGTGGTATGGGCATGAAGTGCTGTAGTGATGCAGGGGAGGAGGAGCGTGAGATCTGGGGGAGCACTGGTCTTGAGTGGGATTCGGAGAAAGGACCTTCGTACAGCCCGCATGTGTGAGGACCGTGGGAGAGAGGGCACATTGGGACCCAGGGAGCTTACACAGTTTTGAAAGCTGGGGTTGGCATCGATACATTAAGAAACGGAATGTTTCCAAGCTTGTTTGCAGCAGCCCTTGGGATTTAAGAAGGTTGCTCCGAGGCGAGTTTATGAGTAGGAGTTGGGAGAAGGGGTGGCTGCCCACTGTCCTCACCTCTGTGTCTTGAGCAAGGACTCTCTGGATCCCATTGCCTCGCAGAGGAAGAGGTTAGAAGGGGCAATGGCAAGTCCTTCACCTTAGAATTCCTAGGGTTCTGTGTTCCACGACTGGGGGAGAGGGGAGATGGGTGGCAGGAACCATGGCTTTTCCAGAACCCAGCACCATGCCTGCGCATAGTAGGTGTTCAGTGAGTGTTGTGATGGATGACTCTTCTCCTCCCCTGGCTCTTTCTGCCATCTCTCTCTAATCCTCGCTGTTCCTCTTCCTCTTACACATGCATTTCTGTATCGTCATTACCTTTTATTTTCCACAGCTTTTCTTTCATCCTCTTCTCCATGAGGGGTAAGGTAATAAGTCTTAGGTTTTGTGTAGAAGGATAAAGAGCTAATTTCTGAGCCTTCTAGTGGTGGCTGGACCCCTGGGCTGTGCACCAGAATCAGCTCTTGATTCACTTCGAGATCTTGAACATCCACTTGCCTGGCCCCATCCCCTCATGTGTTAGAAATACTTTCGTCACAGAGATGAATTAGAGTTCAGTATTTTAAAACAACAAAAAAAGAAATTTTCCTCAAAGTACTATATAAGTAAGAAAAAATTAAATCTTAGGTGATGTCATCTAAAACTTGCCTTTTAGAAAAAATTTCACTGTATATGTATCAAAGGTTTATCAATTACACCTACTGACATAACCACGGTAATTTCTCTTGCATCTATTATTTAATGCCACTCCTTAAGTGATCACCTCCTAACTTCAAACAGTTCCCATGAGTGCATGCCACTTCCTTCCTCTGTGCTCTCTCTTTAACTTGGTCAGATGTATTTCTGTCCCTTCCCTGAAGTCCCTTTTGTTAGTATTGTCTCTAAGAGCAGCATATTTGCTCCCCCACTTAATCATCAGGGCAGAGACAAAAGGGAGAGAAACAGCAGGGCTCCTACTTTGTTTTTCTCCATCGTGTCTATTAAAATTTCATTGTCCCGAGTCTGAGAATGCAGCACGCCTCCACGGCCGCTGCCTTTCTCCTCCATTTCCTCTGTCAGTCTGTGTACCTCCTTTACCTCGGGTTAGAGCATTGAAATCATTGGCATCGTCTACTTACCTACGCCCATAAGAGAGACGTGGTATTGTTATTTCACTGGTCAAAATGGACAGATTAAGAAATGCAGTTTTAAAATGCCTTTATTTTGAAATTATTTCCTTAATTCTTGCACATGAAGGCAGTAAAGTACAGTAGGAGTTAAGCATTGCAGATTGAATTTCAACATTCCTTCAACTAGTTTCTTCATAAAAAAACATAGCCCAAATGGCTAGCCCTTTATACTGCTATAGAAATAGTCAGGTTTATAAACCGTAGCTTAATAATGATGAATAAATCCTACTAAATTGTGGTTTGGGTAGGAAAATGACAAATATAATATGCTTTGCATAGTGTTGTTCTGGTATGTATTCCTCATTAAAATTCGTAGAAATTGGGATTTATGAAAGATGGAGAAACCTAGTTCTAAAGCTTTTGGAAGATGCAAACATCTAAAAGAATATTTCAAAGAGATCAACCAAAGAACTTGTATGCATATATGCATAACCCATGGACGTAGACAATAGGGTGGTGAAGGCCTGGGGGAGGATAGGGAGGGGGGGGCTAAGAGGAGGGATCAATGGAGGGGAAAGGGAGACATATATAATATTTTCAACAATAAAGGTTTTATTAAATAAAAGAATATTTACACAGAGGCAAAGTCCAAAACTACAGAGAATTTTGTAAATTCTTTTAACAAGTTACGTAAAATCTTATTTGAAAAGAAAGCTAGTATTTGGATTCTAATCATTTTATTAACCAAAAAAGGAAATAATTCATTTTGTTAAACGATAAATCACTATGCTTTACAAATCTAGACCCAATAGAAAAATCGGTCCAATATTTCAGCAGCCAGTCCACAGAAGAGGAAACGCTGGAAACGTGAAACCATGTGCTTCCTCCCCATGATCAGAGAAATGCAGATTCAGGCTATAATGGCTAATCATTTCATACTCAGGAAATCAGCAAAAATTGTGCAGGTGTGATATAAAATGTTGGCAAGAATGTAGAGCCGTGGGACTTTCAAACTTCCTGTGGAAATGGAAACTGTGGGGACACTTGGAACACAGGTTAGGGTCATCTTAAAGGTGTGCATATTCTGAAACCCAGAAATGCCACCTCCTGGTGATTATATAATAGGAAAACCCTTGCTTGTATTTATTAGGCAATATGTTTAATGCACTATCACTTATAATAGCCTCAAGAAACTGGAAAACAATCTAAATATCCTTCAGTGAAATTGTAGTTTGTCCTGCAGTGGAATACTACACGGTGGATAAAAGGAGGGAAGTAGAGCTTATATGTGAACAAATTTCAAAAACATGCCAATGAAAGAACAAGTTACAAAAGGAAACTTATTAAATATAAAAACCTAAAGAACAAATTCTCTATTTTTATGGTATAGAAAAGGAATAAGGTGAGCAGATAAATACAGGAAGTTTCAATTATTTTTATAATATTTTATTTGTTAAACTGGGTGTTAGATACATGAGTGTTTGTCATATGTCATTCAATATGCCTTTTTTTATACCTGAGACATTTTATTAAACAAAAAATAACTCATTTTTTTATTTTTCAAAATGGTCTAGTCACCAAATATCTTTTGCCAATAATTCTGTTAAATAATTTATATGTCACAGTAAATATACAAAGGAAAATTACTTGGAAATAAGATAGCTATTAATACATTCTTCTTAGTCATCTCTGGCTGCCAGAACAAAATACCACAGACTGGGCGGCTTAAATGACAGAATTTATTTTTCTTTGTCACAGTCCTGGGGACTGGAAGTCCCCGATCAAGGTGCCAACAGGGCTGTGGGGAGGGAGCTCCCTGTGGGTTGCAGTCGCCCCTTTGTTCTGTGTCCTCACATAGCCTTTCTTTGGTGCCTGGGCCCAGAGAGTGTGCTGTTGGTGGTGTCTCATTCTGTTGCATCAGGGCCCTGCTCTTATGACCTCACTTAACCTTAATTAGTTCCTCAGAAGCCCCATCTGCAGATACAGCCACACTGGGCTTCAACTTGTGAATTTTGGAGGAACACAAACATTCAGTCCATTACGTAGTCTATAGTCTCCTTGGAGAAAGAGAGGGAAAGATGAATGAGAAATAGAAACATCAGTGATGAGAGAGAATCATTGATTGGCTGCCTCCTGCATGCCCTCCACTGGGGATTGAGCCTGAAACCCCATATGTGCCCTGACCAGGAATCAAACCGTGACCTCCTGGTTCATAGGTCGACACTCAACCACAAAGCATTCTCTGCTTTTTAAAATGTTCCATTGTTCTCCTATTTTGATGGCTTTTAACTTGGATTTTTTCCCCCTTGTTTGGCTTTTAGGACATGCATGATAACAAATCCTGAAGACATTATACGTGACTCTTATAACTTCTTAATATCTTTTTAAATTTACAGTGATGCCATATAATCTTAATTAGTGTCAATAATTATTCCTTTTTGGTATTCTTTTTAATTATTCCACTCATCTAGAATAAAATGTTTATATTTTGAAATTATGTTTACTCAGCTCCCTTTCATTTGCTCTCATCCATTTCTTACTGTACATGTGAAATTTATACTCAACAAGAATTTGGATCATTACATGTGGAAGTGGAATAGTAAACAAAGCAGTCATGCAATTATAGGAATGCAAGAGAATTCCGATCTCTTAGTTTTATTTTTTTAAATGCTGCTAGAGGGTTTGATAGTGTCTCTTGTTAGGTAGCTTATTGCTAAGGTGATATAAATGGTCCCCCTAGAATGGAAAGTCTTTGACATCGGAACATGTACTACTTTGGAGAGAAAAAGCATAGATTGTTACCTTTTTTAGAATACTATCTGATAGCTTTCAGACAGTTATTTCGTGGTGGCTTTGCTTCTTTTGGAGAGGTTCCTCGGTCACTGTGGCAGGCGGAGAAACCAGCAGCATTGCTGAGTGGCCCTGCAGTGGAGAAGCCACACTGTGTGGTACTCGGGACAGGCGCCTAACTGCTTGGCGGTGCCTTGCGTGTTGGAGTATCGCAGGAGGCAGTGTCTCAGCTCCGTGACAGTTACACCTGATAAAGGCTCTGAAAGCATTTTGTTTGTGACGGGGTCTGGGGAGGGAGGCTGGCCTCAGTTGTCCTTTTGCCAAAGGTACTTGGGAACCAGCCACTGGCTTGAGAGAGGTGGTAAGATGCGGCAGCCGAGGCTCACGGGACTGTTTCAGTGAATTAAAGTCATTCATCAGAAGGGATTTCTTTATTGATTTATTTTCGGACATTAAATGGCTTCCTATTTCCTGCAGGAGGAACAGCTGAAGTCGCACGAGAGCAAGCTGAAGCAGATTACCACCGAACTGGCCGAGCACCGCTCGTACCCCCCGGACAAGAAGGTGAAGGCCAAGGAGATAGATGAGTACAAGCTGAAAGATCACTACCTGGAGTTTGAGGTGTGTTGGACCCGAGTGTAATAAAAGCCTATACCTGAGTTCTTTCATAATTCCTCCACAAGGCAATTGTTTTTTACAGTTACTGTAACTGGGACGTGTGCCTCGCCCTGCTCTAACTTGGGAGCTCAGGCCTGGTCTAGGTCTCAGTGGCTCCTGGTGTTTATGATTCTATTTAAGCATCAAACAAACATCAAAGATAACTGTCAGTTTATGTGTCTGGTTGGAAGGGCCTGCTGTGAGGAGAGACCGCAGCAGTAGAGGGCATGCTGGGGTGGGCGGCTGCTTTCTGTGTTTCTGTGTCTTTCAAGAGAGTTGAGTCAAAAGAAAGCACAATAGGGAAACAGATACAGGTGGCATGAAGCGTCAGCTTTCTCCTGCCGTCAGGCAACACCGATGCTCTTCCTCCCCCACTCGGTGCCCTTCAGGCAGAGACTGGCGACGTGGCACATCCCTGCACATCCATGTGCTAGAGCAAGTGTGGTTATTAAAAAGATTGGGAGGACGCCGAACTGGTTTGGCTCAGTGGATAGAGCGTCGGCCTGCGGACTGAAGGGTCCCAGGTTTGATTCCGGTCAAGGGCATGTACCTTGGTTGCGGGCACATCCCCACTGGGGGGTGTGCAGGAGGCAGCTGATCGATGTTTCTAACTCTCTATTCCTCTCCCTTCTTCTCTGTAAAAAATCAATAAAATATATTTTAAAAAAAAAAGATTGGGAGGATCCATAAACTCTGGAGTGGTGGGACATTTAAAAGCAAGTTGAAGGCAGTATATTGCTATTCCTTAATCCCTTTGCCTTTTCTGCCTACCCCCTAGACTAGCTCCCATCTTGCAACCATCAATCTGTTCTTCATATCTATGAGTTTGTTTCTGTTTTGTTTGCTTTTTTTTTTTTTGCTTTTTAGAGTGTACATATAAGTGTCATCATACAGTATTTGTCTTTCTCTGACTTATTTCACTTAGCATAATACTCTCTAGGTTCATCCATGTTGTCACAATGACAAGTTGTTGTTTTATGTTTTTTTTTATGGCTGAGTAGTAATATTCCACTATATAAATGTACCACATCTTCTTTACCCACTTGTCTACTGATGGACACTTAGGTTACTTTCACATCTTGGCTATTGTAAACAATGCTGCAGTGAACATAGGGAATGCATATGTCTTTTCAAATTAGTGTTTTCTGTTTCTTCAAATACCCAGGAGGGAATTGCTGGGTCATATGGTAGTTCTGTTTTTAATTTTTTGAGGAACCTCCATACTGTTTTCCATGTGGCTGCACTGATTTACAGTCCCACCAGCAGTACACAAGGGTTCCCTCTTCTCCACATCCTTGCCAAAACTTGTTTATTGATTTCAAAGTCCCAGTCCTTAATCTGAGAGGATTTGGGCTCCTTCTGTCTTTCCACAACCCAACAGCGTCCATGTCTACCAGTCACATTTCTGCCCGCTCTCTCCAAACATACTTTTATGCCTTTGTTCGTTTACTTTCTTCTGACCCAAATGCCCTTCCCCTCTTCTCCATTTCAGAAAGCCTCTTTATCTTTCAGATGCAGCCCACATCCCTCCTGTGAAAAGCCTGCTCCCAGCTTGCAAGTGGGTTTATTACTCTGTCGTAGTCCCACCACAGCTGGCCTCTGTTCAAGTTATTTCACTGGCATCTGTAGTGGCTTCCGTACCTCCCCTGCCCAGGCCCGTGAGCCTTCCCAGAGCAGGGACCTCTTTGCTCTGTGCTTGCATGTTGAATTGAACAGGATGTCATGGAAGATTAAAAAGTCTTTTCCTGAGTTATAAAATGTTTGTGATAAAATGTGCCTTTGGGTTCACTGTGGACCCGTGTGCAAGTTTTCTTCATGGCCGGCAAGTCCTTGCTGTGGGAGATGAAGATACACTCTTTCAGTAAAGTTAAAAGTTTATTCGCACAAACTGTTGGAAGCCTTACCAACAAAACACTTGAACAAATATTTTCTAAAAAATAAACGAAACTCTAAGCAGCTCATCTTTCCCCAGCTTGTTCATTCCTGGAAAAAGGAGTTCTCAAAAAGCAATCATCGTCTTCACACTTGTCGAATGGCTTTCAGCTCGGGGCCTCTTGGTTTCACACGTGCTAATTAAATTTCCCAACACCTCCATCCCTGGCTTCTGGCCCTCCTCACCTTGCCTGGTGCCCTTGACCGAAGGCTGAGAGCTGCCCCCAGGAGGTGGGGACAGCCACAGATCATGGAATGGTTGCCACTGTAGAAGCACTTCCTGCTTTGGAATCTGCTCTCTGAACAGGTAACCCAGCAGGAGCCAGCATTTCCATCTCCTAACATGAACTTACCAGCGGTTCTCAACCTGTGGGTCGCGACCCCTTTGGCGGTCGAACGACCCTTTCACAGGGGTCACCTAAGACCATCCTGCATATCAGATATTTACATTACAATTCATAACAGTAGCAACATTACAGTTATGAAGTAGCAACGAAAATAATTTTATGGTTGGGTCACAACATGAAGAACTGTATTTAAAGGGCCAGAAGGTTGAGAACCACTGACTTAGACCAAGCTTTGTGGGAACGAATCTTGCTTTCATCAAAGAGTTGCATTCCAAAGCCCTCAGCTCATTAAATCAGACTCCGTGCTAGTGTCAGGCCTGTTGGGTTGTCTGTCAGGCCGCCTAACCTGTGTACCAGGAAGGAGGAAGGGTACCTCACTTTATAGATGTTACCTGAAAAGGTTTTTGTAAAAGTAATTGCTTTTTAAAACTGCATCGTTAGTTTTCACTCATAAAATAGCTTATCTTGTGGGGGGCCCCTTTCCTGTGGTTTCAGCCACCAGATTCTGCCCTGTGTGTTTGCTGGTGGAGACCGTTTGCCTGGCATTAAGCACCCTGCTGTACCAGCCACATCCCTGAGCATCCGCTTCCTTCCTTTGGTCACTGCTGTAGCTTCTAGGGCAGTGGTTCTCAACCTTCCTAATGCCGCGACCCTTTTATACAGTTCCTCATGTTGTGGTGACCCCCAATTTCATTGTTACAAATTGAACATAATTAAAGCATAGTGATTAATCACAAAAACAATATGTGATTATATATGTGTTTTCCGATGGTCTTAAGCGACCCCTGTGAAAGGGTCGTTCGACCCGCAAAGGGGTCGCGACCCACAGGTTGAGAACCGCTGTTCTAGAGCATGGGGTAGTGCTCAGGACATATTTGTGGAATGAAGGAATGAAACTGAATTATTGTGCGTGAAACATAACCTCGCCTGGAGTAGTTCTCTCAGAACACGGAGTAGCTCCCCTGAAAACAAGGCTGGAGGGCAGGTGAGGACCACAGCAGTGCCTGCAGTGCAGTGGGAGCCTCCTGGGCAGTGACAGCGGGGAGCTGTAACCTGTCTGTGGCCTTGTCACCAAGGAAGGGTCCCGGGCAGGAATGAGCTCTCACCCTTCCTGCCATCAGGGCCACCCTGTGGTTCAGAGTCGTTCTTACAGTTTTCACGTCTTTGTAAGGAAAAGTGCTCTTCTTTCGTTAGAACATTAAGCTGTTAGTAATAACACTGGGAGTTGCACCTGACCTTTTGCATTTCAGTTGTTTATTTCCCAAACAGTTCTTGGTGGTGGCCAAAGTCACAGCTCTTTCTATGCCTTAGAAATTCTAAAAAACAAACAAACAAACAAAAAAATACCCTGACTGCTAGTAAAAAATTAGAAATTATGGTAAATAGGTAGGTTTAGGCTATATTTTTAAGTCTACAAAACATCTTTAGAGAGCCAGGAGGCTTCCATCTATCTTAGCCTGAGCCTGTTGGAAAGAGATTCGAAAAGCAGCAATGGGCTACAATTGTCTAAATCAGTGGTTCTCAACCTTGGCTGCACATTAGAATCACCTGGGAATCTTTTTAAAATCCTGATTTCTGGGCCTCATCCTCCGGAAATTCTGTTTCTTTGTTATGGGGTGGGGCCACAACATTAGTAACAAAGAAACAGAATTTCTGGAGGGTGAGGCCCAGAAATCAGGATTTTCAAAAGATTCCCAGGTGATTCTAATGTGCAGCCAAGGTTGAGAACCACTAGTCTAAATGCATGCGCCTCTCCTTGTTACTGAAGGAGGAGGTTTTGTTTTTGACTGAATTGATTCCTTCAAGTTATGGCTGTTACTTTTTTTAGAAGAGTTCACTTGGAACCTAATCTCACTTTTGAACGAGTTGTTAGGCATCACAAGTCTACATTACACACACCATCATTTCCCAATTTCCAAAAAAAAAATCCAAAATCATTTCATTTCATTATATTAATGTATTTCTACTTTATCCCGCTCCAGTTTCACTTGAAAATGTTTGAATTGCTCTCCATGCTTCCGGTGCATTTGCAAATGTACCCAGATGTGGGCTGGGTGGATAGTGTATAAGGGCTGTAAAATCTCTGGGGAACGCCTGGGCCCTTAGAGAAGCAGCCCCATTAAAGAAATTCCCGTGATAGCACTGACGTTGGTCCAGGGATTCGGCTAGATGTTTCTTCAGCTTTAGAAACAACAGCTATTAGAAAGTGAAGATGGTGTTTACTCCAGGATGTTTTTGATGTAACATTTAAGGTGTTCTCAGTGGCTTTGTTATCGACGGGAGTAGAGTTCACTTCCCTGATGGCTCAGATGCAGAACAAAGTCCCCTTGGCCCAAAGGGTTAGAATTCACCCGTGTCCGCTCCCGAATTTCGACCTGGAGTGGGATATGCTTCTTATGGCTTAAGACGGGACCCACACCAACCACATGGCTAGGAAACTCAATTTTAGGAACAACAAATGTCCACTGTAACAAAACATAGAAATGTCTTAGGGCTGAATATTTTAAATCTAGAAAATCTGGGACATTCTTGAGGCATGAGGCATCTTTTCTGAATTTCTAATTTTTGGTGGCATGCAAAATGGCATGATTCCTTCTGAAGCTGACATACTTGAGAATCAGAGCACATTCTGTGCAGCATCATTAGGGAAACTCAAAACAGCTCATCTCTAGAAGTGCACAGAATATACATTGCTAGTTGTAAAGCCTCAGTTTTATTGTTGGGTTGTTTGTTGCTGGGTGGGTGGGTGGTCTGATGTATTTCTTTTTTAACAAATGCTCTGGTTGTGGTCTTAGCCCTGTTTCCCCAGATTGCTCATTTTTTATTTGTCCACATCAGATGAGTGATTTTCACACCGTGGACCACTTTTCCTCTCACAGGAGCCCTCCAAGGCTTATCTCAATACAAAGCCAACTGTCACAAGGCAAATCCGCCTCTGAAACAAAATGATCTCGCTATTAATTTATAAGTGGCTTTGATCATAAAAGCACAGGGATAGCAGTTATTACCCTTTTCCTCCCTGGTGAAAGCAAGGGAGAAATTCCATTAACTTACTTAAAGAAGATTAGAAGCAAGTCTCGGTCTTAGCAACTGAATCTAGCCAGGAACCCAGTGCCATCCCCTTTATAGAAAACATCACAAAGTTATTAAATGTCTGGATCTGAGAAGCTAAGATATTGCAGGTTAATAGAATTCTTGGGGATATTTAAGAATTTTTTAGTAGGATGCTGAGTAGTATAATTATGAGTCAAAAGCTAGAGACCTAAGACACTGGGAGGGGGGTGAGGGCATGTGCCGAGGGGTAGGGGAGGCTGGGGGAAGGTCAATTGGGGAAAAAAAAAGGAGACATATGTACTACTATTTGTAATACTTTATACAATAAAAAAATAAAAATTTTAAAAAAGCTAGAGACCTAAGATCAGCAGTTGTCCAAGCTCAAATCCAGTTAGTAATAGAGACATAATTCTTGCATTGCTATTTGGAATTGCATTTGGTAAGGTGTGATGAAAGAGTACTCAGAAGCTCTGAATTTTAATCTGTAAATAATGGCATGTGCTTTTGAAAGGAAGAGAAGCTTAGCAATAGGACTCTTTGAATCGCATTTTTAATAAATGATTGAAAAGAACTAGGGCCATACCCCAGAAGACGGAATAAACAGCCAGTCATGTGACTTGAAATGACTCCCTGTCCCTAAGTCTCTCCTTATGCCTGCAATGTCTGCTGTGAGGAGGGTCACCACTTCGAGTTAAGGTATTGTCTGCAGGCAAAGGGCAAATACTTGAGTAATAAATTAGTAAAATCGGGAAATGACTCACCTGGGAGTTAGGAGGACTTTTTCGTCTTATCCTTGATGTGTTTTATTACATGGTTATCCTTGCTGGGCCTCAATTTTGGGGTCTCAAATTGAGATGGGATTGGGTGAACTTACCTAGAAGGTCCCTTCCAGCAATATATGTATTTTTTGAGGAGAGTGACATGTTAACACCAATTAGAGTATTAAAGTAACTCACCCTCTCACTAAGGGTGTTAAACACAGGACAAGAATATTTCAATTTGGGAGATGTCAGGGGATCTAGGCCAACACTACCCAATAGAGATACAATGCAAACCACATGTATAATTTTAAATTTTCTAGTACCTGCAGCTACATTTAAAAACTTAAAGAAAACTGGTGGAACTAACTGTAATAAGACATTGAAATTTAATACAGTATATCCAAAATAATACCATTTCAACATGTAATCAGTATAAGATACTAAGATATTTCACACTCATTTTTCCTACATTACCCAAATTTAGCGAACACTTTGCACTCATGGCATGTCTCAATGCAGACTGGCCCCGTTTCCTGTGCTCCGCAGCTGAATGGAGCTAGGGGCTGCAGTAGTGGCCGGCCTGTGTGCAGACCACGCAGTCTGCTTCAAAGCCAGTGAGGGATGAAGAGGCCTGGTAGCAGCCTGGGTACAGGGTCTGTGCTTACTTTAATAGATAGGAGCCGAGCGGATATGAATGCAGCTGTTGTGCACCTACAAGGCTTTGCAGTGGTTTGCGGATGGTGTCCCCTCTGATTTAGCAGCACCTATGCTGTGCCAGTTGTTTAATGTTTTGATGACTACTTCTGAGTGGAAATACAATAAAGAGGAGTCGCACCTGGTGTGAGTGACATGCTCACCTTCGGCCTCGTAGCTTCTTCCTCTCAGTAACTTGTGAGATAGGGGACCTACATTTCCCTCACCAAGAGAGTTCCCATGTAAACAACGAGTAGCCACCTTCCCAGCTCCCTTAGACTTTGTGGTACATGACCTGCCCCATCGTTAGTTTACTGCCGAATGCTTTCCTGGGCTAACTCTGGAATCAGAACAATGAAAGGGGTAGCCTTTTTGGTGTGTTGGGTTTTTTTGTTTTTTTTAAAAGAGTACTTGTCTCTCTCTAAACTACATTAGGTTTCTTCTTACTATTTTCTCAAAGAATCTGTATGCTTTTGATCTAAGAGTTTTAAAAACTTTGTTTGCTTAAGTATCTGATCTGAGATGAAGGCTTTTGGTGGGGAGCAGACTGTTGAGGTTCTTTAGGGCTTTCTAGTTCAGAATTACTCAGTAGACTCACAATTAAAACTTAAAATGTTTTCAGAAATATTATCTCTGAAAATATTAGACCAAAAAAACATCATATGCAAGCCAAGTGATATTTGCTGTAAGAACGTCCAGTGCAGCATTCATTGGAAGACTAGAAATTGGTTCCCCTGTGTCATACAGACTTTCTGCAGGAGCAGTCGACAGTTTGTTTACTTATGTTCCTCCTTGAGACATGCATTTGGGAGCAAGATATATGGAAGGAGACACAATACTGATCACACACACTAGGAATTGTGCAGGGCACTTTCATAGTAGCTTGCATCCCGAACTTGCTCTGGCCTTTGACAACATTGTAAATAAAACAGGTAAACCAGGGCTATTTCCTTTCAGTGCCCTACCCCCACCTTGTGGTTCAGCATTCCCTCTAGGGACCAGTAGTGTGTCCTCTTCCATATGTCTTACTTCCAAGTTTTCGCATGTGGCACCTGAGGCCTGGAGGGAGGGAGGTCTGGTTGCTCAGTGTCGGACTCCGTGGGTTGGAAGATCCTTTACCTCACAGGATAAAATTGGACATAGAACTGGTAAGATGCTAGCTTATGGGACTTCCTACGGGAAGGGGCATTCGAATTGGGAATGCAGAAGGTGTAAAAGCGCTTGAAGCTCAAAAGCAATTAATAATCTTGGGGATGAAATGCCATGGGAGAAGGCAGCTTAGAGCAAAGGTCCTTCAAAGCGTCCTGAAATCCTACTTGACAAATGCCCTCGAAAGACTGCCCGTGTCCCTCATGCCTGCCATTGACCTTTCTGGAGCTGTGAGTCTGACAGACAGGCTGCCGTGAAGAAGTTCGGGGATGTGCCTCTGAGGGATGTGTAGGACTTTAGGATTCCAGTGCAATCAGAAGCATAAACAAAGTATAAACTGAAATATTAGGAGCATGGCCTGTATAAAAATGTTGTCAAAATGCACTGAAATGTTGCTTTAGATGTGAGTTCCCTAAGGAAAAGTTCAGTGAGAGACAACTTTTATCCCATAAGAGCTCAAGTTAGCCTTTCGTCAGATAAGTAGTGTTTCTCTACTCAAATTCCTCTCTGGGTATATAGAAACTTAACTTCATATCCCTGTGTTTCAAAGGACTTTTTCCCTCCATTTTACTGAATAGCAAAATTTTTAAATGCCATTAATCCAATCAGGGTGTTTTTTTAAAGTTAGTTTTATACTAGACCAGTGATGGCGAACCTTTTGAGCTCGGCATGTCAGCATTTTGAAAAACCCTAACTTAACTCTGGTGCCGTGTCACATATAGAAATTTTTTGATATTTGCAACCATAGTAAAACAAAGACTTATATTTTTAATATTTATTTTACATATTTAAATGCCATTTAACAAAGAAAAATCAACCAAAACAATGAGTTCGCGTGTCACCTCTGACACGCGTGTCATAGGTTCACCATCACTGTACTAGACTGTTGTCAAAACCCTCCCACAAGGCCACACTGGGTGGGGCCC
Organism: Myotis lucifugus; assembly: GCF_000147115.1. Classification (NCBI taxonomy): domain Eukaryota; kingdom Metazoa; phylum Chordata; class Mammalia; order Chiroptera; family Vespertilionidae; genus Myotis; species Myotis lucifugus. Next base: position 228,283 of record NW_005871242.1, on the reverse strand, counting down.
TTAGGAGCTGGCGTGACCGAAGGCCCCAGTTGGTGGGTCTGAACTGGATAATTCATTTCTTGAAGTTTCCACCCAGAAAACAAAATGCGTATCTTTTCTAAGTGAGCTTTGTGGACTTTTAAATTCAGAATTTGGGTTTCCTTTTTTAAAAGAAAAATATCTGGGTACTGAAACAGACTGGCTTTATAGAAAGGATTTTGAGAACTAAAGTAACAAAGAAAAGAATGAGAGGTAGCAGTGTTTAAAAATTACTTCTTGAATCAGGAAGACTGTCCTTAACAGCCCAAGTGCTGTTCTCGGCTGGACCCTGAGGAGGGCAGTAGCAGGACCAGGGATGGGGGAGAGCCATCCATGGCCTGTGAGCTCTGCTTTCTCTCTCGGGCAGTGGATTGGCCTGAGTTCTCTGGCAAACATTGGGTGCCTTAGGGGCAGGGGCTGGGGCTACAGAATGGACACACCGACGCTCTCAAAACATGTCCTACAAGCCCAGTCCTTTTTGTCTGATCGCGGCTTTTTGAACTCTTCTGCTTGTATTAATATAAGAAGTGAGTTTTTTATTTTAAAGTTTTTTTTTAATTGAAGTCACAAAATTTATTTAGAGAGCAATAGAACCAAAAGGTAGAGTGAAACAAAGGCATTGAATCCACACTTCCTAAGGTTTTCCTGAAAGCCACAAATACAGACCAGGTGAACCAAAAATGTGTATTTGCTGTATACACACAGGCAGTGAGTTACCTCTGCATGTTGAAGACAGATAGGGAAGTAGGAGGGGAAAATAGGGAAAAAACTTTACATTTTTAGATAAGAACTTATAGGAAACTCTGTTTTGAATGTAATTACTTTCATAAGTTAGCAGGTAGTGGTGGGTGAGCCAATTGCTCAAGGAGAAATTCTATGCAAATCAATTCTGCCATCATCCCCAAGAGAATGCAAACACAGTCTTTATTTAAATAAGCAGTTACTTCAAAAGCTCCTCCTTGTTTTGTTTGCTTGTTTTTATTTTTTGTTTTCCAGCACAGAGATCTAGGAGCAAAAGATGTTTGCTATGTACATGACATTATTCGTTTCTTCCCATTTCATTCTAAGATGGCCTTTCCCCTGCCCTGGTGAGGAAGGAAAATGTCAGGAGGAAGTGTATTCAGGGTGGGACTGTGGGGCTGTGAGGTCTGAATGCAGATGACAGCACTGTGTTACAAGTGGCAGCGCAGCTTTATTTTCATTCAGGTGGTTACTGTCGTATTCATAGCAGAGGGCAAAAGGAGAGAGCGTTCCATCAAATCAAATAGAAAATAGTATGCAGGGCTCAAGAGAAAAGAAACTGCTCAGTCAGGTGCATGTACATGTATGTGTGGATGTGATTAAATTTCTTCACAAATAACATCGATAGGTGTGATTTTTTTTTTTAAGCAGACAATTAACCTTCAACTTATGCAGCAGCTTGCTTGGCCTTGGACATGGTGTTTTTTATTCCTCCCAAGTTAGCTTCGCTACTAGTGACCAGGGATATATTTTTCTATGCGTCTGAGAAGTATTTTTACAAGTAATTGAAGGCCACCTTAATAAAATAATATAGCAAAAAATGTAAGGAGGTTACAGAGGGGAGAAAGACTTTATTTTAGTAGATAAAGAAGCCATTAAACACTGGAATTGTCTTTGGCTCTTGGTCACAGAAGGCTTCATGAAAACAGCAAATCTTAAGAAGGAAATTAAGGCAGAGAGTTTTGCTGAGAGGACAAAACCACAAAAACAATATTCAGATGCTTATCTGCAGAGCATAGCTGCTGGACTGGGATTTGGTAAAATCCCACCTCAAGCTTTTTTTTCTGATAGTGGAATTGGATCGGGCAGCCATCCTGTTAGAAATCTATTCACACTGTTGGAGAATTTCTGAGCAAGGAGCTGAGCACACAGCACTGACATTTCTAAGAATTGATCTGAAAACGAATCGGCAAGAGACTAAAACAAAATCTTTAATAACCTAACCAAAGGCAGCAAATTGTCCCTGCGGCACATCTTATTCTCAAACCCTCTGTGCCCTTCTTAATGAAAGACACACACTTGAAAGGGCTCCATAATGAAGACTAACGATTTAGGAAAATGAGTTGATGCTGCACTTATTGTTAGTGCAGTGCCCGAACCACGCCACCTGGCCCCAAAGCTAGTCCTTCACTGCCACATGCACCTCACAGACTCACTTCTTACATCCCATCACATTTTTCATCTTATCCGGAGCTGTGCTAATTCTCGCATCGTGTGATTACTTTGTGGCATGAAACTACATTCATTAAAACATTCAGGTGTTTTCATTTCTTCTTACCTTTCTACCTTCTGGTTATGAATAATATTGTCAGAAAAGAGTACAAAACTTCCATGTTATTGTTTACTTGTTAGTGTCAGCAGCAGGTTCTTTTCTGTGTTAATACTGATGAAGCTGCTACTCTCCAACCCAGGGAGCCTAGAACCTTAGGTTAGTATTGAAGTATTGACCATCCTCCTGGTACATTGCATGTAAATCACATGTAAGAATCATCAGGCCACGGAAATCAGATATAATTAACCATTGACAGATTTTTATCTCTTTAATGAATGCTTTGTTATAGGTTTAAATTTAGAGGCTGCTCTTCATGTATGAATGACATCTAGTTACTGTCCAAATGAAGATCCAACGTAGCCATATACAGTGGCCCAGTTTCTCTTTGTTTTTAAGCTGAACATGGAAAATAATATTTGGTCTCATTTACTGCTACATAAGAGATACTCAGAACACATATATCTGTTTTGTTAACCTCAAAAGTATGCTATAAACTACTTTTCTTTCTGTGTGGAGAGAGAGCCTGGTCTTAAGCACAGCAGCCTGCCCCTCACTCAGTGCAGCTGTGCTGGGTTTGCCGTGCACGGCATCTCGACAGTCCCGGTCAGGTGGTTGTGGACGTGGACGTGGACGGATACAGACAAGTCTTTGCTGGGTGGTGGCTCATGAGCCTCAGCACTGCCTCACAGGGTCAGACCAGGGTGATTTTGTGGGAAACATGGGAATGGTGGTACACTGGAGATTAAGTGTCCCCAGGGATTACTGACTTGGGAACTCATCAAGCATCCACCTCTATGTCTATCTATTCCCACTGCTCATCAGAGCTTCATGCAAAGCTGTTCCTTTACTCAGAGGAAATATTTGGGAGTGGGAGATATTTACATATTTAGATGGGTCTGTAATCCAGGAAGACATGGCAGAAACCAATATCCACTGAATGGTTCTCAAAGATGTTTAGCCAAAGTATTTTGAAGAGGCATGTGGTTTGGTTTCAGAAAATGGTAAAAAGCAAAGCTATGTTACTGGGTTTCATAGCCTCTGTCCCTGTAAGCCGTTGTAACTCAGAAACAGAGCACAGCCCCTGGGACATTTGTGAACCCACTGCACTCTCCCTTACCTTATTTCTCTCAACCACGACCACGCACCCCTCGTTTTCTGGCCCCCTTCCACCTTTCCTTTGCTTTGCCTTTTCTTCTCATCTGACTTATTTTGACTAGAATCTATCAAATCAAGAATCAGATCCTTCTGTAATTTTCAATCTATATAATAGTTCTAAATAGTGACTCAGACGCTTTTGAAAAAGTACCAATTAGAGTTAGAGGGGGAAACAATTCTCTGCTATGTTCTTTTCAGTTATTCATACAAAAAGATGCCCAGCGACAAGAGAATCAGGAACTATTTAAAATGTACTGAATACTCAACAAATCATTGATGGAAAAAGTTTGTAGAATGAGAAAAGTATCAGAAAATAATTTGAAGTTTGGCAGGAAACCCAGAGCAGCTGGAAAGTGTTGTGGTTTCATAGGGGACTAAAAAGTCGAGTCCCCATAGACTGATTCCTCCAGTTGAGTCTTTGTAGAGTTACAGGGACCATATTCAAGCCAGGTTCAAGTGACACCGAGGTCATGTGAGGGAAGTTCAAGTGGGTACAGGCAGCACAGAGCCATCGAGCCACCCAGTCGCCAAAAATTGGGAAGTTATAGCTCCTCCCACTTACACCCTTCTTGTAGCTGAGTGTTCAGATAGCATGATTCCTCCATCTGATGGCCAGTAACTCCAAGTCGGCATTCTTTCAGAATGCAGAGCAAACTTGAACTAAAGTTCTGTCTTCATTTCTCATCTGAACCAGTGAGTCCATCAGTCCCCTGGGGCTGTTGCCCACTTTGGGGAATGAAGTCAAGTCTTCAACAGCCAGGCTGCGCTCCAGGTAGTCAATGCACTGGGTGGGCTGCACGCGTGCATTTGTGAACAGCGTGTTGACAGCAGTTCTTCTCTGATTTCCCCTCCAGCAAACCCGGTATGAAACGTACATCGGCATTCTGAAAGAAGGCGGCAAGAAGCTCCTGGGCAGCAACGGCAGTGAGGCCCCAGGACTGAAGAAGTCGCATTCGAGTCCTTCTCTGAACCCAGATTCATCTCCGGTCACTGCCAAAGTCAAGCGCAACGTGTCCGAGCGGAAAGATCACCGACCCGAAACGCCCAGCATTAAGCAAAAAGTTACTTAGAATCCATCTGCGACCAGGGAAGGGCTGGTCATGGAGCAAAACAGAGTTTTTCAAGATCTTTCTGGTAAATCCGTGAATATATTTAAAAAAAACAAAAACAATAGTCTGTGACTAAATGGTGCATTAGTAACCTTTTCTATTGTATATTTTTGTTCGTTTCTGTACAGATTGTCTCTTTGCTCTTGATTTCTTTGCTTTGACGATTTTTGCCACTTGATAACTAATGCACCTTTTTGTGAGGGGGAGGGGATCATGATTTCAGATTGAATTGTGTACCACTTCTCCTTTGGTTTTCTCTTGTTTGCACTCAGTTTTATGTATTCTCAAACCAACTGTTACACTTTTTTTTAAGGTTAAAAAAAATGAATCCGTTGTGAACCACTTTACTGGACAAACTTAGTTTAATCAGTTCCAGCCAGACTTAACATAAACCTTCATATGTGAATTCTTGCCAGTCACAGAGGTGGCATTGAGCACTCACAGAAGTTCGCTTCACAATTCCAGTTCGGGAATCGGGTGCTCCACGCTGACGCAGCTGTGCGGGCACCTCAGCACTTGTCTTTGGGGTCTGACCCTGCGGGAAGCAGGGAGAGGGGTGCGGAGATCGCGGGACTGGAGAACTTACGAAGCGTGCTGGAGTGTTGAGTCCATTTCAGCCAAGCAAGGAAAGAGGAGGTGGGGCCTTTTTGCCATTGAAGGTTAAGGAAAGATGACACCAGGTTCATTTTGTTCTCTAAAGAAGCATGACAATGATCAACTCTTGGGAGCGGCAGCAGGAGGCACGTGTTCACCTGCAGGAAACTGTTACCTCGCTCCCATGGGGTCTAGACCAGGAATCCAGAACCATCTCTATTGTCATCACCCTTGTCATCCAGGAGTTTAAACATGTGTAGGCAGCTGTTGTCTCCTGGTTGTAAGAACATCAGGGTCTTAAGCAAAACAAATAAGAGAAGAACAGGGAGCTGCAGGTTTCCAGCAACGGAATCCTGAGTCTTTAAAGTCCATCTGAGAGTAACAAATAGTCTGAATGGACTGCGGTTGGAAAAGAGAGGACTCTGCCGGTTGCATATACCGAGTTACTTAGTTTATTCTTATCTTAGTCTCTTTGATAGTCACTTCTCTTTGCTCCTACTGAACTTTCTCCTAAGAATAAAGACTTTTAAATCATTTCTATCTACTCAAAATCATTCTGTTGACCTTGAAGTCATAAGCTTGTTTCCGTGACGGTCCCTGTGGAATTCAGGGTGATAAAAAGAACATTCTCTGTATAGGAAGAGATAGGAGTGAAAATTGAGCCCACCGTGAGTTAGAACTTTCTGATGTTGAAACTTTGTGATCCTTACAGCTGTAATCTCCACAACTTCAGAACTGGAGGAGTCACTTTGAGTGCTCTTTTTCCCTCCCACAGAAAATTGCTCTAGTTCTACTCAGTGTATTAGTTGGAGGTACTATGACCAAAGAATCGGGGACTCTGCATGCATAGCATGGTTCCAGGGAGTTAGAGAAAGCCTGCTCTTAAACCATGGCCATTTCCAGTGGCATTAAATCACATGATTATTTATTCACATTCACTTCCTGCCTATATAAATGTTCATAGTTGATGGTGCCCAGAAAAGAGAAACCCCTCGCTAAGGGTATAGCCGCTTGTTTTGTGATAAATACTTTGCCACGCCTTTGAAAAACTCACTCTAACCTTCTGTCTTGTGTAGATAAAGGCAGTGACAATTTATGTTTCAGAACCAAGAAACGAATAGGATAGTTACCAATGTGGCTCGTAGACCTGATTCATTTCCTTAGCTTCTGACTGTGTCCAAGATTCCCACAAGGGATCGTCTTTCTTCCTAGAACCTGAATGATCGGTCTGCTTGTTTTCTGCCTAGTTCTTTATCCTGAGCCGAGGGAAGAGAGATACCTAGACCAGGTTGTCTCTGAGCTTCGATAACTAAAGGAAAAAAAAATCCCTGACTGGCTTGAATGTGTCTGCCCACAGTGTGTGTGTGTCTGTGTACATAGTGTCCCTGTGTGTTCCACTTGTAGTATTTAATGAACAGAACGGTACCTTGCCGCCGAGCCTGGCGTTCAGAGCGGTTCTGAATCCTCGGTTAGCACAGCAGGACATGGCTCCCGCTGTGTGAGTCACTGATGTGTCTCCCGGGGCTTCTGCACATGCTAATAGTAATGGGATGAGAAGGGCACTTTTGAGGCTGCGGTATGCGGTGTGTGCATAGTGTATCTTTAAAAACAACCGTAAGGCTATTTGGTGAGCCAGGGGGGCAGCCTGTGCTGCCATGATACTGTCCATCTTTAGGGGACGAGCCTTGAACACCTCCTGAGGCCTGTCAGGTGTCTGTCTGTTGTCAGTGCACCTAGCAGGTCAAGAGTGTATCCTGTAGGAGGAAGCGGCCCCTGGTTTGACGAGATTGTGAGAATCGTGCCCATAGCCAACCACGTTTTCTTTTGTGATAATTTCTTTCCTATGGTATCTAGTCAGAAGAAATCAAAGACATTCCTTTCACCGCTAACCCAAGCCTACGGCCTAATTCACGGTACAGGGGAGCTCTCCTCCTCCTCTCCTTCCGAAGGTACGCCCCCTCCCCCCTCTTCCCTCCCATATGTCAGCATGGAGCCCTGAGTCGCTCTCCACATGGTAAGCCATTATTCCTCTTTACATACATGCACTTCATGTTAATTTTCAGTCTAGAAAATCTTGATAGTCATCAAAAGACTCTGTGGTCATGCCGTTGCACACTGGAGCCTAGAAGTGGCCCGTGTGTTAAATCTCTGCGTGTTTCAGGGCTGGTTCCCGCCTCACGTGCTGACTGTTACAGGGAGGTGCCAGGAATTTCTCGTTAGCGATCGAGACTTAGTTACTCGCAGGCAGAGTCCTTGTTTTATTGCCAGGCCATAGATACTATGTGAAGTGCACTTTTTTAAAAGCATCCTCTCATTAACTCTTAGTGATGCCTAGTTAAACCAAGCAATACTTGTGTGCAGTTTAAATCATCTCATTAAAACCAACGTGTGGGAGATTCCCCTGGTGGAACTGGAGTTCCTGGGTAGAGAGTGACTGCCCGCGACCCTCCGTGCTTCTCCGACTGTTATCCTAGCTCGAGGCGGCGCTATTTCCTGGTTAAAAGTGATGTGCGGGAGTTCCTGTGGCTGGCTTGCCAGGGTCTAGCTGGGCTTGGTCTTTTGAGTTTGTATTTCACCTGTGGCCACACCACAGAACTTCTGAGGCTGGAGAGGAATTGAGACAAGTAGCAGGGAAGGAGGCCAAAGCACAAAGTTACAGGGTTTTCTGCTGGCCCTTGCCCGCTGCTGCTCTGTCCTGTGAGGAGCCTGGAAGGTGTTCTTAGGTGAGGCAGGGCCTTCTGTGGCAGGAGCGCACCGCTTCTCTGCCTTTATCGCAAGTCAGAGACAACTGGGGGAAAACGGACCTTAAAGAAGTTTCCCCATTGTCGTACTATGGAGACTTTCTTGGATTTGTTAGTTGTCCTGAAATTTGAATTCCTTTGGCATTTTTCCTTGCAGTCATCAATTAAGGTTTTTAAGCCTGAATTCATAGGGGGTTAATTGGCCTTGTTGATGCAAATCTCTGTCGTTTGGCTCTGGTGACCCTGTGCAGTGTTCAGTGGGTGGTAGTCACCTTCCTTCATCTCAGCAGTGAACGGTCCCTTCGCTCTTTCAGTGGCAGAATTGTTTCCAGGTATAAATCAGAACCACAGCGGCATCCTAGGGCTTGTGAAGGTAGAGTCTGGCATGAGGAAGAGTGTGATTTGGGGTTTTAGTAGCACCTGCTTTCCTCAGAGCATCGAAGTCACTGCGACAGAGAAAGACCAGCCCCCTCTGCAGGCAGAGGAGCCTTTGGGCCAACCTTGCCCCAGGACTTCTGGCTGTCTCTCCTCCCAACAGGCCACCATCTGCCTCCCCACCAGCCTCTGGCATCTCGCCATCCAGTCATCCTGAGGACCTAAGAGATCAATAGTTAACCACAAAATGCCCCCAGCAGGTGAGAGAGAGGTGCTCAGTCACTGCCTCTCCTCTCAGCTTCCCTGCCCGTGCCTCCCTCCTACCCGAGGGCCGGAGTCCAAAGTCATTGCCATTCTCATTATGTACCCAGAGTATCAAACCCAAGCGGGCAGCCCGCTGCTAGGACAGTGCATGCGGGGAGACTGTCCTCATAGGGAGAATGTCGGTAATACTTGAATCTGCATGGCAGTTTGTTGACTTGAATGCAACAGCAAGAAAATATTGCAAGTTACGTAATTGTATATACCGTAGGTTTCCTTCCGTCTCTGGCTCGCCCTGTGTGATGTATGTGTGTATCTGTACTACTGCAGGCTTTTGGAAAATGTCCATGTAGATAGTATGTCAGGCATCAAAGAAAATGCTTTCCGGTCACTTGCCAATGTCGTGTTTGTGGGTATTTATGGCTGTATGTATGTATATGTTATTCATGTGTAGTTGTATATCAGTATATGGTGTATGTACATCCAATTTATTTTTGTCCTTAATAACCAGTGTGATATGAACAGCAAGTAAAAACCTCATAGGATTGAGTATATAATGCAGTTATTGAGAACATATGTAGTGGTACTGTTTTATTCAACTTAAAGTCAAATGATATTTTGATTAAATTTTTGAAAAAATAAGATTCTATGCTAGAAAATTTCATCTTTGAGCTTTGAATCACCAGGGCAAAAAAAAAATGACTCGGAACCAACTTTGTGAAACTATTTCAATGTCCTGTGTACAATACCAAGGGGGCCGCTCATCATAATTTGAGATTACAGAAAGGGGCGAAAAAACAAAACAAATAAACTGTCTTAGCAATTTCAGTATTAAGAGCACTTAAACATAATGTCAAACTGACAGTTTGGGGCTTTTTACAAAATGTGATGCTTTAAAGCACGCGTTCTTTATTGTTGTAATTAGTCCAAGAAAATAGAGCTTTCAGGAGAACTAAGTAAGTAAGGACCCACCAGCTCATGTAGGTGCCTGTCTGTTCTGTAGTGGGTCAAACCCTCTCCTCATGCCACATCCTTACTTCTTCCTTTAAAGTGATAGTACACACGCTGACGTGTATCAGGGCTTCCCAAGATAGGGTACTGTATTCTAGGCTCGCAGCTGCACAACTCGCATCTAGTGTCACAGGTAGAAGAATTTTAGGACAGGCTATGGGCCAGGTTAACACTTTAATATTTTTATACTTGGGTCTCTTTCTGCCTCTCCCCAAAGAAGAGCCACTGGCCTTAGTTGTTTGAGCTACTGCTTATCTGGCAGCGTGTACATAGGAAACTAGAGATTAAATTTTCCGAGCCAGCATGTTTGGTGTATTCTCAGCTGCATCTGAGTGTGTTTGAGTGAGTGGTTGAGGCCTCGTGCTCTTGTGTCTGATCCTGAATCAGAGAGTTGGGGTGTAGAGTGGAGACCAACCTTCAGCTCCAGGCTGCAGTCGTGTGTTGGTAGTTAAAACTTGAGCTTTTTAAATTCACTCTACAGTCTCGAATTATTTTTGCAAACCTACCATATTCCTGATTTGTTCTTGACGTGCGGTGACCTGGCTCTGACTGATCAGCAGGGTCTTTGTTCTGCACGAGTGTGTTTCCTTCTAAGAATTATAGTGCTTTGCAGAAATCATACACTAAAGGAGTAGCAACAATAAAAAAGCTTCATTTTGGGCCTTAATTAGTTGACATGTTTGGACTTTCAGTATAAAGCCATGTAGGTTAGGAAGCCAAGTAACCTTTGGCCAAGTAACCTCCGCTCTGCAGAGAGTATATGCACATTGATGTTTAATGCCAGTAACATACTTTTTTTAAGCTATAGGAACAAGAGTAATTAGACCAAATTAAAGTCGGGGGTGGGGAGTGTGAGCTGGCCACCTGCCCTTTGGGGGTGGACGTGCATGTGGCCAGTCCTCTGCTCTGAGAGATTGGGAACCAGCTTACTGTCCTGTCCGGCGTGTAGGGGGCAAGGTTCCCACGTCTGGGCCTCTCACCTGTGTACGTACGCTTGCACACACGTACACACAGTGAATGTTTTAAGTTCTACAAACTTAAGACACCCTGGGCCAGAGGGTACTAAAGAGGTGATGGGCAAGGGGGTGGGAGTGGCATCCCAGGAGTGTTTCCCGGGGCGGGGAAGAGTCTGTGCCCAGGTGTCTGGCTCTGAGATGCACTGCATTTAACCAATAAGAGAGGGGATACATGTTGCATCCTTTCTGGCGGACCCCCCACTGAGGCTCGCTTGTCATTCCCAAGAAGCTGCTCTCCACATCCCACAGCAGCCTGGGGAGGTTCCAGAAGCCGGGTGCACCGGTTTCCCGGGCGGCATTGAGGCTGGCTCTGGAGATGATTCGAGAAAGAAAGCCACAAAGCACTTACCCTAGGAGCGCTGTGCTGGTCCACCTCCCCTCTGTGCTGCCCTGCTGGGGGGAGCGCCGGCTGAGGCTTGCTGAACCGCTAAGCACTTTTCATCAGCAACAATGGGAAGGGACTAGCTAGTGTTTCCCTTTGCAGGGCAGAGAGCTCAGCTCTCACGAATAGTGTTATAAAATAAGCACCTTAACTTCACTTCCTGAAAATGTTGATCGGTGGAGAAAATTTTGGAGTTTCACTTACTATTTGCCTGTGAGCCTGCCTTGATCAGTCTATAGACACAAAGTCCCAGCCACAAAATTCAGCAAAGAGCAGCATGGCAGGTCTGAGGCTCCTTGCTCTGGCCCCTGACCCGGGGCCCACAGAGGGGGTAACGTATTCTCTCTGCAGAGAGGAATGCGCCTGGCCTTCCACTCCACGTGGGCTCCCACTGGGCAGCAAGCGCACCCTGGCTTTCACATGCCGCTTCCCGGCTGTGGGAATCCAGCGTCCTAATGGGCTGACCCTGCTGAGGCAAGATAACAGCTCTGAGAGGGACTGGGGCACTGGGGGGTGGGGGGTGAGAATGGGGGTGGCATGTGACAATGGCATAATAATACTCTGTCTGAAGCCATGACACAAGCTGGCACACTGAGCTCTAGCCAAGGATGGGTGCGGCCTTTGCTTTTGCACTCAGATTTCTGGAAATGCAAAACGTTTCATTTCTGGGGGAAGGGTCAAGGCACGCTAAGCTGACTGCTTAGCCGTCTGCTCAGTCCAGAGGAGAGCTGTGGGGTGAAGGCCTAGACGCCTCCCTGCATTCTCTTCTACCTCATGTTTTAGGAGCCGTTTCTAGAACAGAAATTACGCAAGTGGAGAACCGATGCTGTCAGCCTCGATTACCGCAGGCCAGGCAGGGAGAGGCCGCTAGTGTCTTTAATAATATGTGTGCCTATAGAAAGCGAGCTTTTAACTTGCCAGCCATTAACTGGATCCCATTCACGGTGGCTCAGGCTAATGGGCAGGAACGGGCAGTGTGGACCATTCCTTCACCTTCAAAGTTTTCTCCACCCACCACTTCAGCCCCATCGCAGTGCTGGCGCCATAGTCCCTGCAGATTGTGAAAGCGATCAGTGACAAGTAGCAGCCACTCCTTGTCAGTGGCCAGACCGTCAGCATTAGCAGACGGGTGAGCTCACGGTACCGAGTCATGTCCTAGAAGCCTGTTCCTCATCGCCACCCGCCAGATGGAAGAAACGCATCTCTCAGAAAATTAGGGCATTTGGGGTGGTCACCTTTGGAACAGAACAGTAATTTATGGGGATATTGTTAAAGTGTTTAAAGAATATTTTAAAAATTAAGTTTACATTTTACAATTGCTTTATTTTTATTAAAATAGTTGTATATAAATATTACATTTCACTGTTGTTGAAGTAAACCTAAACTGTGTAGACGAGTGAGTCCCCTGCCGTGTATAGAAGCCGTGATATATATATATATAGTACATTTCTCTATTGTGTAAATGTTCATGAATAGAGCTGTTCCTGTGTTTTTATAAGTTGGGGCTAATTTGTTGTTTTACAGCAACAAAATTTATTGCATTTAAATGGTTTTTATGTAATAGAAATCATGCGAAATAGTGAAGGATTTAAAGTATGTATATGATATATGTAAATGTACAAACTTTAGCAAGAAATAAATACAACAGATTTCAATCATTTTTGAGAATGTTTGCATTTGCTTATTTAATCACCTAAAATAATACCTTAAAAATTTAAAACAAGCACCAAACACACCCTCTCTTGCATAAAAAAAACAGCAGCCCCACAGTGAGAGATTTGGCCAGAGTAAGTGAGGAAGGTGGTATGAAAGCCAGATTGTTAACGGACTCACCTCTGTTTCTTTTAAAACATATTTTTATTGATTTCAGATAGAGGAAGGGAGAGGGAGAAAGAGTTAAAAACATCATTGACGAGAGAGAATCATCGATTGGCTGTCTTCTGCATGCCCCACCCTGGGGATCGTGCCCACAACCCGGGCATGTGCCCTGACCTGGAATCAAACCATGACCTCCTAGTTCATAAGTCGACACTCGACCACGGACCCACACTGGCTAGGCCTGACTCACTTCTATTGACTTCCATGAAAATTCGTGTTTGTGTGAGGATGTTGGTGAGACTGAAAAAGCCTGCTGTCTTCACTGGCGGGGGGCGGGGATCTTGAGCAGGGGAGGAACAAAACTTTGTGAAGTAATTCAAGAATTCATCTGCATTCCCTTGTCTCCCAATTCTTCTCACCAAGGCACAGGGACCAGAGGGTCATTATTGCCCGCAAATGCCAATCACTGAGGTAAGGTGCCTGTGTGTACATATTCTCATAACCACACTTAACAGGAAAAGTAACATCTGTGGGCTTGGAAAATGGAACAAAAAATTCTATCCTGGTCACTTCTGAATATTGAGCATGTCCATGTTTTGGGGTTTGGACTTTGCGAAGCAAGGTCGCTGGTTACATCCTCCTAAACGTGAGTGAAACCCCTGTCTGGAAGGGATCAAAACTGCGATGATGTGTAAATTGCAAAGAAAGAAATGGCTTGGGGCAGGGATGGGTCCTTTGGCTCCACCTTGGCTCCCTCAGAAGTTCCCTGTTTGGAATGTGAATCTCAAACACGAATCCTCTCATACAAATACTGAATCATTTTACACCTGAAACTAATGTCATATGTCAATTATATTGCAATTTTTTAAAAGATCGAAAAACAAAAACATGAATCTTCATTGTCCGGTTGTCTGTCCTCTGGAGCCAGGAGCTTTGTATATCTCATCGTATTCTGTTTGTTGCACAATTAATAATATTAGAACCAAAGGATCTATATAGGTCATTGTTTAATTTTTATTTTATTTTTTTTAGAGAGAGAGAGAAATATGGATTTGTTGTTCCGCTTATTTATGCATTCATTAGTTGATTCTTGTATGTGCCCTGACTGGGAATGGAACCCGCAATGTTGGCGTATTGGGACACAGCTCTAACCAACGAACTACCCCGCCAGGGCATATAAATTGTTTTTAAAAGATGAACACTCATGAGAGGAAACCCAGAGCAAATTATTATAATGAAAAAACTAGCAACTCTTAACTAATGTGTCCTCTGTAGATTAATCTGCCCCACAGTACTCTGAGACTTGCCACTGAGACTGATTAGTCACTCTGTTTTTATTGGAAAAAACCATAGGCAGTAGGAAATACTGGAGACGGGCATATCAGCGGAGGGAGTGAGTTAAGGATGCTATAGACTGGTGAGCTCCATTTTAGAGTGAATAATAAAGGGACGCAGCAATTATTGCAACCCAGCCTGGGTTCCCAAGAACAAATCATTCCAGACTGCATTCATTCCCAATTTTGTAAGAGTAGGTAATTAGAAAAATGCAGTATGCAGAATGCGTGAGCCATGGCCAAGAATTTAACCTGACCTGGAATGAAGTGAGCCTGGGTCCGTGGAGGGTACGACCTGGACATCCGCGCAGTCGTGGGTGTGCAACCCCTCGAAGGATGCTCATGACAGGATGCACCAGGACCTGGAGGAGCACTTCCTGTCCCAATGCCTTTTGGCCCCATCTGTTCCACATTTTCATTAATAACTTGACTGAAGCTGCAAAAGTTGGGCTTGTTAAAAATGTGTGTTATAAAGCTGAGAGAGAATGGTGATACTACATGACAGAATCGGGATTCAAAAAAAAAAAATCTCATCAGCAGAGAAAGGGCAACATAACAATCTGAAATGAAAACATGGACAACTGTTACACTTCAGCTACTCAGGAAACAATGACCAAGGTCGGTGGAGGACCGTGTGTTGCGCAGCACAGCAAGCAGGCGGGAAGGAACACCGCCAGCTCTAATCCACTGAGCGCGCGGTTACAAGTGAGCAGAGCGCAGCCGCCCACGCCCACGCGCGGCCCCATCACGGACGTGCGCGCTCTGTCCCGCCAGCGCCGGCCCAGACTAGGAAGGGCAGTGGTGCTGCCCCACACTAGTGAGACTGCACCTGCGCACATGGCCTTGAGATTTGGGGGCGCAAAACCCGAGAGTATGCAAGAGCAGCAGCCAGGGTAGCAAAAACAGGTGAGCGATGCAACGAGGGGCCCACGGGACGGTTCCCCCACGACAGAAGGAGAGAAGCCCGGCTTTCGGTGTGCGCGTGCGTCGGTGAGGGAGGGCGCTGAGAAGGGCTGTAGCCATCCCAGGGGGAGACCCCGGCGAAGGGAACATGACAGCCCAGCAGGAGGGAGAGCCTTCACTCAAGCTGGCGCACAGGCAGGGTCCCGGCCCAGCGAACCGCTCCCACGTGGGCTGGCGCGCGTGGAGCGGGGGAGGGGTCGGTATTGAGGAACAGAATCCTCAAGCGGGTAGTGGGTCTGCAATAACGTTGATAATCTTCTTTGAAATATCCATGGAGCCCTTAAATGCCTGGCAATTTGCTAGCCACGTAGCAGGATCCTCTCCTTCAGTCGTTGGGACGCAGCACTACCATCCGCAGGGCTGCAGCGAGGAACGGCCTGCGGGGGCTCAGGGCCGCCTGTGCACGGGGCGGCGACCATCTGCCTGAGGCGTCCTCTCCACGTGTGCTCTGGCCTCAGCCTTAGTTTCCCCTTCGCGCTGTGCCTCCAATGGGCTCTTTCTCTGCGCTCTTAGAACCTGTTATGGACTGAATGTTCATCCATACACCCCGCCAAATTCACAGGTGGAAATGTAACCCCCAGTGTGACCGGGGGATTCCGGAGGGGCGGGTTAAGGCAGGAGGGGGAGCCCCAGGAGGGTGCTCCGAGGAGCAGAGGCCAGAGCCCTTCCTCCATGGAGGACAGGCCCAGAGGCCCGGCTGGGAGGAAGGGTTGCCGCAGCCCAGCCTCCTTGTGGGACTCCAGCCTCCAGGCCCGAGAGCGCGAAGCGACTGGGTGTGTCAGCGCCCGGCCCGTGGTCCGTGGTGACAGCAGCAGCCTGAGCAAAGACCCGCTCCAGCACCCAGTTCCCTCACTCCACGCGGGCCAGCGGAGGGGGGGGGGGCATTGTGAGGGAGTGGGGGGGCGGTGGTCTCTGTCCTGAGCCTCTGTGTTGGGCAGCCAGTGTGTCTGGGTGTCAGTGCCCTTTCCCCTCCCTAGCTGACCCCTAACAATACGCGTGGGAGCTGCAGGCCACCGACGCTCAGATTTCTGTCAATCGTCAGCCCTTCCCACCCGGGGATTCACAACCAAAGATTCCACTCCCTGTGGGTTGAAAACAGGATTTGCTGTCCGTGTGTGGGAAGCCGCCGCTGGGAAGGTGAAACTACTGTTCTCCACCTGGTTGGCTGAATCTACGGATGAAAACCCAGGGACACGGAGGCCGGCTGGAAGTTACGGGTGAGTCAAACGTTGTACCTGGATTTTCTGCTGCACAGGGTCCACGCCCCGACCCCCGCTGGTTCGAGGGCCAAGGAGATTCCTGACCCGGCTCAGGGGTGAGTAATTCTTTCCTGCTCCCTTTCCCCAGATGGAACAGGCTGCTATCAGGGCAGTGGAGTGGGGGACAGTGTTTGTGGCTTTTCCTCACAGCAGTTTGTGGCTTTTGTCTCATGGGGACAGGGCCTGGGGTTTATGCCTTTCCTGTAGCCACTGCTGTTTTCCCCCCCAGGGACTTGCTGGGACTTGCGGAGTGTTTTGTGAGGGCCCGGGGAGGTCCAGGGAGAACCCTGCAGTTGGGTGCAGACACCTGGGACATTGGCAGCCCCAGGTGTCTGGCCTCTCCCTACACCCAGCCTTTACCAATTAACTCATTACCCTGGGCGAGCAAGGGCGCAGCTCCCGTCTCTCCTCGAAGTCTCCACGCGGATTGCAGGTCAGGCGGTCGTCCTGCAACCTCAGGACTCTGGTGGGTTCAAGAAAAGTTGTGAATTTGCTGCTTATCAGACTTGTCTTATTGTAATGTTGGGAGCTGTGCCCTTTTCAACTTCCTGCATCCTGAGCAGAAGCCAGAAACTGATGTGTTTGTGACCAAACAAGCGATTGATTTGTGAATGACAGTTTCCTACCCCAAATCTCCTTCTCCTGTTCTTTTACTGCACTGTCTTATTTTTATCGATAATTGTCTTGGGTTTTCCAAATGTGTTACCATTTAATCCACAAACACACTTCCCCAGTTTTTAATGTGTCTGAATTGTTTTCTCTGGCCTTATTACCCAGGGTAATACCTATGGTTGCCAGATTGGGCAAATACAAAGAGAGGATGCCCCATTACACTTGAATTTTAGGTAACGTAATTTCTTAGTATCTGTCCCTTGCTATATCTGGGGGATTCAAACTTAACCGGTACCTTGTATTTTCCTCTGACAGCTCTACTCCTACTGTTGGCAGTAGTATAAGGCACCAGGTGTTAGACCAGTGGAGTTAGACCGGACCTTCAGCAACCTCGGTACTTGAGTTCTGGCTAAAAAAAGAATTCAGAGCCAATACTCAAACTATAAGAGAGAATTTATTTAGGAAGTCACAGAGGGGCAGGGGAAAGGTGCAGGCTTGCTCCGGGGAGGGAGAGCCACAGTGGTTCTCCGTCTTGAGGGTACGTACCTGGAGGTGTCAGGGGAGGGTCCCAAAAGAACAGTGATGGCGAACCTTTTGAGCTTGGCGTGTCAGCATTTTGAAAAACCCTAACTTAACTCTGGTGCCGTGTCACATATTGAAATTTTTTGATATTTGCAACCATAGTAAAACAAAGACTTATATTTTTGATATTTATTTTATATATTTAAATGCCATTTAACAAAGAAAAATCAACCAAAAAAAATGAGTTTGCGTGTCACCTCTGACACGCGTGTCATAGGTTCGCCATCACTGCAATAGAACTTTCACCAGCTTTCCAAGTGTGTCCTTTCAGGGTCATAGGCTCTACTGACTGTGCACCTGGTCCTGGTATCAGCCATAGCACCGCTTGTCTGGTTTTGCTGCTTTTCTGGGCCTGGAGCTAAAACGCCACTGAGGCCTAGATGTTATCCCTAGAGATTAATGCTTAAGGGAGCGGTCAGGCCGGGGCCCCAGGGGAGTCCCAGGAGGCCACTCTTTGGCCCCTTGTTCCTCCTCTAAGGGGATCTACCACATGACCAGTGACATGCCAGGGGAGGAAAAGTCAGGAGAGGGATCGAACTGCATGACCATGGATATGCTGGGAGAGGAAAGGTTACCTTGGGGACCACCTTGTTTTCCCAGTTTTGTCCAAAGCTAGTAGCTTTCCGCCCTGGTGACCTCTGTACCTGGCCCATTGTCCTGCTCTGCTCATGTCTGTCTGACTGCCTACCATAGTACCTTCAATACAACATTGCACAATAATGAAAACTGTGAGCATTCTTGACTTTCCCCCCACCTTCACTGGAATGCTTCCAATATTTTCGCACTCACTTAGGTGCTGATTTTAACCCTAATGTATGCTTTTTCTCTCATGTTAAAGAAGTTTCTGCAATTCCTTTTTATTAAGTGATTTTTATCAGCAAGAGATGTTAAATTTTGTTGAAGCCTTTTATACATCCATGAAGATAATCATATGATTGTTCTTAGTTTTATTTACATGGTGTATTATGTAAACAGATTTTCTAATTATTAATCATTTTATATTTCCAGGCCAAACCTAGCCAAGTAATCCACTTAATCAGGATTCATTATTTTAAAATATGCTGCTAGATCCTATTTGCTAACGTTTTGGGGATTTTTGCATAAATATTCATAAGTAAAATTGGTCTGAATGTCTACTTTGTGTTTATTTATTAGTGTTACCTTTGTTTCATAAGAAGTGCTCTTTTTCTACATTTTAGAATATTAGAATTATCTGGACTTTGAAAAATTTCTTATGAAACTATCTGGCTCAGTACTTCTTAGTGAAATTGATCTTCAATAAATGCCTCTGTTTCTTTAATGGAAACTGTTCTAATATGGTGTTGCAAGTCCGCAGGGGTTAATTTTGTTAAATTGCATTTTCCTAGGAAATTATATTTTCCAATTGCATTTAAAATTTTATTTGCACAAAGTTATGCAAAAATAAGCTCTTATGGTTGTTTTTAATATCCTGTATTTTGATGGCTATTTTCCCCTTGACATTATTTATTTTGTATACTTGTGCTTTTTCTCAATTTTTCCTTGATTAGGTTAGATACTGGTTTGTATATTTCTGCACTTTTTTCAAAGGATTTTATGTCTTTATATTTGTTTTTCTGTTTACTTCTGCTTAAGCTTTATTATTTTCATCTGCTTCCTTTTTATTAGTAGCTTTTTGAATTGGGAATCTAATTTCTTTTTTTCTCAAGTACTACTATTATTTAGTATGTATATAATGTTATGAATTTTTCCTCTGATTACCATCTTAATTGTGAAATTTGGTGATGTTTAATGTTTTCATTATCATCATTTTAAAGAAATTTTGCAATTAAGATTGTCATTTCTGGTCTAACCCAACCCTTATTTGTTAGAGATATTTTTAATTTCCAGATTGAAGGGCCTGTTAAGCGTTCGTTAGATGTTTGTTATTAGTGTCTAATCTGATTGCTTTGTGATCAAAGAATGCTGTTCAAATTTCACCTAGTTCATGAATTGTTAAAGTTCCTGTGTAACAACACAGTGTGGACGATTTTCATGGATGTTCCGTGTATTCCTTAGAAGGCGTGTTCCGTATGTCAAGATATGAAGTTTGAGATCTATGCATACATGCTACCTTATTGATTGTGGCTTGCCTTGCTTTGTTTTGTTTTGTTTTGGTTTAGGTCTTCTAAATTTTTAGATATTTTCCACTCATAATCTGTCTTGGACGGTGAGTAGGATATTAAAATCTCCTATTATTTGTGTGCTTTTCTTAGTTATTAGTGTAGTTCCTCCTCTGTGAGCAGATTGCTATTTTATTGGTTTATTGACATTGATAACCATTAAATCTTCATTGTGAAGTTGAACATTAGCATTTTAAAGTGCTTAATAATCTCCCCCTGAACCCTACTGTTTGCTGTAGAAATCACAACCCTTTATTTGTATGGTTTATATTTGCCTGGTATGACTTTGCCTTGACCTTCATTTCCCACCTTTCCATGTCACTTGCTCCGGGGTATGTCACTTGTGTGCACCATCGAATTGGACTTGCTTTGTGAACCACTCTGAGAACATTTTTCTTTTAATAAGTGAGTCAGTTCCATTTATATTAATTGATGTGACATATCTTTGGCCTCAAATCTGTCATATTTAAGTTATATTTACTGTGTGCATATGCTATATATTTACTGAGTTTCAATCTGATCTGTTTCTTCGATCATTTTTACATTAATTTTTAGTTGTCTTTTAAATTGAGTTAAATTCACTTAAGATAAAATGAACCATGTTAAAGCGAACAATTGAATGGCATTTAGCGCATTTAAAATGTGCAGCCACCTCCTCCGCCTACTCCCCCAAAATTCCGTCACTCTAAAAGGGAATCCTGGACCCACTTAAGAGTTGCTCCCCATTTTGCTCTCCCCCGTTTCCTGGAAACCACCACTCTGCATTCTGTTTCTATGGGTTTTAAATGGCTTTGTGTGTGGTTTCTGGAGGATGTGCAGATATATTCTAGTTTAGATACTATCATTTTCCCATGAGAACTGGGAAGTCTCTGTACCTCTGATCCTTTTTCTTAAAACAAGAATGTCCAGAACTTACCTCCCAGTGTTATTTTCAGGATCAAATGAAGTACATGGCACATATTAAGTGATCAGCAAATTTTTGTTATTATTATTGGTGGTGGTGGTGGTGGTGATGGTGGTGGTGGTGGTGTTGGTGGTGGTGGTGGTGGTGATGGTGGTGGTGGTGGTGGTGATGGTGGTTGTGGTGGTTGTGGTGGTGGTGGTGGTGGTATTCTGATTTACATTTTGAGTCTCCCCACATTAGTTGCTTTCACAGATCCTCCGCATCAGGAATCCGAGGGAGGGAGAAGCTGAGTTTTAGTTCTAAATTCCCTCTTAGGGGCATGTGAGCCAGCCCTGTTTTCCTTCCGAGTTCACTGTGAGTTTGACTTGGACTCACATTTGAGGTCCAAGGAGTCACTTTGACCATTTCTAGAAGTAATTTTTTATATTCCGATGTTTTCCCACTGAGGATAAGTGCTTCTTCAAAGCAGTTAATCATAAAAACAGATGGAGTGGAAATGCATACAAAAGCCTGTGGTCCGGCTGGGACGGCAGCTCTGCCTCTCACCCCTCAGCTGCTCCCACGTGGTCCCTGTGCCATTTGGTATTTTATAAGATGCACTTTCCCAAACTGGGCTGTTTCTCCTCTCCTAGTTTACATTTTTCTTCTCTCTTTTCTTGTTTTATTAATATATATATTCTTATTGATTTCAAAGAGGAAGAGAGAGATAGAAACATCAATGATGAGAATCATTGATCGGCTGCCTTGCGCACATCCCACACTAGGGATTGAGCCCGAAACCCAGTTATGTGCCCTGACTGGGAATCAAGCCATGACCTCTTGGTTCATAGGTCGCCATTGAGCCATGCCAGCTGGGCTCTTCCCCCTTTTCTTGATGCCTCATCTAGTTCTCTCTCTCTCTGTCTCCCTTCCCCCCCATTTTTACCCTCGGCCCTATCTTGTGCCTCCCCCACAAACAGGTGATGGCTCCACGGTGTATCACTTGAGTGGATAGCTTGTATTGAGAACATCTCTCCTCCCAGATTGGAGTTAACATACGCCCTCTCTTTCAGATTCCACTTTTCCCCCAGCTGCCTGTACTAACTAAACCAGCCGTGGGCAAACTACGGCCCGTTTGAAATGAATAAAACTAAAAAAAAAAGACCGTACCCTTTTATGTAATGATGTTTACTTTGAATTTATATTAGTTCACACAAACACTCCATCCATGCTTTTGTTCCGGCCCTCCAGTCCAGTTTAAGAACCCATTGTGGCCCTCGAGTCAAAAAGTTTGCCCACCCCTGAACTAAACCATCACTGCGCCTGGTGCAGACTGTATAGCATGTAATACAATTCTGGCTAAATGATTAGCTGGGAAAGAGTTGCTCTTGGACCTCACGCCTTCAATGAACAATATTGGTTCTTATATCATCCTTCAGGCAGTGACATAAACTATGCCAGGGGCAACTGTGGCAGCACAGAAATAATGAAGACTCCATTATGATTGCTCAGGAATCCATGGAAATCATTCCAGTCCAGCTTCCTGACTTTAGGACAGAAACTGTCCTTTGCATCCCCCTTCTCTGGTATTCAGGGAGTGCCTCGCTTGCATGGAGTTCTGGGGTAGTGTGGTAGGCCGAATAATGGCCCCATGCATATCAGGTCCTAATTCCTGGAACCTGTGAGTGCCACCTTCTGTGGCCAGAGGGACTTGGCAAGTGTGACTAAATTTGAGGCCTGGCGATGGGAGATTACACTGGAATAGCTAATGGATCCCATGTAATCACAGGGATCCGGGAGTGAGGCAGGAGGTCAGAGAGGAAGTAGGAGCTGTGTCTACAGAACCAACAGGTTGGAGTGAGAGGCAGAAGGGGTCCCAGGCCAAGGAAAGCAAGCAGCCTTCAGAAGCTGGGAAAGGCAAGGAGGCAGATGTCCTCCAAGAGACTCTGGAAGGAACTAGCCCTGCCAATACTTTCCCTCTAGCTCAGGGGTGGGCAAACTTTTTGACTCGAGGGCCACAATGGGTTCTTAAACTGGACTGGAGGGCCGGAACAAAAGCATGGATGGAGTGTTTGTGTGAACTAATATAAATTCAAAGTAAACATCATTACATAAAAGGGTACGGTCTTTTTTTTTTTTTTAGTTTTATTCATTTCAAACGGGCCGGATCCGGCCCGCGGGCCGTAGTTTGCCCACGGCTGCTCATTGAAACTGATTTGGGACTTCTAGCTTCCAGAAATGTAAGAGAATACATTTGTGTTGTTTGAACTACTGCATTTTTGGTAATTCCTTACTGCAGCGATCAGAAACTAACGCAGGCAATGTTAGCTACCTCTTTAGAAAATTTACTCTGCACTTAGCATTTAACTTCAGCAGAGTTAAGGGACTCATCCACATTCACAGGAATGATTATAGACAAAGTGTTGATTGGAACTAGCATGACTGTATATCAATTAACTTTTGATGCATAACAAATAACCCAGAACTTAGTGCTTTAAAACAATGAATATTTGTTTAGTGAATAATTCTCTAGATCATAAATTTCAGCGAGGCTCTCCTGGGTGCTTTTTCTGATGTTGAATGGGTTCATCCATGCATCTGTAGCCAGCTGCAGGTCATCTGGGGGCTGCCTGGCCTGGAGTGGTCTCGGTTGGTAGGGCCTGTCTCTGGTGATCCTTCAGCAGCCTCACTTGGGCATGATCTCGTGCAGAGAAATCGTGAAAATGTGCAAAGTTTGCTGAGGCCAAGGCTTGGAACTGGAACATCACTTCCATTGTGTTGCAAAGCCAGTGGTAAGATGAGTCCAGATGCAAGGATGGGAAGAGTCCACTTTTTATTGGAGAAGCTGAAAAGTCATATTGGAAAGGATGTTGGTACGGAAGGAATGGTTGTTTTTCAGTGTTCCCCATCATATAATTTATGGAGCACTTTTGAGAGTGGAAGACAATGCTTTTAGAAATTACATCAAGACAGCAGATATAAATGAGGACTGTCTAAGCATGAGGGTATCAGGGCCCATGTCTCCTCACTCCCAGCCCAAGGCTCTGTTACTTTCCCACATGGCGTTCTGAGGCTGCTTCTGACGCTGGGAGGAAGCCACAGAAACTTGCAGAGGACAGACCTCAAATGTGAGTCCAAGCCAAAGATTAGCATGAATGATATTCCTGGTGTCCAGGTAAATAGCCATCCAGAGTATGTGTGTGTGTTTAATGTGCGCATACATTTAATAAATATAAAAATGAAATAAAAATAATTCCTAGAGTTCCCAAGGGAGGCTTTTCATGGAAGCATATATGGGTCAAGCTCAGCTCTGCCGCTTGAACCTTGTCACAGATTTCTGTTGGCCTGAGCCGTAGGGAACCTGGCCTCCTTTTCTAATCCTGCCAAAACCTCCCGAAAGCTTATTTCAAAAGCTTATTTGATAGCTTGGTTTATAAAAAGCTCTATTTTTCTTTTAAGTAATATAGTATTTTTAAAACAGAGGATTTCTCCGTCAACTTTAGAAATGTCTGTGCCGTTGCTCGAAGCCATGAGCTGGAGCGTTTGGAACTCGTCTGGAACCTAGAAATCCTAATGCACGTGTGATGCTTCTGAATAACCTCGCAGCAGGCAGGCTGCTCTCGGGAGGTCGTTCAGCTGATAGCAGCTGTTCTGTCTGATTCCTCCACCTCCATCTTAACTTTCCTAGATCAGATTGCTGGGGAGCACCCAGGCTCCCTCTTGGCTATGTCCAGAGGCCCCTGCTTGGCTTTGCAACCCCAGAGCTAGGCCCTTACCTGCTTGTCCAGCCTCGTCCCATGGCTCTGGGACAGGTCATCTGCCAGCCCATCAGGCTGATTCTCTAGGTTCCCCTGCATGCGCCGTTCCTGAGATATACCTCTCCTCCCTCCTCTGTGGGTGGAAGGCAGAGAAGAGCGCAGAAGAAAATGACAAAGGTGACCACGGCCAAATCTTCGCTGGGTGGGATGGGGCTGGGCAGTGTGTCTCTTCACCTTTCGAAGCAGGGGGCACACTTAGCAGTAAGGGAGGACCTCAGCTTTGCCCAACCTGCCCCCTCTAAGGTTGTTCACAAGGCTGGGCCTCTCCTTCCTTGGGTCTGTGGCTCACCAGCTCCCCTCCTTATCCTCCACCTCACCCCTTCTCCTGCCAAATGATGAGCATTCATCAAACGTGTGTTTTTGCAGCCCTTAAAGCAGGGGTGGGGAACCTTTTTTCTGCCAAGGGCCATTTGGATATTGATAACATCATTCATGGCCCATACCAAAGTATCAACTTAAAAATTAGCCTGCTGTATTTGGTCAGAGATTAGTTAACTCGCCCCTAATGCCTGGACAGGGCCAGACCAAATGATTTCTAGAGGCTTATATGGCCTGCAGACTGGACGTTCCCTACCACCTCCCACCACCTTAAAGTATAATCTGCATACAAACGATGTCATAAACATACAGTCAGTTAATTTTTATGAACAGAACCCACCCTATAACCAACACCAGATTGAGAGAGAGAATATTACTGGTATCCCAGGAGCCCCTCGTATTTCCTGCCAGTCCTATTCCCACCTCCAAAAGGAACTACTCTCCCGATTCCTAATGCGATAGGTTAGCTTTGTCTGTTTTCGCACTTTATAATGGGAAATCAATATTTGCTCTTCTGTGTCTGGATTCTTTTACTCAATATTAATTTTTGCGACTCAGCCATGTTGCTGTGTGCAGTTGTAGATTGTTCATCTTTTTGCCTTTTATTAGTCCTTTGTATAAACACTACAAGGTCTTTACTCTTTTTTCGGTTAATGGGCATTTCCAGTTTGGGACTATTATAATTAATGCTGCTCTGAGCATTCTGATACATGCTTTTGGTGAACATATTATGCATTTCTGATGGGTATCTGCCTGGGAGTGGTATTTCTGGGTCATTTGGTCTGGGTTTGTTTGGTTTTAGTAGAAACTGCCACTAGTTTTCTAGGGTGGTTGTACCAACTACAATTATACTCTCACTAGTGGCCCGGTGCACGAATTCGTGCACATTGAAAGGAAATTAATTAGAAGAAATATTTTAATATCTCTATTTGCCCTTTCTCTACAACAGAAGTGTCAGAGATGGAAGAAAACTAGTAAAATGTACATGAAAATAATATATAAATTGATTAATAAATAAACAATAACAACATGATATAACAATGAATATTTTCCATGAAATTTTTACTGTCAGAATCTTCATTAATCATTAATTTTTTAAATATGCTGGGTATTCTGGAAAATTTATATCATTTGCACAAACTTTGCCCTTGCTACAACATTGAGTACATTTTCCATCAGATGGTTTTTAATCAGAGAAATTTAGGGATAGGCAAAATTGACATTTAACAGTCATTCCACCACAACTGTGTTCGATAATTGCATCCTCATTTACTTCGTTTTCACTATGAAGGCAGTTCCTACCAGTATTGCTGGTATTTGTCGATGACTGTCCTTCAGACCTACTCTGTCGACAATTTTGGCTTCAGAATGTCAACAAAAACATGACTTCATTACCTGGCGCCCACAGCCACCGTTTCCGGGCAGTTGGACCGCATTTTGCACCATGGGGTCTTGGCAGTGTTGGCTGTGATTTGGTGGGCTGTCGCTCTGTGGTGGTGGCGGGGCCTGTGTCCCATTTGGGGGAAGCCAAGTGTTGCTTTGTGGGTGCCAGATCTGCGGTGCCATTTCTCTGTAAATGGCCAGTGTGCATCACGGCAGCTCCTGCATTGAGCATCTGCCCCCTGGTGGTCAGTGCATGTCATAGCAACCAGTTGGATGGACACTTAGCATATTAGCCTTTTATATATATAGATAGGCCTGAGAGAGTTCTGTTTTCTCCTCATTTTCTACCAGATTATGTTGAACTCTTCTGATAGGTGTGTAGTGGTATGACATTGCAGTGTGAATTTTAATTTTCTTATTTACCAATAGGGTTGAAAGAATTGAGGTTTGTAAGCCCACACCCCAGTGTTTCCAAGGGTCCCATGGAACCCTGGTCTGCCACAGCCTGGTACTTGCCTGTGGTCTGTTGTGTTGGGGGCAGCCTCATGGGAGTGGAGGGGCTGGTCAGCCAGGCTTGGGCTATGGTTGGGGAAACCATATCCACCCCACCTCTAGGAACCTAGCACACTTCAGACAACCCTTGCATCTTAAAATTCCTTCATGGTGGGCCACCATCCTGTGGCAAGGACCGCGGGCCCACGGACACCCAAAGGCCATTCCAGAGAGATTCTGGCTGCCACAGTGTGGTTCCCCTCTCACATTTCTTGTCCTAGAGAGCTGTGTGGGCTAGACAGAACCAACTCCTAACTGAAACAATTACAAGTGTCACATTGCTCCCTCTCTGGGAACATACAAGTTTTCACTTGACTTTCATCCACAAGACTTTCCTCTCAAGTGGCCTCCGATAAGTTCCCTGACACTCCTCCTCATCTTGCAGAGGAGAAATGGCTCCAGGTAGCTCTCTCAATAACCCCATAAAGCAGGTGCTATAATCGTAAGTACCTGACAGACAGATCCTCATTGGAGTAATTGCTATATTCCAAGGCTGCCATTGCTCAGAACTGAGTTGCAATCCTTCTTTGAAGATCAGTGAACAAATTGGATCATTGTTTTTGCAAGAAAAACTCGAAGCACTGAGATTGTTTTTCTTGGATGGGCCAAGAAAGGGGTTCCTTTCCACCCTCCTCTCCCCGCCCACCACCAACCTCCACATCCTCACTTTCCAAGAAGATTGCTCTGGAGAGGGACTCTCAGTTGGAGGCCTAATTTCTGTATGTCTGTGGGGAAAAGCACCAGCCATCCCCTTGCTGGTAGACTTGTCTACAAGTAGAGGAGTCCTACCCCTGCCTGACATCCTATTCAGTTGTCTTGTCCTTTCAATTGCTGTCCCCTCTGTTCTTGGCCTGCTCTAGCCGTGTTCACCTGCCAAACCAGAGCCTTTATTGCTTATAAAGCCCCATAGACCACTCCTCTTCCTGTGCGATAGCACTTAATAATGTAGACCAAGCAATTTGGCTGCCAATGGCCTTCTGTCCTGAGCAGACTCTTTGTTTCCTTGGTGTTTGTCTTTTTTACAGCCTACGCCAAGATTACAAACTCCTTGAGGGCCTGTGTGTCTCGCTCAACCATATACCTCTACGGGTCACACACTAGGCCAGGAGTCCTCAAACTTTTTAAACAGGGGGCCAGTTCACTGTCCCTCAGACCGTTGGAGGGCCGGACTGTAGTTTAAAAAAAAACACTAGTCGGCTGCTAAGCAACAGGCAGCGGCGGCAAAAACACCCGGCGGGCCGGATAAGTGTTTTCGGCGGGCCATGTGTGGCCCGTGGGCTGTAGTTTGAGGACCCCTGCACTAGGCGCTCAACACTTCTTACTGTTATTTCAGTTGTGTTCTCAATCATATGAACTAAAACATTTAGCAGTTTTATTTAATGCCCGTTCCTTTGGGTATGATCATTTGTGTGTGTGCACTGCTGACTCATTTTCTTACATAAAACCTTTTCCTTTGGGTCGGGGGGAAGGTGGTGCATCATTGGGAAGGAGGGTTTCCACAGTAGCTAGATGCTGTCTGTGGTTTCCCTTTCACTCTTGGCACAATCCTATCTCCCCTTCTTTTTCTTCTTCCATGTAGGTGGTTAGAACCCCTAGAGCAGAACTGAAGAGCTACTTTGCAGAACTCCAACTCTTGCGCGGGTTCTGGGGAATAGACCATGTACACTGGATGGAGTGAACCCGCCAAACTGTCAAAACTCCTGGCACTATGAGAGATTTAAATACTCTTCCCTGCTCTCTAGAACCTTCTCAAATATGGTTGCTATGCTTGGGGCATGGTTGTTCGCCATCGGGCTCAGGTGCTTATGAGCAACAAATGTGCCCAAATGCCGGCAGAACCAGGAAAGCCAAGGAAGGTCTATGTCATTTTCAGGTCCAGCCGACAGCATTCGCTCCTGAATCACGGAAAGGTCACTTCTTTACTTGTATTTCCCCCCGTCAGGCTGAGGACAGTTCTGTACCCCACCCCCCAGCACACTCCTTACAAGCGAGAGCCCCTGGACCTGGGCCTCAGTCGCCTCCCCTGCCACCCCCCAAACCCCTCCAGAACAGCAGTTTCATTTCTCTCCTGTGTGTCCTCTGAGTTTCTCTTCTTTATCCATCTTAATTTTCCCTGCACTGAATGTAATAGGGTTCAACAGACCCAGAATCTCAGTCCATGACGCTAAAGCTTCCCAGAGAAGTCCATGTCCTTCTGTCACTGAAGGGGCCACTCTCAAAGTCATCTTGGACCTCGAATAAATCCACACAATGGTTATTTGGTTCTGTTTGCACACCGTGATTTTTGTTCTTCGAAGACACAGCAGCTGTATCTCCCTGGTTGTGCTTTCTTTGAGCTGATGGCTATAATGTAATGTGGGGAAATTTCTAATTTCCTCATCTACGAATAGGCCAGTTCTGTAGAATGAATATTTGATCAGTCAAACCTCCCTCACCCACCCAAACCCACTCCACCCTATCTCATCCCTCCCTGTTCCTCCTCAGGTGGCTTCCAAGGAGAGAGAAGGGGGTGAGCAAGCTAAATGCCTGGCTGTTGCTTTTCTGAGAACAAACCGGCAGTCGGAGCAGGAGCTGTGTTGCTTGGCGCGGGGAGGGAGGCAGGGGGTCTGAAAACCGATGCTCAGGACAGAGTTCCTCTAGTGCTGACCAGTTCTGTTATCTTTTTAAAAAAAATTTGTTTATTGATTTGAGGTGTAGGGGGGGAGATTCCATTTGTTGTTCTACTTATTTATGCGCTCATTGGTTGATTCTTGTGTGTGCCCTGACCAAGGATGGAGCCAGGATGATGCTCTAACCAACTGAGCTACCCAGCCAAGGCTGTGTTGGTGACTACACAAATCTAGACATGTGATAAAAGTGTGGAACCATAGACACGCACACACAAACACACATCTGTGAATGAATGCATACAGAATCTGAGAAAGGCCTGTGGTCTGGTCAGCAGTATCCCACCCACGTACTCTAGTTATGTAGTTGCTGGAGGAAGCTGGGTGGTGAAGGAAAGGCAAGGCCCTCTCGGTATTGTTTTGCAACCTCCTGCGAGCCTATAATTACTTGCGAAGTGAAAAGCAACTGCAGCGTATCAACTGCTAGTTTGCATGAGTGTGATTAAGTGTGCGTGGCTGTCTCACATTTACAAACTGCTGAGAGGCACTGTCACCACTGCTTCCCACCAGCATCTGCTAGCTCAGCCCAGTGTCTTTATTGGTCCCCCAGGAGAAACCACGCAGAAAGGAAGAAACAGTCACTGTCTCTCTTGTTACTTATTTCATTCTCACAATAATCTTTTGAGGTTGATGCGAGAATTCCAGAATCAGCGGTGGGGGTTAGGAGGCCTGGCCACCAGTGTGTGCCGGAGCCGGAGCCGGGACTGGCTGGGGCCTGAGTGCCCTTCCCCGGAGCCCAAGGCCCGCCCCTTCCCACTCTGCTGCTCAGCTGTGTCTGCCAGGCACAGTGTGAGGCCCAGGGAGGACCCCCGGGTCCTGGTGCTGCTGGTCCTTCCCTGTACCTGCTAGGCCACTGGGATGCCTGCCAAGGCTCCATCCTTTGAGTTAAGGCACAACTTCCCAAGCTGCTGTTTGGAAGGGCTCTCTGTAGGCGGCGGTCAGTAAGTACTTACGGGGAGAAAGGGGCCGATTTCCAACTATTTGGGGGGAAAATAATAAATACATCAGGAAAATGGACCAAGTTGAGAAATATGCTTGACATGTTGAAGCAGTTAAGGCCGCTACCCTAAACTCTAGCGCAGCTCTCAGAAGAGGACCTGATCGCAATCATTTACATTAGGTAGTCATTATATCAGCCTTTTTTTTTTTTTAATGTGTTACTGTTCCTGGGATCATTCACTTTTAAAGATGCTAATGGACAATTTAAGGTTAAATTACTTTAAGGATATACAGGCACTGGATGGAGGTATTTCAGGGAAGGAGTTAGAGGGAAGACGCCTAGAATCACACCCTGCAGGTAGCACCTCCCCCACACAAGCACTGCTCCTCTTCCAGGGCCAGCCCTGCCGTCCGTCCCGCCGCCTTCCCGCCCTGGACCTCTTGCAAGTTCTTCCACACCCGTATGTCCAGCTGCTTACTGGACTCCATCTCTCGGATGTTCAAATCCAACACATCCAAACAGGAACCCTCTTCTGCCTGCCCATCCACAGCGGAGACCTGTCCCTCCTGCTGTGCTCTCTGTGTCATGAATGACATCATTTCCTACCCAGTTGCCCAAGACAGAAGTTTATTTTTAGGTCGGATTTCTTAGGTTTTACATGCAGTGGAATTCACCTTCTTAGCCATTGCTCTGTGGGTTTGACACAGCCGACAGCGGTGCAGCCGCTTCTATAACCAGGGCACAGAGCAGTTCCCCCACCTGGAAACTCCCTCATGCCCTTGGTCACATTGTGACCCAGCCCGGCTCCCAGAAAAAACTGATCTGTTTTCCGTGCCAATGATTTTGCCTTTTCTGAGATGTCATATAAATGGAATCATGCACGACGTAGCCTTTTGAGCCTGGCATCTTTCCCTTAACCCGGTTGAGAGGGATCCATGCTGTTGTGGGTGGTGGTGGTTTATTCCTTTGTGTTGCCGAATAACATGCCATCTAAGCCAGAAATGTTGAGTCATGTAAAATTGTTCTTTCTCTTTCCTTCCCTACTGCATCCCTGTCAATTCTACTTCCTGCATCTCTCTCACATTTATTCTTTGCTATCCTTATGGGCAAAGGTTATTTCCGTAGCTTCCCGATTGGTTACTTTGTCCCGCCTTGCTCCCCTCCAGGCCAGAATTCTTCTCCTGCTTCTCCACTGCGGGGTCCTGGTCACACACACGTTGTTGGCCTTGTGACCCCTTGACTTTCCTCCATCCCGTGAATCCAGTGCTCCATGGAGCTCCCAGGCCTCGCTGCGCCCTGAAGCCCTTGTTCATGGGTGACCATGTCTCCCGCCCAGCCTGCCTGATGACCAGGCCACAGTTCTGCTCTCTGGACATCAGTACTTATAACTTAGTTCATACCCCAGAGCCTGGAGGGGCCCCAGTGGGTGTCCTGCCCCTCTGGGACCTGGAGGAAACAGTCCCAAATGGCTGGGCAAACAGCATTCTCACATCGTTACTGTTTCCAGGCTCTGATTAGAGGCAGTTTGAACAGCTACTCCCAGAATGTCAATAAACTTCCTCAGAGCCTATTAAAAAAACTAGAGGCCCGGTGCACAAAATTCATGCACTGGGGGGGGGGGTGTCCCTCAGCCCAGCCTGCACCCTCTCCAATCTGGTTTTACTGCTGGTTTAGGCCCGATCCCTGTTGGACATCCATCTCACAATCCAGGACTGCTGGCTCCCAACCGCTCACCTGCCTGCCTGCCTGCCTGCCTGATTGCCCCTAACCGCTTCTACCTGCCAGCATGATCACCCCCTAACCACTCCTCTGCCAGCCTGACAACACCTAACTACTCCCCTACCGTCCCAATCACCCCCAGCTGCCC